>NC_135327.1:168042223-168347406 GCF_023851605.1 Tamandua tetradactyla
TAGCTATATTTATAGCATTTTCATTTTTTACTTCAGCTGTTTCTTACTCAGTATTTTTTTTTGCAATTGATTTGCAAAGTATTCCATTAATTGCCTCATAACTGTCATATCTATGGAAAATTTTCATCATGCCTTAAAGTGATCAAGAAAGCTCTTGAGTGTGGAAATATATTAAGGCTTTCTGTTAAAAATATAAGAATTAGAATCTCTGTTACTTATCTGGGTTCTGCTTAGGCATACATAGTTCAATTTAATGATTCTTTCATGCATTTGCTGTGAAATTGTATCAGTTTGGATCAGTCAGACTGCTGAGACAAGTACTTCTGTCTAGGCTCCTTGCTTGGGCTAGATGTTCATTTAATTCGTGTCCAGCAAGTAAAACCAGCCAGAGGCATTTACGGTGGCCATCCAAGGTCTCTTGCTTTGGTAGTGCCATGTATTTAGGAGGTCTAAGCATAAGGAGGGAGCGACAAAATTCATTTGGTCCTGTGTGATGCTGGACTCTGGCTTCTGCCGGGCATTCCTGGTCCTGCCTCTTGGATCATTTGTTTTAAAATATCATGACTCTGTGGATCTGTCTCTGGTCCTATTAGGTTTGCCTGAATGGGTGGCTTTGGGGAGAGGGATATGGATTTAACCACCTACATTCAAGAATCACAATTTCTAGAGTGATAGGCAGACAATAGGCAAATCAAGAGCCACCAAAATGCCAATGTATAACACAGGGAAACAATTTTAAAGGAAACTCTATTTTTACCATAAACAAAATCAGGGAAAAATTGGCATCCAGACCAAAGTCTTCTGTAATCTGGGAAATACTTACTTTGTGCCAGGAACTATATTGTGCACTAAAGACATGGGGTAGTACATAGTATAGAGGGCAGATTGACAAGGAAATAATATAAAAGCTATGAGAGTGAAGCATAGGATGATAGGGAGCAGATAAAAAAGATGCCTAGCTCAGAATGTAAGCACCTGGAAGAATTCCTGGAGGATATGACTATGAACTGAGTTTTAAAGGAAAGGATTTTCAGGCAGGAGGAGGCCAAAAGCTGTAAGAAAATAGCTCATTTAGGGCCCTGCAAATATTCCAACAGTGGCAAGAGATGAGAATAAAAGGTTTAGCAGTGGACAAAAAATTAAAGGTCTTACATGTCTTGCTAAGGGCATTTGGATTCTATTTGAAGCCAATAGAGAGGTAGTGAAGGATTTCTGGAGTCAAGGAGTATGGTCAGATTTGCATTTTAGAAAGAATTATCTGGTTGCAACAGTGTAAAATTATATTGGAGAAGATGGGAAGATACACTAAGACAATAAAAGCAGTTGGGGAGAATTCTAGTAATCAGGAAAGAAGTGACGAGTGTCTTAAAGTAGTGACAGTGTGTCTGGGGAATGAGATTAAAGAGTCAGAGAAGGCAAAATATGACTATTGATTATATGGCTGGAGAGAAGGGCACAGGATAAAGTGTGAAGGCATGTCTAAGCTGTTGTAGGTTTCTGATTTTGACAACCAGTTAAAAGCTGATGCTATTCACAGAAACGAGGCATATTAGTGTGAGAGAAGATTTAGCTGAAGGTAGATACAACTTGTTGGAGTTATTCCCTTTGAAGTGTACTAGGAGGTCTGCAGGACAGGAGCAGGCTGAAGTGAGTAAGGCACTCAATCAGGCACAAAATTTAAGATTGCCTCCAAAAAACTCAGTAATCAGGATTAATTTGACTTCAATGCACAATATTAAAAATGAAAATGAAGGCCCAAAATTTCCATGATGAACAAAATACCAAAAGGCAGGATGAGTAACATTGGAGCCATGCTGGACCCTGAGGCAAAAGGAAAGATCAGTAACCCTATCCTAGCACAGTGGTGACAGCTGGACGGCCCCTCTCTTTAAGGAAGCCAAGCTAGAGAGACATCAGATAGTACTCAGAGCAGTAGGGGGTTTAAAAGAGGCGTTTTAACTTATTGCTTCTTCTTTTATGAGATAAGAAACATGAATATGTTTATTTGCTGAGGTTAAAGAGCCAGTAGGGAAAAAGAGGCAGACAAGGGAGAAGTGGCATGGGTAGCAAGAAGTCAAATAAGAGAGACCCCCAGGCAGAGTGAGAGAAGGGGACTGGTAGAAAAGAGGAAAAGATGGGGGTTGATGTAGATAAGTTTAGTGAATAAAGGCTTTAAGAGCCAATGATGTTTCCACCTAGGAAGCAGAAGTGAAAGAAAGTGTGTTTGCTGATGGCATAACACATTAGTACATCTCCCCTCTATGCGTCATTCTATTTCGTTCCTTTTGAATTGTTCATAACATTTACTCACATCTTTCTGCCTTTCTCCCATCCTCAAATTTAGAGGAATTAGTATGCAATGCTTATCTTCTCCTTGTAATCCCCCCCTTTTTTTTTGACCATCAATCAGCAGTTCCTAGTGTGAAGTTTTAAAAAGAGAAGAATAAAGAAGCATCAAAAACACTGTTTCCTGAAAATAATTGAAGTGGTGCTTAAGTGCTGCTCACATCCCCGCAAAATTGCTCTTGCCCAACCTTCAGGTGGAAATTATACTGCAGGGCTGGATTCCCGAGTTCACCATAGTCTACACTTCGGGGCGATTTTTCCATAAAACAGAGCTTTCATTTAGTAATAAAATATCTACTACAAAGGTGAGAAACAATGCAGAGAAACAATACAAGCAAATGCAATAAATGCTTATTATTCACAGAAGCAGTTATTCCTTTGTGCACTGCTATTGTTTGAGCTAAATTCCAGAGGTTTATACTAATGGAACAGATTGCAGAACTACCCCTGAGAACTGTTTCTCCAACATGCTAAGTATCCAGACTGTCAAATTAAAGGGGTCTCCGAGGCTGGTGCTTCTCTGGTCATCTTTAATTAGGCAATACTCTTGTGTAGCCCTTACAATTAATCTTGAGTTGTTTTTCTCCTACAGTAAATGGAAGGGGAATTTTTAAAGTGTATATAGTGGCCTGCTCTTTGCTAATCTCATTTAGAGGAATGTGGGAGAAATATTTAAAAATAATAAAATTGTTCTATCTTCCCTCATTTAAGGAAAAGAGAACAAACAAATAGTAAAACTGCCAGAAAATTAAGAAAAGGGATGCTCTTTCTCAATATAATTTGTTTTATAAATATTCAACATAATAATTTTTCAATTGTATTCATGTTCCAAAACATTTCAGGAATATCAGTGTATGCGCTACTCACTAAACATATCATGCATTTCCACCTCTGGAAGAAAATAACCATGCTCTTTCCTGGAACTGGAATGAACCACACTTCTCTGTCTATTAACATTTTATCCATCTGACACTACCTATGCCACTAAAACTTTCCCGATCAGCCTATTTTTCATTAATTTAACAATACGTATTGAATTTGATAAGTAAATGAATGAATGAAGCAGTGAAACAGCAAATTAATCCATTGATGTGGGTAGACTCTATGAGTTATATACCATTGTAAGCTCAGTAGGACCTTCTATAGTCCTTGAAACATGAGCAGGCAAAAGAAATACATATGGAATATTAATTTTATGTGTATTTTGTATATAGAAATATATTTACATTTACTACAAGAAATGCAATTCTTGAAATGATAATGGCAGCTTCTGAAGAGAAAAGTATGCATCCCTAGAACTCAATTTCTAAAAACTTCAGAGGTACTCCCTCTGTAAAGTTACTTTACTTTAGTACTAAACTTTCTCTTGAATGTGTGGAAGAAGTCGATAAGTGATTTCCAAATGTCTAGTTTTTTTTTAAGAAGGAGGGTTGCTGTCCTCACAGTTTAGCAATCCCTAGAACCTGAGGGACTTTTATCTAATCTAAATCCTCCACCTGACTGCCAGGCAGAGCTAATTACCTAAACTCCTGGTGACTTAATAGGCTCATCTGTAAAACAGGATTGCCATCAATGGACTTGAGAGGAAAGGACTAATGATGGAATGATGATAGATTGAAGAATTCAACAATGCTATCAAAATTCATGACTGAGCCATTTTCCATACATTTCCTCAATTGTAACTGTACTGCCTTTATGAGGATTGAATTCAGTAAAAATAGGCTTATAATAACTCTGTAGTGCTATTTTGTACATGCTGGGCTGATGTTAAATGTAAGAAAATCCCGTTCATTTCAAGAATGTAAAATGTAAGGCACTTTGAAATTCATGATATTTTCATTAGACGCCCAAGGATGCTGGATTCTGATAGACAAAACACACAGCCCCATAATTTTGTGGACTGTTAAATAAAAAAGCAGTTCATACATTTATGTTTAACATTTTCTTCCTCCTCTATTTCCTCTTTCATTTTTCTATCATATTTGAATTTGACTTTTATGTTTCTGTTTCTTTGCTTTTTTCCACCCCTGAAGCAATTGGAAGTTTGCTTCAGGCTCCAGGGTGCCATTTTCAGAGTCCGATGAGGTTCTCCTTTCAGTGTGTGTCAAGCAATCATTTCCAAGCTACAGGTAAAGAGGCGGCATGCCCCAGAAATACCCTGCGCCCACGAGGGGCTGGCTTCCTTGAAATAATTACATCTCTCCAGCTGCAATGCATATTTGGAGGAGGCAATAATAAATATTTGCTCAAAGAAAACTGATAAAAAGTAAGTTTCTCAGAGACATAAGATCCAGGTCTATACATAGATAAACAGATATTTTCCCAGGCACCAAAACATGTGTTCAGAGTAAGTAAACATAGCTGCACAAGTGTTGAACTAACTGAACTAGTGTTGGAGCCACAATAAGAAAGAAGAAAATCAGAACCACAGCACATACTATTTGGCTAATTAATAGGGTTATTTTAATCATTCATGTAACTTTATGCATGATTGTGTTATATGGGAGATTCGGGTGGTGCAGAGTGGATAGAACAACAGGAATTTCACAATTTCTAGACCACTCATAAACATAAAAAGCTTTTTTTATGGGCCAGGTATCTGAAATAAATCATGTTGGACATAAAGAAAACCAAGAATTCGCTTTAATGAAAATGAGGCTGAAGGCTGTTACAGAATTGAATACAGCATACCTCTACATTCTAGCTATTGAAGATTGATTTTTAAGAAAACCCACTTCTGTGAGAATGCCAAATAGCCTTTTTTATCTCTCAATTTTAAGTATTTTCTAATGCTTTCCCATTCATTGGCTCCCTTGATTCTCAAAACAACCCATCAAAATTGTAAAGAAAAGTCATTATAATCTCCATTTTTGGAGTTTAAAAAGTCAAGAAATAAGTTATATAAGTTGATGAGTGTGGTAAAGATGTCTCTAGAACTCCAGCCTGGATTTAGCCTGCTCTGCCCAAGGCCATTCTCAAATCAGCTTGTTACATCACTTGATAATTGAAAATGTCAATTACATTTATTTGTAAAGCATCTTCAGTGGAAAAAGCAGTTATCTTGATCCTTAAATGTCTAAAAACCAGCCCAAAAGAATTTCACATTTTGACCAGTCATACGATCAGGCTCTCCATTGTAAACATCACAAAGTACAAATAGGGAAATGGGAAGCAATGAAATGCGCCAGCCCATTTTGAAATCAGTTTCTTCACACTGATGCCAGCTGCAGGCCCACATACAAAACTGAGTGTGTAATGTGTGTTATGTGTGTGAAAACTAATGCAGACAGCATAGGGACACATTCGGCTTGTCATTCACACTGCTGGCCCGTTTACAGCTTTTACTTTAGTTACTGCCAAAAATTATGTACATGTAAGGTATTTGCTAGTCCTTTGTGTCATAGAGTATCAAATTTAGGAGGTATGTGAGAGACTTTTGGTCCTGTGGGTCTCTGGCCACACAGCTGAGTCACCTGCTAGTTTTTATATGGAATGGGTTCTTAGGGTCCATGTAGAAAATCAATATCTCCAGGGAAGAGGTTTTTTTTAAAAAGTCTGTGTCTAATAAACTCTCCCAGTGATAGCCAGCCAGTTTATAAAGGTGTTAGAAAATCTTAGACTATAAACTTGCCTTTTATTTTTATTATTAAAAAGTCTAGGGTCAAGTCCAAATAAGCCAGACAGCAAGGTTCTGTAAGAAATTCTTTAGTTTTAAGAATACCACAAAAGGCAGAAAATTGCTATTATAGCTCAAACACAGGAATATGACAGAAGAACAAAGTGGGCTGGAGACTTCTGGATCCCTCTGAGATTGCTCCTCACTGTCCAAGGAAGATGCGCCTATCAGAGAATAGCAATTGTAGTATGTAGGGTGACTTGTACGTCTTGGTTTGTCTTATAGAGTTTCATGCTCTGTTATCTCAGCATAATTATTAATAGTGCTTCCCATTTCTCTCTCAAAAGTGTCCCTGTTTGGGCAATAAAGTATATGATCATCCTACAAGGGAACTTTATCAGAGAGTACTGAATAGCCTTGAATGGACATGGGAAAAAGGCAGTAGTAGATAGGTTCCAACATTCATTCATTCAATTCAGTAGCATATGTATGCTAGCGTTTACACGTACTAAGTTCTATGTAAGCCAGGAAAGGTTTCAGCTTCATGGAGCTTTCAGTCCAGTGGTGGGAGACTGAGAATAAGCAAATTAAAAATAAACAAAAAAGATGATAGATTATGAATCATATCCCACATTGTCAGGGAGACTTTTGCCCCTGGATGTCATGTCCCATGAAGGGAGAAAGTAATGTTTTTCCTTGCAGAGTTGGGCTTAGAGTAGACAGGAATTAACATGAGGAATGGGTGCATAAATTGGGGGGGGGGGGGGGGGGGGGGGGCTTGGGATAGCTCCAGGTTTGGTCTTTAAGAATGACTCCCAGGTCACTAACTTCAGAAATAACCATCTGTTCTACCTCATCAGGAAGTGGAGAACCAGGAAGTCACTACCCCAAGTGCAGGTTTCAGGGCACACTACTGTAACTGTGAGCAGGGATTAGGAAGTTGGGCTGCCAGAACTGTTACCTGCAGAAACAGACCACTTTTGTTGTTTTCTGGGAATCAGGAGGCCAAACTTATCCACCTGCAAATTGGACACTTCCAATGCTGCTGCCTCTTCCTCTTCAACTCAGTTCTGAATTAATACCTCACATGATTGCATCTGATTGGCAGAACCTAAATCCAGATACATAGTTTTTAGTTTCTAATCTCTGGAGTAGAAGGAGGAACACATGATGGAGGTTGAAGTTGATGTTGAGTGAACTAATGTAACATATCTGTTGGAAGATTGCTCCATTCCCTCCCCTGAACTCCTGTTATATGAGAGGTGAGGAAAGGAGGACTCAAGGATGCAAGTCAGTTTTTGGCTGGATCAAAGGAAACAATTTACTGGGACCTCTTGGGATATAATGAGTTTGTGTTTGAGGCATCAAGAGTTTGTTGTGTTGGAGTTGGATTTGAGATGCCAACTGGACATCCAAGTGCATATGTCAAAGAGAAAGTTGAAAATAGGAGTCTAGGAAAGAACAGTAAGTTTTCCACCTAGAGACCCTCTCCAACCAAGGTCAAGTTGTTTCCACATAAAAGGCAGGAAAAACCCCTCTGAGCACTGTGTATTCAAACATCTACTTTTGATGTTAACTATTACCAAAGACCATCAACAGTTTCACATTATCAACCCTACAGCCACAGTCCCTGTGCTTTTCTGAACATTCATGGGTCCTTCCATAGATCCAGTCAGGTGGACCCCTTCTGACTAACTCTACCACTAGCAAATGACTAAACCAGACTGTCTGGTCACCTGCAGGCCTCTTACTGTGTGTTTACTTCATACTACCAACCCAGACCAGCAGCCCTGAGAACATAATCTCCAGGCTGTTACCTCCCTAGATGAACTACCTACAAAGAGCGACCTCCTCTTCTTCATGAATGCACTTTTAAAATTGCACCATGTGAACGCCAGGTTTCCACTCTACTCACTGGTCCATAAATCTGCCAAAGCCATCCCATAATCACCAAGTAATCAACATCATGGTGGTGGTGATTGTTTTCCTTACTGCTATATACTAAAAACTATTATCAGCCAATTTTTAAACATACATTTTATCCCTACCTAAACATATGTTTGCATTCCTGAAATCTTTTTATAGAGAATATACATGGACATATGCTTTGAGAAGCCTATTTCTATGTGAACATATACTGATATTTGTCCACATGCATAAACAAACATATATACTTATATAAGTTAGTACTACACTAATATTTTACCATAAATATGCTATTTGACTCCATAGTTATTGAACACAAGAACTTATTATTTTTAAGAAGTTCATTACCTGAAAATATTGGAGAGCCTCAAAATGCATAAAAGCCAAAACTTTAAGTTGAAATGATTCACCAGAAAAAAAAGAAAACAAAACAAAATAAAAATAAATAACTCTCCATATTTATTAAGAAATGGTGGTAAATTATGAAACTAAGAGGCTGTTTCCTTTAGGAATTTTCACTATACTAATTTCAAACTATTATTTCATAGTTTGTTTGGTTTGATAAAACCTAACACACGTAAAGAAGATCCAAGTAATCATTGACTACATTACCAGAAAAGAAATCTTAGGTAAAAGTGCCATTATTTTAAGAAAGGACATGAAAACACACAATTGCAAGGGTTGGTATTAATTTCAGTGTCACTGACAATATACCCAGTAGGAGGCAGATGCTCCCAAGTAACATCTGAGTGGTTTTTCACCCCCTTTTTGTTTCCAAAACCATGTGAACCTGGAAAAATCACCTCTTAGATTAGAGGAACTTATAAAGTAGACCAGAATTCTCACAGCAAGTAGAATCTTTTACCTTTACTCAAACTCCTACAAAAGTACCTTAAATAGTAACTGCAAGAAAAAATAAGCCTTTCTATGATTTTAAAAAAGCATCATGGGGTGATGCAATGGTAGCTCAGTGGCAAAATTCTCACCTGCCACGCCAGAGATCGGGATTTGATTCCTGGTACCTGCTCACGTGAAAAAAAAAAAAATGGATTATGTGCATTCTCTCCTTCTCCTTGTTTCCACTTGCCCCTTTATTTATTATGCTTATCCATATCTAATACTTGCCATGCCTACTGCCTAAGTACATAAAACACTCGCTGAGAAACAGATCCTTGCTATCTCATGCCTACCTGGTATCCCTATTACCACTCTCTCCTTGTAACAATCCATTTTCTACCTAAGCATTAGATTAACCATCCCAAAAACTGCTGCCATCACAGTCCTTCCCTACTCAAGAACCTTCAATGGCTCACCAGAGCATAAAGGCAGATTACTTTTCACCTGTGCAAACAGATTTTTGACTCTGATTAGGTATTTAACATTTTGTAATAGATAAATAAATTTAAAAAATAATAATAAATAAATAAATCCTCGTGTTCACTTTAAGAATTTCAGAGAGGAATCAGAGATGTAAGCAAACTGGAAGAAAGATGAGTACTATAACAGCCCATAGAGTATGTATGACATGCAAATTGTGCCTCTGCCATAGGTGTGGGGGGGGGGGGTTGGGGAGACAATGGGGACAGAGCATCAGGGAATCCTTCTTTTATGTGGTCTTTCCTTCCTGCATCAAATATTTATTTAGTTTCTCCTATGCTCTAGCAGGTCTACACTAGGCACAATGGTTTCCAAAGATTAAAGTCATAATCCTTGACCTGTGGAGCTCAGAAATGAGCAGACAGGAAAAAGGAAATGAATCATGATTCAATAACGACAGTATACACTTAACTTGTGCCAGAAGCTGAGTTGATATTTTGCATATCTTGTCATTTAACTACAGCCCTGTCAGGTAGGTTCTATTAAGCTCTCCATTTTACACATGAAAAAAAACTAAGGGTCCTGAAAGTAATGTGCTCAAAGTCACTCAGTCAGTGGTATAACCAGGTTTTGAACCCAGACAGCAAAACCTATGCTTTTGACCATAAGATTCTACTGTGAAGTGGGCTAAAGAAAGGTTTGCCCAGAAGAGTATGGGAGCTCAGATGATGAGAATCATGGGAGGTGACTTCATGGAAGAGATAACTGAACATATATTTTCACATTTGGTTATAATTCAACTCTGTTCTCTAATTCTTTTCAAATGCATAAATCCTGTTACCTGAATCAGATTTTTGGCCACAGTAGAAACCTTGTCACAAATATATTTGTATCCTCTAGAATAGTTAGAAACATGTAGTAGGTGCTTATTAATAACATATTTGCTACAATTGAATTGGATTAAGAAATATTTAGATTTAAGCATTCCAATTGAATAAACACATCGATTTTTCCTTTCAGAAAGATTGGCCTGATTTCTTTCTTGATGCAGTGTTTTGTTTTGTTTTTCTTTATTACATATAGTCAGAGTCATAGAGTCCTGACTTTTCAGTCTAATTGGCCTAATTTTAAAATCATGTTGGCATCAGCATTTTCCATAACTACCTGGAGGTATGAAGCAGTTAACTAGAGAAGGGTATATGACAGCCAAGTTATTCCTCTACAGAAATGCACAGAAATTTAAAAAGGGCTCTGGTTAGGCATATAATGTCTATTGTTTTCCTATTAACACCCTTTGTTCTCCCATGGCTCCCACGTATATCATTCTCCCGGATTCCCAAATGTAGGAGATGCTAGAAAGTCTGACTCACTACACGTCATGCCAAGGTTCCAGGCGTGGACTCACCTCCATCTTCCTGCCACTGACCCTCTTTTGTCCAAAACTTCTGCTGCACCTTCTCTTCAATCTGTGGCTGTGTCTGGAAACTTCAAAAGCCAAAAACCTTCATTCTCCCTGAGGATGTTTTCAAGGATCACCTATGCTCACGCATTACAGAGAATATTTGAGAATGTTTTTAGTTAGAAGATGGAGTGTCAGTGAGGAGGGAGAGAAGAAATGGGAGAGACTGAAAGAGGGAAACATAAGAGACAAGAGGAAGGATAGAAAGCGTGAGTGGAGGGGCTATTCTTGAATAGACCAGCGAGCTCTTCTTCTACTAATGAAGAAAATGGGGATAATGAACATGTCGGAGAGTAGGGAGAGGATGGTTGTTCCTTAAAATATTTGAGGTGGAGAACAATATATACAGAGAGCTGACGTTAGAGAACCTAAGTAAGATGGTTAGCTTGGGAAGTATAGCAGATTATGAAAAAGGCTTGAGACCACCTCCATGAAAAATACATTTGGGCAGCAATGAAAGTTAATCATTGCAGGGGGAGCTCAAATGAAGGTGGATGGCATGAATGTATAAGGATGTAGTTGCTGGAAATCCTGACTTTCCCACAGTTCTGGATAGTCAGGGGGTAGAAAATACGGATAGTGGAGCTGATCCAGACGACTGGGCTGGCAGGACAGGACAGAGTCAAGGAGACAGAGGCTTCTAGAGTGCCAGGAATGGGCTCAATAGGATGGAGGTCAAAAGAAGAGCCTACTGGGGAGCACATAACCTTGCACATGAGTCATCCAGGGTTATAAGTGGCAGGAGGGACAGAGCTCTCAGCAGGCACATGGTAGGAGAGTAGGCAAACTTGGCAGAGACAAACAACTATGGGCAAGCTTCCCAAAAAAAAGGAACTGGAAAAAATCATAGGTTAATAACCATGCTTTTTGTGAGTACAATTTTCAGGAGTTATATGTTTCAATGTAAACTTTATTTGTATTTTAAAGGATTGAGGTATCTATTTTGAAAACACACATTATCCCATATTAGATATTACTAGCTTATGTACTATAACAGCTAAAATTTACAAAGCAATTATTTATTTAACCAAAATAATAATAGGGTTTAAGTTACCAGTGCTTTGGGTAATAGCCAAATAATTTCATGGTAAAAAAACTATTTATTCAGAAACCAGTCTGAGAACATAAATTTAAGTTTCTTTAAACTATTTTCTTCATTCTGGAAGTAACTCTTGGAAGAATATAATTGAGTGGATTCCTTGGTTTGAATCGTAATAACTTTCATAATTTGAGTGTATTTTCTCTATTTTCCAGAGGGAAGGCTAAGCTTGCTCTGAATTAATAGTTAAAAAAAAAAATTCTGCAGAGACCAGGTATATTCTACCTGAATATTTCAGGTGCAGGACCTGAAATAGGGGAAAAACCTTGAATCACAGAGGTTTTGCTTTTTGATTAGGAAATTCTGCCATCTGGGTGAGTCAGAGCTACAAGAATTAGCAGTTTGGGTTTGTCCTCTTTACTACTGAGTTCCTGCTGGTTTAAGGTAGAAGCCAGTGCTTCTACCAGCCACTTCACACAGTCATTATGACCAGCTGTAGGCCAGGAGTAATTGCAACCAGACTTACATTTTAGATTTACCAAGAACTTTAGCAGAGTTATCAATATTATAAATGATGAGGTTGTGGAAATACCTGGGTTTTGGAGTCAAAAAAATATGAGCCCAATTCCTGGATCAGCCACTTATGCAGTAGAAGTTTTGGAGAAAGTTATTTAACTTCTATGAGCCTCAGATTTTTTAATCATAAAGTGGATATCATAACAACATGTACTGCACAAGATTATTATGAGGAATAAATCAATAAATGAGGCAAAATAATTAAGGCATCTTGCATACTTTTGGCACAGAATCAATAAATTGCCATAGTTATTTATTATTCATTTTTAACTTACTGAGTCCTTACAGTATAGTGGCGCATTTTGAAAGTAATTGTTTTTAACATAAGGCAAACATAGAATTCATTTTCCAAACTATCTGAAGTGGTGAAAGTGGAATATTTAGTCAATAAGGCATTCATCAGTATGAAAAGCTTTAAACCCATAGGAATTGGTAACCAGGGAGGCACAGCTCAGGGATCGTACTAAAAGAAGTCACAAAGCTGGATGTAAATTATCTCGTCGCTCCTTCAGTCCATTCCCCTGAAAGTATGCATTTGCAGTCTGTGGCAGTTAACCCGTGTGAAAGAGGACAACACCGGGCCGTAGAACCACAGAGAAAGCAAGCAAAGCTGTATGATTGGAAAGCCCTGCCATAGCTGAGGTTTCCCAAGCCTTGAGTCCTCTATAGTTCTTAGCTGGGCAATCTTCCTCTGGAAGAATGCCACACAATTAATTCACCAGGCCTCCAGGGAGCTGGGAAATGACAGATAGACAGAGACTCGAAGAGTGGGTGGAGATATATTTTTTTTCTTCAAAGCAACAGCTGTTAGGATAAAAAAGCAATCTTGAATCTTTAAAAAAAAATCAAGAATACAAGGTGTTTACTGATTTCTATAGCAATTTCTATTTTTTCTCTTCCTTTACCTCTTCTCTCCAAATTCCCGTGTTAAAGTTTTAAAGCAATATTCGTAACTTTTACCCACGCCCCTAATTCATAATGACCATAGTAAAAGCAGCTATTAAATTCTATACAACATTGTAAGTATCTTTGCTTCCTTCCTCCCCTCATTCCTGCCTTTACCTCCTCCTTCCCTTCTCTCCCCGCTTCCTTCTTTTCCTCCATTCTTCTTTTCTTCTTTCTCTCTCCTTTACCTTTCAAGTTTGTTTAGAGCTGTTTAATTCACTTGATCTCTCATAAATTAACTCTGACATGAGTAGGTGGGTATTAGAACAGGTGACATACTTATGACAGGTTCCTTTCCTGACAAGGACATTATATGTAAATATAAAGGAATCAAGATTTGATTTTTAACCAAAACTGTAACTATGTGATCATTTGACAGGGACGGCATAGAGAAATTAATTAAATGAGTTCTAAGACCCCTATAGCAATAAATTATGAAACTTTCAATTATAAATAAATGAGGGAAAACCATACTTTGGACTCATATAAAGCTGAATTCGATATGATTTAGTAAGGCTGTCCTAAACAAAGGTTTTTTTTTGGGGGGGGGCGGTAATTCTTACCTTATTTTTGTCTCAGCAAAGCAGAGAAAAGAATTGTCAACAGAAGGGGTAGAATTTTCATTGGCATTTCTAAGAAGAATTTGGGGAGACTGAGTTTACAGAAGGCTTTTTGAGAAATTGCTTTATGAGTATTTGGTTTGCTGCCTTCCTTTACTTTTTCCCTCTAGCAAACACAGGGATTAAAGTTCAGTGTGTTGGTCATTCTACTGTCATCAAAACATAAAATGTTTTCTGCTCTCTTGAGCTGCCATCTCATCAGCAGTAACAGCTTGACCCTATACCCCAATGGTATATAAGAAATACCTGCCTTTAAAATGTGTGAACTGAATTTTATCTGCAGTGATTTTTCTTTTTATCCTTTGATCTGCCACTGTTTCTTCACAATGTCAAAAAGCCTCAGAGCTTGGCTTGAATGGTGATCAAACTCAAAGGCACACAATATGGGGTCTGATCTTGAATCTACACAATCAAAAATCCTTTCAATTGAGACTGAAACCCTGCCTTTGTTTTACAATAGTGAAATGCAGCCATCACGAATGCACTCATTTCTACTTGAGACTTTTTACAAATGGTCACAAAGAGATGATAAAGACGTGAAACAGATTTCTTTTACCAATTGTACTATAATATATGCATTTAAAGGAACATGTCCTTCTATGCCCTTTGAAAGATTAAACACTTTGTTGATGCTGTTGCCAATGCCCAGAACACTTATTTTGAAATTTCTCCTTGGAAATTGACTTCAAAGATAGTTTCCTAGGTTCATCAGAAAATCAACATCATCAATTTATTTTCGCAGGACACTCAATTGGCCTAATATGTATTCTTCCTCCGGTTCTCTTTCTCCATCTTTCTCTACTTAGTCTTAATGTCTTCTACACTTCTCTGCCTGTTGATTCACTTGAATTTAAGAAACATTCATTGAGAACTCATTCTGTACACAGGGTTTCTCTACATCATTGCTAAATTGTACTGTCAAATACTTTCCCTATCTCCCCCTTTCCCATTCCACATTTTCTTTTCAAAGTTCAACCCTCACTTTGTTTTGTGCTCCTTATCATTATTTTGATTTTGTTGTTGCTGTTGTTATTGTTTGCTTTTTTTTTTTTTTTGAGGATTGGGTTAGACTCAGATCTCTAAAACCCCAGAATTTTCAAGACAGAGTTGTAGCAATGGACACCTTCAGGGAAGCACATCAGTGGGTGGTCAATTGGTACCTGTCTATTTGATAACACTACCTGGGCATCACAAACCATCAGAAGGCATGATGTTTTAGATTCCTTGGCTGCTCAAGCCATTACCATGCAATGGTATTAAACAATGGGAATTTTACAGTTTTGAGGCTAGGAAATCCAAATCAAGGCATCATCAAGGTGATACTCTCCCCAACGACTGCTGTGTTCTGGGGCTGGCTGTCAGCGATCCTTGGCTTTTAGCTTTACTCCTACATGGCAATGCACGTGGTGGCCTCTCTCGGCCTCTCCCTTCTCTTCCAGGCTCTCCTGGCAGCTTCCTCTGTGTTTATGTCTCCATATTAATTTTCATTCCACTTACAAAGGACTCCAGTAATAGGATTAAAACTCATCCTAACTGAGCTGGCCCACACGTCAACTAAAACAACGTCCTGAAGAGATCTTAATTACAATGGCTCCACACTCACAAGAATGGATTAAGTTTAAGAACACGTGTTTCTGGTAGACATAGCTCCAAATCAACTTATCTGGGATCATCAAATATTCATCTAAATTATGCTCCCTTAACTGCACCCCTGAGCACCATACCTGTTTATTTTATTTCCACCTGGCTATCTGAATGTACCATGAGAACTCAACTCAACTTGTCCAAAACTAAGCACATTTCTCTTAGCCATAGACCTGCTCTTTCTCTTTTATTTTAATTAATAACCTACCCAGCATACAAAAAAAATTGGTCATCCTAAAGAATACTGTGTTTCTTCCTCCTTTAGCCAAGCATTACCAAGTCCTATTGAATCTTATCTCCTGCAATAATATTTTGTGCTTCCTCTCCATAACAGTATTACCATCTATAAGTTGTTGTTTTCCCCCGTAAACTTTATGGCTCTTTAGGACAGAGGCTGTCACCCAACTCTTAGTGCAGTGCTTATGGTAGGCAGAAAAATAGTCCCCATAAAATGTCCATTACTAATCTCCTGAACTTGTGACTATGTTATGTGACATTGCAGTAGGGAAATACAGTAGTTGATGGAATTAAGGTTACAAATCAGCTGACCACAGAATGAGGAAATTACCCTGGGTTATCTTGGTGGGCTCGAAGTAATTGCAAGGTTCTTAAATGTGGAGGAGGAAGGCAAAAGAGCCTGTCCTGGTGATTGGATGTGAGAGGGATGCCATTGCTAGCCTCGAAGAGGTAGTAAGTGGCCACGAGGAAAATGGGCAGCCTCTAAAAACTGAAAAGGGCAAGAACATGGATTCTCCCCTAAAGTCTCTGGGACACCTTTATTTTAGTCCAGTGAGATACATTTTGGACTTTCAGAACTGTAAGATAACAAATTTGCACTGTTTTAAGTAACTAAGTTTGTGGTAATCTATTACTATTAGTGTGGCCATAGAAAACTAATACAATGCCCATTTGATCAGCCCATTTCTTCAGAAATCAAATATAATGGAATGAGCATCATGTTAGCACATGCATGTATTTATTTAACTATGACATCTTTCTGCATGGATAATTTTTTTTAACTTTGTCAATTTTACCAATTTTGGGCTAGAAGGCATGAAAGATATTAGGTATAAGCTTCAAGAGTGAAAATGCTTATAAATATATTTCTCATTGATTTTTTAAAATTATGGACAGATTATTTTGCATGCCCTTAAAACAAGAGATGTATGTTTCCTCAACCCCTTGGATCTTGGTTAACCTGTAAATCATTTGACCAATAGAACGTGGTAAAAGTACTATCATGTGATTCCCATAACTGAGCCTTTAAGAGGCCTTCACCTTCTCCTTCTGCCTTGCTGGGATATAGCCTTGTGTAAAGATCAGGCTTGAATACTGAATGATGAGACACTATATGGAAAGAGGGCATCCCAGCCATTTCCACACTCTAGGATGGCACCAGATATGTTCCAAAAGCCATCTTGGAGGTGCTAGAACCAGCTGAGCAACCAGATAAATGCAGCTATATGAATGCTTCCTATGGACTTCAGAGTGACAGCCTTTCATTGATTTTTTAAAGATACTAAGTAGATGGACACACTGGATGAGCAATAAGTAAAGAAGACAGAGCAACACAGAGAAGAGAATAAATGGTGAGGTTAAAATGGGACACATGCTATCTGTCTGGTCCCCTTGAGCTCACTTCAATTCCTAAGAAGAAAATATATTACAAGTCTGAAGCTCACCCAAGGCAAGCTTGAGCTAAAGTTGCTTTTACCACAGCTAGTCCTAGAAAAAAGAACCATAGCTATTCTAAACCATTTCCTGGTAAATTGCTCAGAGATCAATTTCACCTTGTGAGGCCCAGTCCAATCTCCCTAAATTGGTTAAGATAAGCAAGACTGAAGAAAAATTAGACTCCAAAATCTCTTTGCTTTAAAGAACAGAAGAAAAAATTTTAGGACTAGTGTTCAGAACAATGGAGAAGTTCTCTATCACATGGTCACTCAGGGACCTGGTGTGACAGTTCTCTACCCTCTTCACTATGTGGTCTATTGGTCACCTAGCATTCAGCATACTAGTTGACCAGAAGGAGGAATAGGCATGAAGTATAGGAAAGGATTTTAGGCTAGGCTTTAAGTGGTACACACTCACGTGCCCTGGAGGGAATGTAGGAGCATGGGCACACTTATGTACAAGGGAGACTGGGAAATGTGGTCTTTCCTGTGTCTATGAAAAAAGGAGAATGAATTGGTGGTTGGTTAGCAGTTTCTGACACAGTCTCATGGCATTAAGGAACAGGCTAAGGACAAGGGTTAGAGGGGAAGATGAGGGTTGAAACAATTTAGAATGATTGAGGAATTTCTGAAGTTAGTTTCAGGAAGAATGAGGTATGACTAAACATCTCTGGCAACTATCTGAAGATCCCTGGATCAATTAGGTGCTGAGCTACTTCTACTTTCCACCAAAAGGCTCCAGAACCTAAGTGTCTGAAGAGTTGAGTCTCCTTTTAAGGAGAATATTCCCCTTGAAAGTAATAGCTGGAACTGCAATGATGTTTGGATAAGAGAAGTTACATCAGGCTGCCATCTTTCAGACCTTCCTTGGAGGGCACTTGTCCCTTTACTGAAAGAAGAGATTCCCTTATTTCCATAGGGAGAGACAGAAATTGAAGAGCCATAAGAACTCTTTTCCTGCCTCCATATCCAGCATTACATAAATGACAAAAGGAAGCAGGTCATATGCTGCTAGTGCAGGCAAGAATATGGTGTGGAGGACTGAAAAGGTCTTTTGCAAAATTATGCCCCCCATACCCCCTAAATTTCATTTTATCTTTTAGAAATTATATCAGTTGATGATTTTCTTTTGCTGTTAATTGTTGGCTTGAAGTGGAGAGTCATTCCAGGTCTAAAGAAGCAGCCAGCAGAACAGGCCAGAGATGAGAAATAGATGTTTTAAAAGTGATTGGGTTACAAATGGGTGAGTCCATGGATGCTAGAAATCAGAATGCTGGAGAATCAAAACAATGGCCCAGGAGTTTTTAGCTATTAACCTTTAGAAGTAAAGCAGAAGAACCTTACTCAAGATAAGGAGATAACAACAGGTCGAAGATATCAAGATAATTAATTAGTGTTCAAGTGAACATCAAAACTTTGGGAAGGGCGGGCAACGGTGGCTCAGTGGCAGAGTTCTCGCCTGTCATGCAGAGACACAGGTTGGATTCCCGGTGCCTGCCCATGTTAAAACAAAACAAAACTTTGGGAAACCAACGGTCTTCTCAGACACTTTGAGCATAGCTGGGTCTGGAATAAGAATGAAAATATTAGGGAGATTTTACATTTAGGAGTTTAAGAGAATTTTACACTTAACCACATCTTAGTGTGAACTCATCTAATAAATTGCTTTCTCCTAGCGTCTACTAAGTTCAGGCACCCTGGGCAGTTAGTGAAAGTGAGAGCACTGAGAAACTTGGGGGCAGGATAAAAAATACAAGGAATCGGGAATGGTGACAAAGAGGGGAAAAATGGAAACTATTAGCATTAGTAAAGGCAGGAACTTTACATTAAATAACTCTACCACCCTTGGTTTCCAGAAGTTCATGCTCACATCGAGGATGCATATGTCTAAACAGATGTCTATATGTAATGTGAGGTGGTTAAATGAATATGTTCCTGTGTTTTCCCTGCTTGGCGATATGACCCTTCACCCACTAGGGACCTACTCCCAAGGCTTAGAGAAAGGAAGCCCACTCGGCCAGCAAGGGGAGTTTCTGTTTAATGAGAAATAGGAGACTAATTAATTCACCAAACTGTATCCCTTTTCCTTCCAGGCAGGCAGCTACATTTCTCAGCCTCCCTTGCAGTTAGCTGAGGCAATGACTGAGTTCTGGGCAAGGAAATATCAGAGGCATTTGGTGACACTTCCAGTCCTGGATCTGAAAGATTTTCTGCTGAATCTCTCATGCTTTCTCTCTTTCCTCATTGACTAGCCAGATGCAAAGATCTAATAGGGAATTTTGGAGCCCTAGGGGATGGTGAAGTCACTACTGAAAAGTAATCTGTGTTCTCCAATAACTACATGGAGAAAAGTGCCTTCTCTCAACCTCACTAACCTGCATTGAAATGTGACATCTACAAAGAAATCAATCTTTATCGTGTTAAGCCATTGAGTTTCCAGTAATACTGATTACAATAGATGACTATCCTGGCAAATAAGCATGGGCATTTTAGGGATGCTTCATGGTGATCTGCTTATGGTGCTTCCTTTAGAGTTGCTTAAAGACATGTTTTGCTGAAATCACATTTCAAAATATGTACCTGAAAAGGGATGTCTGGGACTATATGTATATGTGTAATAAACTTCTATTTGAGAAAAACATACCTTTTTTATTTTTTATTTTATCTTTTTTTGGCATGGGCAGGCACTGGGAATCAAACCCAGGTCTCTGGCATGGTAGGCAAAAATTCTGCCACTGAGCCACTGTTTCACTGCCCCATACTTTTTGGATTTTGATGATTTTATTCAATGCTGTTTTGAAGTTTCATTTAAAATGAAGCAAAGAGTCATTAGCAGCTTTTAGTAAGGGTTGGGGAAGCAAAAGAAATAAAATAAACAAGATACCCAAACTAACTTTTGATGATGCATATTCTTATATTACTGGAAATAGACAGTGTCTCACGTCAGCCTTTATAGTTTGTGGGTTATCCCAGATGAGGTACATGCTGTGGAAGAGAACTGCAAAGAAAATGACAAGAGCAGATGTTTGCTCAAGACAACTGGAGATTTTCTGAAAGCTTCAAAGCATACAGTACACAAGTTATCAATAGCCAAGCAGACAGTGTCAGTACAAGCCTCTGGACTAGAATCTTCAAACAAAGCTGGCTTCTCCAAGTGTCATTGCAGTCAATGATGAAAATGGTAATCTGCTGTCTGCATCACCTTAAAAGTAAATGGTCAATTATAACATGCATAAATACAGATAATTGATGTATATTTCATGTAGGTCATCCCTCTATCCAATTTGGAATACAGTATACCCAATTCCTGGATGTAGGAAGGATTTTTTAAATGGCTTAAAGTGAATTAAAAAGTGGTAGAGGAGGGTGGGGGTGGGGAGGGGGGAGGGTGCGCTGGCAGCACCCAAAAAAAATAAATAAATAAATTAAAAAAAAAAAAAAAAAGTGGTAGAGTCCTCAGGAATAAGAATACCTGCTCAGCTGAAATTATGTAGGATGATTATGCATAGGTCCTCTCCCTGATCTTTGCCTCCTGGTACCCCATTCACCTCTCCCCAACCTTTAAGAGTATAACAGGTGGTTTTTTGTTGCGTTTTTTTTTTTTTTAGATGCATGGTCCAGGAATCAAACCCGGGTCTCCCTCATGGAAGGTGAGCGTTCTACCACTGGATCACCCATGCACCCAGCGGGTTTTTGACATTTGGAAAATGAGTAGCTGAGCATTGAAGTCAGCTGTGTGGTGTACTGCAAGTGGTTTCTTACTGATATTATTTTGGATGCACTTGAGTTCTTGAGCGCAACTGCATCTAAAATTACCTTATTCGTCCGTGCATTCCAACACATTTTACTGATTAGGAAAGAAAGGGATGGAGTTACCTCTAGCTTGTTGGGAATTGCACAAATCCCTGTAGCTAGCTACACAGGGAAGTGGGTTGTGCGTGAACATCATTTAAAGAAATGCCAAGAAGAAAATAGCTGTTGAGAACCTGTCTACTGCTTCTTTTTGAGGTTGCAAGAGTAATCTATCTCTGCCACCATCTCACCCTACAGTCCACCGCCCCCCCGTAGTGTCTCCTTCACAAATCCAGCAGGAGACCATGGCACACAGGCAACAAATAAAGAAAAGGAGCAATCATGGAAAAAGGCAATTCTCTCAATGCTCTTCTACACATCTCCAGTCTGTGTCCTTGCCGACAGGATGCTGAGGAGGCATTCTATGTGCAATCATTAATTTCCCTTTACTTCCCGAAGGAATATAGATCCCAGCTGCTGGCTCACAGTGGGAACAAGAGAAGAAACGACCCCACGGCAGAGCAGTAATGTTGCAGAAAAGAAAAGCCTCCTAGATACCAGGAGATGGGCTTGGAGCTCTGTGCATTCACCTATAGTCTTCTACATCTGTGAAAGGGCAAACAAAGGAGTAGAGGAAGAGATCGCAGAGGAGGAACACACCCACACTAACTCTGGAGAGGCTGCCCCTCTCCAAATGGGCAAACTCATAGTACCTTTGAAAAACACCCTAAAACAAGGGGAAAGTCACAGGAAGAGAAGACCTCTGAAAATGTTTCAGTAGAGAAGTTAAATGAACACAGAAAACTGTGATAAACTCAACAGGGGGGAGGAAGAGATGGTAACAGTGATCCAGGAATACAAATCATAAGAAAATATGACCATGGGTTTCTGGGACACCTGTGATGTACCCCCCCCTCCATTGTCTGTCATTCTTCCCTATGCTCAGTCTGCTTTAGCCCCCCATGGCCTCCTTACTATACCTAAAACTTGCCAGCACTCTCCAAGTTCAAAGGTTCCTTCTTAATTAATCCTGAAGCACACCACCTCACTTCACTCAGCTGTCTGTTAAAATGCACCCCCTTCAAAAAGGGTTTTTCATGGCCATTAGCTTAATTAGCAGCTTTTATCACTCTTTTTTTAGCTTTTGTCATTTTCGATCACCTTACTCTACCTTAAAGTCTTCACAGCAGTTGAGCACAGGGGTAGTATATGCACAGTGACTGAGAGCCTGAGTTCAAATCCTGATTTTACCACTTCCCAGCTGTGTGACTATAGAGAAGTTACTCACCCTCTCTGCTTCACTTTCCTCATGTAGTACAAATTGTAGTAGACATTACTGGTCCCCAGTCCCCTCAGCCCTCTCCTCTTCAAATTGCAAGCAGCTCAGTCCTTCTCTGGCCCTGGGAGCATGCTTGGTATACATGCAAGGCAGGTCAGAAGTGCTGAGGAGCTAAAATCTGGGAACAACTTTCACACCATGATGAACTAGAGTTTGTGGATAAATGTTTCAGAATCCACACCCCAAGTGTAGGATAACTTTGAAGGCTGTTGTACACCAGAGGTCTGCAGTGAGACTGAGCCCACAGCCTACACACCCTTTAAAGTCTTCCTTCTCCTCCTTCTCTTCTACCATCTCAATCCTCTTATGTTCTATTAGTGCTTTCCAGAATTGTCCCTACATAAACCACTTGCACTCAAATGCTGGCTTCAGGGTTTGCTTCCAAGAGAATCCGACCTACGACATGCACTTCATAATGTAATTGGGTAGAATAAATGAGTTAATAGAAACCAGTTCTTAGAATAGTACCTGGAAGACAGCAATCATTCAGCAAATGATAAATATTAATACTGCTTTATATCTTGCTGTCTAGAACAATGCCTAGCAAAAAGTATATGTTAAAGGATAGTTTTTTGAAAGAATAAATAGTGGAAAAAAGGGCAATAAGATGAGAGAAAATGACGGGCAAGAGAAAGGATCATAAGGAGATAAAATATGCAACAACTCTATTATAATTCAAATTAAAGGATAATAAGGACCTGAAATGACATGAATGAAATTCATGTTAGGAATATAGAAGCAGACTTGAGAACTATTCCAGAATGTAAAGAAAAGGGACAATAAAGTGAAATTGACTGGAGTGAATATGATGAATATGTTAAGGCAGAGAACAAAAATCAAAACTAAAGACTTTAGGAATTCCCAAAAAAGAAATCAGACATTCTCTTCAGGACAGGCAATAATAATCAGTGGAAGAATATGCTCAAAATTAAAGGGAAAAAAATGGGCCTGAGTATGCAGATCTAAAGTCCTTACTATCTTCAGGGAGAATTAATGAGAAAGCCCACTGAGGGGTCATATCTATTTTCCTCATTTACTTTATAGCTTCCCCAAATAAAAGTAAGTACTCATCTGTTTGGACAAAGCCCAGAACATTCTTTGAACACATAATACTAATGGAGGAGGGGCTGGTTCTTAGGCCTTAAAAGACAGGAAGTCCACCCCAAAGGCTTCCTTAGCAGTTCCTTGCAGTAGGAGGCTCCTGGGGTCTGGCCCTTGGGACAGCCACCATCATCTCTGTGGCTGGTTGCCGATGTGGGCTCTAGTGTCCAGCACTGGGGGTGGTAACAGGTAACCTCACTAAACCCTACAGCAAAAACAGTGGTTCACAGTTTAGAAGTCTCACATTGGGGTGATACTGAATGCTGGACTCGCCTTAAATAATGTGAGGGAACATTTTATTTTTCTTTATCCAAGATTTCAGAGAGCAAAATTCAAGCCCTGAAATCCCACTGAACCACTTACAACTCATACTAAGCATACACCCTGGCACTTATTTTTGGAATTACAAGGATAAGGACATAAATAGCTCTCAAGCTTTGAGGGAAAGACACATTAACTAAGGAGGAATGAGAATCAGACTGTCTCATGAAATCTCTACTAAATGCAAAAGATAATGAAACAAAGATTAAAAATTCTGTAGCAAAGTCTGTGACCTAAGGGTTTATACCCAACCAAGCCAAAGGAATAGAAATACAGGCTCAGGTATGCACGAGTTTAGAAAGCCATGTCCTTCTATGGAGAAATTTCAATTGAAAAACAAAACAAAGCACAGAGATCAAATGAGGGGGTGAATCAAAAAAAAAGGCCTTTAAGAATAAGGAAGTAACAACGTAAGACTATTTCAGTTTAGATCATGATGTGAGGATAATGGAACTAGTTAACATTAGCAATATATCCACAGCGAATCTACACAGGTGTCAAAGAAACAGGATTGGCAATGCACTGATTTGGAGGCAGGAAGTATTTGGGATCATAATGAAGCCATGTGGATTGAACAATGGTTTGAAAAAAGATGAAGATTTGGACAGAAACAGAAGACAAAATTAAGAGCACTGTTGCCTGGAAAATGCTTGAACAGAGATCCCTGGAAAATGCCTGAACAGAGATCTAAAATTAGTGATGCATAGTTTGTGCAATAGTAAATATACCAATTGGACTGGACCCGCAGGAATCACTTTAGGGATATTAGAAAGTAAATTTGGAAAAGTGTCCTGATGGTAAAAAAGAAAAAAATGGAAATGTGAATTTGGGAAAGATTGTGGAGAGTCCTGGATGTTAGGCCAGGAAATCTAAAAATCGTTTTGTAAATAAGGTAAAACTGTGGAAAATATTTGAGCATGAAAAATGAGGTAGCTAAAGAGCATTAGGCTGTGGATGTAGGAGGGAGGCAGGACAGAAAGCCATCACAATAGTTTTGAAATTAAAGAAAAGGAAAATGGAAGAAACAGTGCAACAGAAAAACAAGTGCTAGAAATGCCTTAAATGTGAAGATAAATATGGATGAAGAATTAAAGGCGATTCTGAAGTTTTGAAAGCAAGATAATGGTGAGGCCGCTAATTAAATTAGATAAATAAGGAATCAGATATAGTTTAAGTCCAGAACAAGGAAGGAATGATGAGTTACCTATTAACTACGTACATTTGGGGGTAATGATTGCCTTATCTAGTTAACTGAGTTACCAAAGTAATCTTTTGATAATTTACATATAACTTTCTTGAATAATTATATTCCACATACACTATATATTTTTAATTAAAGCATGCTCATAATTGACAATTTTAATTCATTAAATAATATATCTATATTAATCTTTTCTTTTGAGAATACCATTATGTGTTAGAAGGAAACTCAAAGAATTTAGGTTGAATTTACATATTACACCAAATTTGTTAATCAAAAGAAGCCTGCGAAATGGAACACTTTTTTTTCATTCTTTAACTATGTGTGGCCTGATGTCCTGATGGCAAGGCTTAGCACTGATTAGTTAGGCTGACATTGCATTAGGGAAACAATTTCATTAGGTCTGATACCTGCCCCTTGTCAGGAAGATGGCAAAGAAGCACTGGATACCCCCAGAATTTGAATAATTAAGTATACACCCAAATGTGATCTAAGTATTTACCCTGGGGCTTGAATTGTCATAGAAATTCAAAGAATCACTTTATGAATTTCTTCGTATCTCTTTCCACCTGCTCCCTCTCCTACCTTTCTTTAATCCTTAACTTCTAACCTTTCTTAAGAAGAGACTGAAGGAATAAATATTGGGTGAATAATGTCAATGGCAGTAAACAGAAGAAAAACAAAACCCTATCCAGAAATTACCCATTTTAACTCAGGGATTCTTTGACATTTATTATCATGTGGACTACTTCTGGACACCCCAAATCTACTATTCATGATTTCTTCTTTTAATATATTTTCACATTTCACAATTTCATACTAGTAACTTATAATGTTATGCATATAGTATTATACATTATTATGCATGTAGCAGTGAAATATACTAAAGTCGAGTGTTTGCTTCCACTGACTCATTATAAGTACAAAACTAGTCATAGCTTCCAGTGAAACTGGTCATTGGAAAAAGCAAACACTCAAGCTTAGATTAATATATTTCACTACCATATGCACCATCATTACAACAATCATGGGATTATGATAAATGAATATAAATTTCATATAAATTATAAATACAGATATTTCTCCCAGAGAAAATTATGATACATTACTTTCATTTTATAAGAGGCCTAATAAATAGTTGTTAATTGAAAATAACTCTAAGTAATCAATTAGGTATACCATTTGTATTATATGAAAGATAGGTGTTTTTGTTTTTAATGAGGTTTTCTCAGTTTGGACCTAAAATGGCTTCCTCTAAATAAGAGATAATATATATTTCCCATTTGGGAATGTTTAACCTCATTTGATATCAAAAGAATTGTCATGGGGTATAAAAAAGTCTTAGATTATCGCTCACAATAAAAGTATCACCAAAACCCTAATTAGTTAAATGTGTTAACAGCTATTCCTTTTATACAGACATTAACCACATTTAGTCTATAGCCAGAATAAATACTATCATCATGTGTTCAGTCACCATCTTAGATGTTAAATGTACTTTTTAAATAAACTAATTTAAATTATGAAGCTGAAAAATTGCAGGCAGGTTATTAAAGATGATAAAAGACCAGCTATAAAAGAACATCTGTTTTAAAAATTAAAAGCTCCATTAAGAAATCTAAGAAATTATGTAATCAATTCTTTATCTATTCAGACCAACAGAAGATATCTATATTATGTTAGAAAAATTTGAAGTTTCCAACTAATAAATTCGTTTATGCTCGAATATTGCAGCTTGCGTGAATTTCACTTTGAGAGTTATTAGTCAAATCTAACCATAGCCTAATTCAAATGAAGATATATTAGTCACATCAATGTCTCTAGCTACAACCGTGCACAGCATGAAAGAAAATACAGTTTTGTTCTGTTCCATCAAAAATATTAATATAGCATGCAGAGAGATTTATCTAAAGATTAAAAACATTCACCCACCCTACTTTGTGCAGCTCATTTGATTTAATAATATCTGCTTAGGTGAAGCCTGATAACAATGCTACCCTATCTACACATGAAAAATGTGGTATGAGGAAAATACTTTCTTTCTGCCTTGTCACTATTAAATTTTTAAATGAAGAATGATTGTCTTTTCACACAGAAACTTTCTAATTTACTTTGAGTCACTATCTTCTGTACCAGAATTTCAAAGGGATATATTCATTTGAATTTTCTTAAGAATAGTTTAGAAATGAAAAAGTACAGTTTATGTTAAAAGCATAATCAAGTTAAATCAATTATTTTTAGATCATATTAGGAATGGTCTCTTTTTCTTCTTTACTAACCCACTTATGAAAGACAATGCCTTTTCAGAAAAAGTGAAACAAAAACATTCCAACTATTAAAGGACTGATTTATTCTAATGAAAGTTGTAATAAAGGAAAATTAGTTACTCACAGATTTTTCTTGCTTTTACTTTGTTAAAGCATTTTTCACTTTATTATATATAATATGCATGAAATGGACATCATAATATAAGGAACTATGATGACCGGCTCTATGTTTGGCAGCAGGCAGTGTTTCTTCTTAATTAAAAAAAACCGCTTGCTGAGAGAAAGATAAAAAATGGGAAAAAAGCCCATAACTAAACTTCATTTATACATAGAATGCAAAAATTCCTCAATAGGTTACTGAGTATTGAATCATATTAACTCTACATTATATTAAAAGAACAGCGCACCACGTACATGGTTCAACATCAGGCAAAAAGCCTGACTCTAATAAATACATTAGTAAATTAAAGGGCAAATAAATATTATCATGTTAATACATGAAAAAAGTCATTTCACAAAATTCACTATTGAATCATGTTTTTAGAAAAACTCTGCGTGAACTGGAAATTGTGTTTAGCACGGTCACCAGCAAGTATCAGAAATCAACAACAAGCCTTATACAAAAATGCAGCACTAAAGGCATTCTGATTAATGTCAAGAAGAAAACAACAACGCCCAAGATCACAATCAGAATTCCTTGCCATATAGAAGG
Source organism: Tamandua tetradactyla (assembly GCF_023851605.1). Lineage (NCBI taxonomy): Eukaryota > Metazoa > Chordata > Mammalia > Pilosa > Myrmecophagidae > Tamandua > Tamandua tetradactyla. Next base: position 168,070,118 of record NC_135327.1, read on the forward strand.
AAGAGACAAAATTATCCTCATTTGTAGAAATGACCATTTACCTGAAAAAAACAAAAAAATGAATCCCTTGAAATTCCATTAGAAGTAGTTAGACAGTAAATAAATGCACTGCTTATAAAATTCTTATTTTGAAAGTATTAATAATTTTCCAATATACTTACAATAATCATTTTAAAATATTATGGGGGAAAAGATCCCATTTATAACAATATCAACAAATAGAAATATTCAAAAATAAACTTGTAAGAATTTGCAGGAACTATGTAAAAATTGTAAAATGTTTCGGAGAGGCACATATGAGTTGCAAAAAAATGGCTATATCATTGTTCTGGATAGATGTACGTTTTTCAAGTTGATCTGTAAATTCAGGCTATTTCCAGAGAAAATTCCAATTCATTTTTTTGGGGGATGGTGGTGGTGGTGGTGAAATTTCACAAAATGCAACTCAATGCAGCCAAGAAATTTTAGAACCCATTTCAATGGCAGTGACTTGTCCTACCAGATATTAACATATATTACACGACTACAATATTGAAAATAGTGTTGTACTAGCACAAAAACAGTCAAATCAGTGAAAGAGGGATATTCGTAAACAGATCTGGAAGAAGAAATTGAGAAGTATATGATTAAAGTGTCATTTCAAATCACTGAAGGAAAAAAGATGGCTTTTTCTATAAACATTATTGGATGATGTTTATTTTGAAATAAAAATGTTAGATGTCTACTTGCATATTCAAAATGCAGTATAAAACAGACATGAATTAAATATATAATTGCAAAAAATAAAATGATGAAAAATACACAAGAAAAAGTATATACATATTTAACACCCTGAAAGGAGAGCATATCTGTTTTATTTGGTCCTGTTAAAAATTAATTTCCGGGGGTGCAAGGATAGTTCAGTGGTAGAATTCTCGCCCACCATGCAGAACTGGGTTCAATTTCCGGCTCATGCACTTCTCAAAACAAAACAAACGAACGAAAAAAAAAACCAAACAAACAAAAATTAAACAAATGGTGCTGCAGTAAGAGGATACTCAAATGGAAAAAGAATGAAATGCGACCCCTGCCATACAGCATACAAAAAAAAATAATTTCCTAGTTCAAAGAGCAAACTATGGATAGGTTTCTTTCCTCTAATGGAGAACATAAACTCATCAGATATGAATAAAACAAAAGAAGTTTTATTGAAACCTGCACCCTTGGAAGCAATGGTGAGGAAAGGGAGGGTCTCCAGCACCAGGAAAAGAGACATTTGGTAGTCAGTACCCCAGGTTGGGATTGTGGTATGATAACCAGACAGTGTGGGAAAATGAGGATGGGAAGGAAGTAAGCACCACAGCGTAGGTGATGGACTAAAAGGAAGGCTGGGTCCACTTTATCTAACTCAGACAAAAAAAATAGCATCCCATTAGCTGGATCCAGCTGATAAAACAGCAACGGGGGTGACCAGAATACATGTGCACATGTGTGCATGTGTGTGCATACGTGTTTGTGCTTCTATCGATCCAGGAGAGAAAAAGCAGAAGATTCTGTTTTGTTTTGTTTTGTTATTTTTATGGAATAGCAGAATAGCCAGGCACCTATGAAGAGTGGCCAGACCTTCACAGGCTAGTCCTCGCATGCACAAGCAATCCATGATCCTCTGAAATTGCTTCACTAAACTCTAATTGCATTCTTGTAATACAAAAATAGCATTCAACGTAATTTACACTATTGCACTATAATAAATTTGTATCAGTTAACTTTTAACTTGAGGCACTCAGATTCCAAATAATTTGGTTGAGAATTTGAGATCCAAAATGAGAAAAGCCTCACTGAAAGATAAAATATATTTTGGAGAACAAAGTCTTTTGAAAGGGATTGCTGACAGGAATGGTTATTAACACACCTTTTCGGGCATAACAAAATGATGGAAACATACAGGAAACATTTTAGAAACATGACCTTATGATTTGTTTAAATTTAGGTAGGGCAAGTATAAGCAAACATGAAAGGATGAATTATATATTTACACTCATAAAATAAATGCCAGAGAAAGGGTTGATATGCTTAGTCTAAAAGAGATGCTTACAAATCAACAGAAACAAAATAACCTCAAAGACAAGTAAACAAATAAGCAATCTGCAAAAGAATAAATACAATTGGTTAACTAGTACATAAAAACTTTTGACCTCATTATGAATCAATGATACACACATTAAAATAGAAATAGAACAGTTCTCACCTTTGATATCGCTAAAGATGAAAAAATACTATAGGAATATATTATACACATTTTTGGTGAATGTATGGAAAGATAGGTAAACCTATTCACTGCACTGTATGTGTAAATTATGAGGCACAATATGATGATATCTACCAGGAATATTTAAGGCAGCAATTACACTTCTAAGAATTTTTTCTATAAAAATAATTGAATAAGTAAATGTTGGTATTTTTTTCATATATAAAGGATGCCATGTCTTAAGCAACATTTTGATGAATTATTTATTTTTCCAGATTGAAAAGCCCTATCCTCCCATACACTGAAAGAGAAAATCAAGAAAACACAAGGATTCTTTTTTAGATAGCACCCACAATTCAAAAGCTCTCATCACAATAACAAAGAAAGGCAGAGAATAAAAGAACAGATGGAACAATGTGAGTGTCGTTTGTGCACCTGTGGAGAAATGGGTCATCTGGAATACTAAGAAAACTGGAAGCAGAAACGGGGACACCTGGGCACTAACTATATTACTTTTTCTGGGTAAGAATGAAGCCTTGCAAATGGTAAATTTGATTCAAGAGCCAGAAGAGTCCAATATTTGCAGAGAATACCTTAAACAAAAGTGCACAGATTGTTAAAATAAGTACGTCTAGAAGGATGTTCTAAGCTCTGGGTACAAAAGACTTGTGGCTCAGCACAAATTGAGCATTTTCCTACATGCAGCACCACTCTAATCAGGATGTGCAATGTCACCAGCAACTCTGTGATCTATTTAGAACCAGGACCTGGAAAGCCTCCCTAAACTGTGCTGTATTAAATTGGAAACAGCCTAACTACCACATGTGTGTGCATTTAGTCTCATCCCACTAATAGGAAATGGGCAATGCTTTAAAACGATGCATCTATTGAAATTCTAGCTCATTTTCAAGGAATTGCTTAAACTATGTGTAAACATAACCCCCTAAAATGGGATCAAAATTGTCTTAGCCTTTGTAAACATAGCCCATTGAACCAAGCCAAAGCATTTACACTTGTCATACTTGATACATTCAGTTCATCCTGTAATTTGGGCAAGGTCACTCAATTATATTTGTCACTGTTATGTCTATAATTGCAATCTGTATGTTTCTGTGTCCCTCTCATTATATTTACTGAAGAAAGTATTTTAAATATTTCTAACCTTTGCTGCTATTTATCCTCTGAGGTTACCTGATGCCAAAATATAATAGAAAGGGAAAAGTGCAGTCAATAATCTAAATAGGTGTTCTATACAAAACAAAAAATACCTATATTTCTAAATAAATAAATGTATTTCTAATACCCTCTGAATTAGCTAAGATATTGGAAAATCTTTCACTTTCTTATTAGATTCTTTGTAGTACAGCCACGTTGGCAAGCTTCTTAGAGATTCAGAATTATGTCCCAACTTAGAGCTATTTCAATAAAATAAACCCCTTCTTTTTTTTCCCATAAAGATAACCTTTCACATGATATTAAATTTAACACTAAACTGAAAATTCACTAGTATGTAATTTGTTCCAAGTCCTTTCTGGCCAGTAGCCTGGTTTACAAAAGAGCTATTCCCAATGTCCATTAATTAATTTCTTCATTCACTCAGCAAACATTTATTAGATATCAGTTGGCTAAGGACTGATCTTAGCCCTAAGAATACAAAGTCAAAATCTTCATGACTGCTGCCCTTAAGAAAATTAGTCTAGAATGGAAGCAGACAGGGAAATGATCAATTCAAGTGCAGTAGGGTAAGTGCTACCTACTGCACAAGGAGCACAGAGAAGGAACAGCTCTTTCAGACTAACAAAGATGAGCTCAGGCCTGAGACATCTTGCTTTCTAGGGTTGATCCTTGAACGGAGTTTTGAGGGATGAGAAGTAAATGAGACATGTCAAAGACAGGAGGGAGAATTATCCAGGAAAATGGAATAACATACATCACAAAGGTATGAAATAGCATGATTCATTTGCAGACTCACAAGTCATCCAGCATAGCCAGAGAAGAAGCTACCTCTGATAGAAAGAGAGAAAATTAGTACCTTGTCAGGGAGGTGTGAGTTGGGTTATGATGTTGAAAGCTGCAGGGAACCATTTCATGACTCTAAGTAAGAGGAAAACCAGCCCTCTGACTGCTCGTGGAAAATACATTGAAAAGAGAACCAACTAGAGAGAAGAAAACAGAATGTTATTGCAGTAACCCAGGCAAGAAAATTTAATTGCATCAATTAAGGTAGAAGTGATCCAGGAGAGAGTTTGAATTTGGGATATATTTCAGTACTGGTGAATTACTGATTATAGGGAATGGAGCCTAAATTGGTTTTAGATGGCTGACTTGGGGGACGACATAGGTGCTGTTTTACTCACTAAAATGGGAAATTCAAGAGAAGGAGTATGTTTGGAGTGAGGGATTATAAACTTGATGAGTTCAAGATTTTAGTGGATTAGTATAAGATCCAGTTGGCTAAGGAAGAGGTTTAAGGCAGAGATATGAGAATCATGTATGTATAGAGAGAGCTTAAGTCATGGGAGTGACCAAGGTTAGGAGGGCAGGAAAGAGACAGAACGAGACTAGAGGAGCCAGCACAGAGCCCTGTGGAGTGCTAAACGGAAGGATGAGCAATGAGGAGGACTACAAAGACTTAACTGCTAAAGAAGCAAGTAAAGAAGGAGGAAGAGAAGGAGGAAGAGAAGGAGGAGGAGGAGGAGGATGAGAAGGATGATGATGAGGAGGATGAGGAGGATGATGGGGAGAAGGAGGAGGAGGAGGAGAGAAGCAGGAGAGGGAGGAGAACAGGAAGAACAAGGATAAGAGGAAGAAGCAAAAGAAGTCATAATTCATTAAAATGAAGTCTTTTGGAAACAGTTTTAATGGACCTGAGATGACGTGCTTTCCTTTCTATCCCAACACCAAAAATTCTAATAAAGTTGCAACAGCCACGGCAGTAGCTGGGAATCAGACAGAATCATCTTAGGTTTCCTTCCAAAGTCACTCAAAGTTGCGTTTGCACACATGTGCACTTGTGCACACACACATTATACCTGCAAAACCTAATTTGTCCTATTCGAGAATAAATAAATATGTTAGTGCCCACTTTATTCCATCTTACCTCTCCTTTAAGACCATGATTTTCTATGTAGTCACCTAATATTCGATACTAGTGTTTGGATTAATTCTTCCCAAGAAATTTAAATCATTCCTTTCATTTTTCCTAGTTTAGTCTTCTCATACTATTTCTTTTCCAGATTAGTAATTCTCCCTGTCCCCCTTTGTATAATTATTTTCAGATCTGACTGATGTTTACAGGAGAGTTGTAAACAAACTCTAATTTAGCATAAGCTATAAATTATTAAGAATCATGATGATTTACTTTATATAGCACCATTCACCCTGAGAGATCACAAAGTACCCTTCCAAACCACACATTTCACACATAAATAATACCAGGCAATGTTAAGGATGATGGAAACAACCAGTCACACGATTAACATGCTGTTTACCTAGTTCCTGAGCAATAAAGATGCTTCACAAGGCTCAAGCCAATATCAATCACAGGAGGTGCTCCCAGGGACAACATGCCACAAGATGGTATCATCTTGACTGTTAACATGGGGCCATTTTTTATTCACTAGGATAGAATTCCTATCAAGTCAAATTGAATTAGCTTTGCCAACAAGATCAATGGCCTTTTTAAAATGCTTGAATAAAATGCAAGTACTTTATGCATACTTTTAAAAAATCTTTTTTTATTAACTAAGCTTTTATTGTTAAACGGGGAACTCTGTGCTAATAGCTGACACAAAAAGTGGCTTCCAAGCCACAAATGTAGTCTCAAACACCCTTTCCATGATCTTAAACACCTAATTTACACTGCATACCTTCGTTTCACAGGTCTGGAAGGAAAATTCTATTATTCCTGACTTGAACTCAGTGATTCTTTATTTGAACAATCATGAAAGTGTGCTGAAAGATTCCTCTAACCAAAAAAATTTTGCAGAGGAGTGCTGTCTTGAAGCCTGTATTATTTCAGATATGTATCTCAACCAGCACAATAGTAACTTACAATTTCAAGAAAATACTAATAAAGATTTACTACCAGAGAAATCCTGATTCACATCTTCCTTATATAAACACATAAGGTGTTGTTTCAGTTTCCTTGACTGCTCAAACAAATACCATGAAATGAGTTGGATTAAACAATGGGAATTTATTTGCTTACAGTTTTGAGGCTAAAAGAAAGTCCATATCAAGACATCATCAGGGTGATGCTTTCTCCCTGAAGACTGTGGAATTTGGGGGTTGGCTGTTTGTGATTCTTGTCATCTGGCAGTGCACGTGGAGGTCTCTCCTGGCCTCTCTGTTCTCTACCATGTTCTACTGAATTTCAGCTTCTTGCCTCCATGGCTTTCCTTCCTGTCTGAATTTCACTTTGCTTACAAAGGAATCCAGTGATAGGATTAACACACCTCCTGACTGAGGTGGGCCACACCTTCTTAACCGAAGCAATCTCATCAAAAGGTCCTATTTACAATGGGTTCATACCCACAGGAATGGATTAAATTTAAGAGCATGCTTTTCTCTTGTATAGATAACTTCAGACCACTACAGCTGTTGAGAAACCAATTTTGCAAAATAAAATTTCATATGCAAAACTGATGTTACTTTGAAAATCAGGAGCTGAAAGCAGGGAAAGTTAAAGTTTAATGATAAATAAGACAAATAAGGGCAATTGGTTAATCTTTTATATAGAAATAACAGCAAGAACCACTCACAGTAAAACTTTATTTGTACATATTACATGAAAAAGCAATAAGTGATATAATATAATAATAAACAATAATAGTAATATCATACTACAGTAATAATACATAATAATAATATGTTAGAAAATATGCTGGCTGCATTATATTGTTTATCTCATGCAATCCTCACCAATATTTTGTGATGTAGTTACTTACAGGCCTTATCTTTCCTAGGACTATATTCCAATACTTTTGCAAATTCTTGAATTTTCAAATATGAAAAGTTTTATGCACACTTTTGATCTTTGAAACCATATTCATGTTTAAATCAACTATTTCTTGTACATATCTTCACAACATAACCTAAATTTCAGTTTGCACTACAGCTTGAGTTTCTTAACTTGAGTTATTCTTGCAAATTTAAAACATTTCCTGAAACAATTTCAGAAATCACTTTCTCTAGTATCTGCATATGGAGCTTATGGCAGAACTAGTCGTGTCTTGGATCTAAACCAGTAAAGAATTTGACATTTTATTCTTTAATTTGTCCCAACCTTCTATTTTCTAAGGGGCATCACTTTATTAGATCTCTCTTGTTTCTCTTTTCCATCATCATCACTTGAGTTTCCTTACAGTTGTATTTTTAATAATAAAGAAATGTGTTTTTTTTTTAACTTTAAGAGAAAAATTTCCATAATTGATGGATCGACTCACAAACAATGGATTCACTGCTCTGAAGCACATGATTTGCTACACATCATGAAACATGGAACTTGCTCTCAAATATTCAAACATGTGAGTGCTGGGTCTTTGGATGACAACGGTCAACATTGTTTTAATCTATATTTACAGAAAAGAGGAAACTGAAGCTCAGTAAACCCAAGTAACATACTCTAGCCACTCATGTAATAAATGAGAGAGACTTTAATCAGAAGACTCAAAAACACCATAGGCTGATTTCTTTCTTCTACAATACGGTATCTTCCAGCCAGTCTGGCACAGTGAATTGTCCAAATTCTTGCAATTATTTTAATGAAAAGTAGTTTTATCATGGTTTAGTTAAAAAAAAAATTAAAAAGTTGAGTTCTAGTTCCAGTTTCAAAAGTAATCCATTGTGAGATACCTAGCTAGTTATTTGAACCTTTCTGGTATTCAATTTTTTCATTTTTAAAAATGAACAATATAAGGTCTTAATGAGCTCCAATGTCCTAAGAGTCTGTAAAAGCACTGCTAAATGGATTCACTGCCAAGAAAACCTGTGTAAGTAATTGTGTACAAGTATATGTTACAAGGTAATGAACAGGGTTTGTTTAATTTCCTTAGCTGTTCAAGCAGATACCATGCAATGGTTTAGCTTACACACAGAAATTTATTTACTCACAGTTTTGAGGTTAGAAGTCCAAATCAGGGTATCATCAGAGTGATGTTTTCTTCCTGAAGTCTGCATTCTGGGGCTGGTGGCCAGTGATCCTTGATCAAGGGACCTTCTATCAAAAGGCACTACACATGGCAGTCTCTTGGCTTCTCCCTTCTCTTCTGGGGTCTGTTGATTCCAGCTTCTGGCTGCTCCTGCTGTGGTTTTCTCTTTCTATGTTTGAGTTTTATTCTGCGTAAAAGGACTCGAGTAATAGACTAAAGGCCCAATCAGATTGAGTTGGGCTGCACCTTAACTGAAGTAACCTCCTACTTGTTATGAACCAAAAGTGGGTCCTCACCCAATGTGCAACAATTAAGTGATGCTACAATTTTTGAGAAGAAAAAGAGCCTATTCAGCAAAGGCAGGCTGCATGGGGACCAGATAATTGTCTCAAATCTGTCTCCTCCGATTACAAGCATGACATTATATTGGCTTCTCAGTGGGCAGAGCGGTAGGAAACGCAGGTTGATAGATGGCTCAAGGGTGGGACTTTCCTGTGCAAGTGCAGTTTTTACGAATCATGATAAAATGCTTCCACATTCATTGCCTCTTCAGAAAATGGTGCCTAACTCCTGCTCAGAGGTAAAGAATTTACTATTATAATGAGCTAAGGTTACTATAGGTCAAGTTTTATTTAATTGTACATGCACTTAGTGCCAGTTTAAGTTGATTTACTTGGTTAAGAGGAAAAACAGGATCTTGTGGTTAGCCACAAGAGTTAGCTTGGCTACTAATTGAGTGGTTAGCATCTAGCAGGGCTGAGCTAGGTGTTGGAAAGTCCTCATGGTTAGGGGTTGGAAGGCACCAAAGGCAGAAGAGGGTGGGTATAGATCCTAGGTTGTTACATAATTACAATGGGTTCACATCCAGTAAAATGGATTAAGTTTAAGTACTTATTTTTCTGAGGTACATAGCTCCTAACCATCACAGTCCACCCTCTGCACCCAAAAAAGTTATGATCACCTGTTCTGTGGATACCAGTTGGCCTCTTTCCCCAGGATTCTTGTCAGCCCAATGGGCTCATGAACAAAGCAGCAATAGTAGTAGAGATGGAGGTTATGCATGTGCTCAGCAACATGGATTACTCATCAAGGCTGAACTGGCTACAGCCAGCAGCCTAGATCAACACTCAGTCCCCAGTATGGCACCATTCTCTGAGGTGATCATGCTGCTGCCTGGTGTCAAGATAATCACAATGAACCACTTCACAATTCTGGAAGGGGCAGAATTTTGTTCTAATAGGAATAGAAACATACCCTGGATATGCGTTTGCCTTCCCTGCAATGCAGTGTTTCTGCCAAACTATCATCTGTGGAATTACAGAATGCCTTATCCACTGTCATGGCATTCCACACAGCATTTCTTCTGATCAAGGAACCCACTTTACAGAAAATGAAGTGTAGGAATGGGTACATGATCATGGAATTCATTGATCTTACCATATTTCCCATCATCCTGAATCAACTGGATTAGTAGAACAATGGAATGGCCCTTTGAAGATTCAATTACAGTGCCAACTGGTGGTACTACCTTGCAGGGCTGGAACTATGTTCTCCAGGGGCTACATATGCTCTAAATCAGAGTTCACTCTATGATGCTGTTTCTCCCATAGCCAGATTCATGGAACCAGGATTAAGGGGTAGAAATGGGTGTGGCAAAAATCACTGCCAGCTGAGGTGCTTGCTGAGGGTAAAGAAGATACAGAATGAGTAGAGGAAGAAGGTAGTTATAAATACAAACTATGGTCACATGACCACTTACAGAAATGAAGGCTGTAAGCCTTAAACTTGGTGTATGGCATAAAATAAATTAAAGCATGTTCTGGAAAATAAAGCATTAAGTCTTTAATGTATGTTAAACAGACTAGTGCATAACTGAGCCTGAGGCATATGTAGTAAGTTTTCAGTGAAAGAATGCAACTAATTGGCAGTTTAAAAAGTCATTCTCTCATGTAAAGCTATTATAGCTTAATGTACTGTGATACAGATCCAATAAAAACTCTTCCATTTTCATTTTTAAATATTTGAGGATGTACAAGGTAATGTTTTAGGAACAGAGATTAATTTTCAGTGCATGTGCTATTAAAATGATCCACTTTTGATATCACACCCTATTCTGACCTTTTTGACAAGTTTTTTTAACTATACTAAATTAGATTTCAATCATAATTTTATAGCAAAAAAAATTGCAGCTGGAGTAAAAATTGAGAGGAAATCGAGCCATGACTAAATATAATATTTCTGTGTCTTGATATTACTTAAAGAAATTACAAAATGGGGATAACAAAATTTTTAAATTAGATAATATTCATGTTTTATACACAAGAGCCATGAATCATTTCTCAATTTCATTTGAGCTACTTCTCTAACAATATACATTGCCTACATGTTTTTATAATATAATAGATTTTTATTCTTCCTTTATACAACACTACATATGGAAAGATATTCTTTAGAATACTTCTGCTGTATGTAGCCCACAGACCCCTGTGCATCCCCAAGATGCTTTCGGCTGATCCTCAAGGTAAAAATAATTTTCCTAGAAACAGTAAAAGGGTTTTTGCCTTTTGCACTGCATTGACATTTATACTGAGGATGAAAAAGTGATGATGGGTAAAACTGCTCACATCCTTGGTATGAAACTGGCTATAGCACCAAAGAGTATCTTATTTATTATTATATTTGTTACCACAGAACACGTTCGGTATAAGGAAAATTGCTAATGTTACTAATGAATGGCTTGATAAAGCAATAATAATTGTTCATTTGTTAAATTTGGGCGCTTAGGTAAGCAACTTCTTAATATTCTGTTGATGAAATTGAGGACATACACAAAGCGCTTCTATTACAGACTGAAGTTGACTCTCTCTCTCTCTGTATAGATAGACAAATAGATGGATAGATAGATAGATGGATGGTTGGTTGTTTAAGTTGCAAGCTAAAATAGCAACCATTTTAATGTCAAACGAATTTTACTTGAAATAACTACTGATAGATAAACTATGGCTACTCTAAAATCATGTCCCCAACAAAAGGCATGCTCAGGTCCCAATTTCAGTCTTGTGAATGTGAACCCATTTATAAGTAGAACCTTAAAAGATATTATTAGTTAAGATGTCCCAAAGTGAATGAGAGTGGTCCTTGAACAAAATAACTGAAATCCTTACAAGAAAACGAAATTGGACAAAGAAAGGAAGCCATGGGGAGCCAGAAACTGGTAGTTAATGGAACCCAAAAAAGAAAGGAGATGCTGCTGCTGTGTGCATTGCCATGTGAAGAAAAAGGCAAGAACCAAGAATCACCAGCAGCTAGACCCAGACTGACACTCTTTGAGGTAAAAGATCACTTGATAACACTTCAATGTTGACTTCCCCTGGCCTCAAACACATGAGCCAATAAATCCCATTGTTTAATCCAACCCGTTACATGGTATTCATCTCAGTAGCTGAAAAACTAAAACAGTTACTTCGGCAGATTTTTCTCAATAATGAGCAAAGTGAACATGTTAGCTCAAAAATACAACTCACAGAATTTGTTGTCAATGATAAAATTTGAGATTTCAAGTGGAAATTCATATTTTGGAAACCCTTTATCTGTCATCAATCTAAACAGACTCCTTTGTTCAGACTTTCCTGATAAAATTGGTGGTGACATTGACAAATGTGATAATGTGTTACTATATAATGAAATATTTCAATATTTGTAAAATATACACAATTCAGTGAACCAATATTTTCCAAATATTTCAAAATTTTGCATGGGATCCTTTCAAAGTATAAGACAGACTAATGGAATTGAAGTATATTGGTATATTCAGATTCTACATAGGAACTAATCTTTATGAAATGATACCTGTCAAGTTCTGGTATAGTATCAAAGAATATCTACAATTATCTGAAAAGGCTATTAAAATATTCTTCTCTTTTCTGAGTATATATCTGTGTAAGGCCAAATTTTCTTTACACATTTCACCCAGAACCTCATATTGTATATTCAGTAGAAGATATAAGAATTGAAGCTCTTTTCTACTAATCCAGATGTTAAGGAGATTAACAAAAGTGCAAAACAATCCCATTCTTCTCACAAAGTGTTTTTCTGGTTTTGGGATATATAGCTAGTTTCATTTAAAAATGTTATTTATAATAACATGAAGTTATTCATTATTGTTTTTAATGAATTAACGAATATTTAATTTTTATGATTTTTAATTTTAACTTCTAACAAATATTTAATTTTTACCATTTTAAAATTAAATTTTAATTTTAATTTAATTTTGATGTTGTCTATATCAAAGTTGTACTACGCATGAATAAACACTTTGGTGAGTCCTTAATTATTTTTCAGAGTTTAAAGGGGTACTGAATCTAAAGTGTTTGAGAATTGCTGATTTACAAAATGTATTTCTGGAATGTAAGTAATGAGCAAAGTGAACATGTTAGCTCAAAAATACAACTCACAGAATTTGTTGTCAGTGATAAAATTTGAGATTTCAAGTGGAAATTCATATTTTGGAAACCCTTTATCTGTCATCAATCTAAACAGACTCCTTTGTTCAGACTTTCCTGATAGAATTGGTGGTGACATTGACAAATGTGATAATGTGTTACTATATAACGAAATATTTCAATATTTGTAAAATATACACAATTCAGTGAACTTGTCATAGAACAAAAAGACAAGTTTTTTGCAAAGCTATTTTTTATTCAGTTGAGTCATTTTACTCTAGAGGTTCAGTACTTTATATGTCAATTATACAACAATTTCTTAGTCTCTACTCTAGGCAAGGTTTAGTGGAAGAAAACAAAAACTTAAGAAATAGGTCTTATAATCATGGCACTTATAGCTTCCATCACTATATAATGATGTATCCACATTTATGCCTATTTCTCTTCTGCATTCAATTGTGTGTGTGTGTAACCAGCTGCCTCCACTGGGATGCTCCACAGAGATCTCTAGCATGTTCAAAACTGAACTCATTCATTCACTGAATATGTTCGGTTACTGATAATGTCCATTATATGCCATGGCTTTTACTAATATTAACTGTAGGCATAACATATTAAGAACTTTTTTTTTGCTTTGGAATCATAAATCATCATGTGAAACTTTATTTTTTTATATTCTGATCCATGATACACTGCAAAGTTATTGCCCCAACTTAAAGTTATTAAATTTCTTTTTGCACACTAGATTTTCATGAAACTCTTCCTTTTATCCTACCTTTCTCTCCTTCCAAATATTAAATATATCTCCATAAAAAATTCAGAATTGCATATATGTATTTATACACATATATGTGTGTATGTATATGTGTGTATGTACGTATAAATTTCTTCTACTTAATGCCTCACTGTAATTCACTAGCAACTCAGAATAGATAGATAGTAAATTTATATTTCCTGAAAATTCTCCTATTGACATATCCACCCACCCTAAAGAAAGCTAAGGGATTTTTGCTTATTAACATGTCAAATGGCCTTTGTCATAAATACTACAATCAGTGTTTTAATGTGGTGACTTAAAACAGTTGAGGTACATATATTTTTAAACTTTTCAAGGAAAACATTAAACAGAGAATCTGGAAGAACTGAGTCAAATTTATTTAAATTTCACATTCTCTGTGAATTAGACTAAAATAACAAAAGCAAACCTTAAAAATATATCCATACTCATGGAAATACTTCCATGTATAGCATACTATTTATATTACAAAAATTTTATTTATAAATAATGTCATTGAATGTTGCCTAACAATAAATCTTCCAGAATGGAAGGCTACAGATTTATAAATAATGTGAAAATTCATTTGCTGTTGTCAGGAGCAGAGAATGGAATTTTCCTATTTGAATGTTATTATTACTTTATTGGGACCACAGTCACAACTACTGACCTAATAAGTTAAAACATTTTTAATTAGCAACAAAAAAACTAAATTTAAACTTTTGACAACTAAAATTACTCAAGAAAGCATAAAATATTTCCATAAACTACTATCTTTAAAACAAGGCACATGAAATCTAAATTATACACCTGTTTCTCAGTTTTACACTTCCACATAATCTGCAATGACAATATACAAGAAATACAGTTTGTTCTGAAGAAACATTGTGTATTTAATTGTGCTGTCAGTGTTAATGTTTTTATAATACTTTGTGTGTTTGCTGTGTTTTAGTAAGGTACCTTAACTCTTAATTTAATTGTAATGTTTTTAGTTTAGTGTCTTAGACAAATATATCTCTGGTGCTCTCTCAATACCTTATATGCTAGTTTCCACATCATACACACTCTTGCTAGATTTTATATTTTACTGAATCTTATGATATCCTGCTTGTATTCTAGATTTATTTATATGACAATTCATTGCATTAATGCCTCTACATTATTTATCCACTGTCCTTTGATGGATATCTAGGTTGTTACCTTTTTCTGCCTTATACACATTGCTTCAAGTTAATATATTTAAACACTTTTCTTTTAGCACTTACCTAAGAATTTTTCTAAAAATACACCTAAAAATGGATGTGCTAGGCAGCAGGATAAATGCACCTTCACCTTTAGTAGATATTAGGAAATTGCCCACTTGTTAATGCATATAAGTTTCCATTACTTCACCTCCTTATACATCATTGCTGCTATAATTTGGATTCCCCTAATTATAGAAGATTACCTCCTCACATCTCTGGGTTTCCTCTCGTATGAGTTGCCTATTTATATGCTTTACAACCCTACCAGTTCTTCAGGATCAAGTTCAAGCCTGACTTCATTTTTGAAGCGTTCCATGATTATGCTAGATCTAAATGTATCTCTTTCCTTAACAGTTTTCATTCTAACACTTATTGTTGAGCACATACAATTTAGTATTCTGTCCAGCCTTTTACTTATCCTTCCTGACTGAATGCCTTCAATGTCCAAAAAGGGAATTCTTTAGGAACATAAAATTTGTATTTTACTTTCTTTATATCCCACATAGTGCTACTCACACAACAGTTGTTTTAAATATTTTGGGAGGCCCTCTTCATAGAATTTATCCAACAGAGTTCCACCGTATGCTTGTCTTCCAGACCTGTTTAACTGACCTACATTCATTGCAGTATTATATTTGTAGGCTAGGGATATTAAGAAAGTATTGAAAGTATAGAACATCACAATAGGAAAGATCAAAATTTAAATACAACCTTGTGATAGATTGTGCATTTTTCATACATTTTGATAAAGCTCATCATAAAACAAAATATCATGAAAATAGTTAAAAACTATAAAAATTCCATTCAATGATTTTTTTATCATATGTCAATATAACATGAAGCATCTGTTTGCTAAAACTACTGCTGCCTTAGTATTATTTAGGGTGCTTTATAAAAACAGATTGCTAGTATACTCTCCTGGAGAATCTCTTTTCCTCATTTTGGGATGGGGGTATGTATTTCTGATTTTCAAAAATTCCCCAGGAAACACTGATGTTCAGATGGGTTTGGAAATCACTGTTAAACCACCTCAAGATGATCTGAAGAAAAGAAAAAAAAAATGTCTATAAGCTCATTACAGCATCTGGAACCTAATTTAACCCAGGATGGCTAAAATGGAAGTGACTGACAGTATCAAGTTTTGAAAGAGTTGAACAACTGGAACTTCCATACATTTCTGGTTGGGGTGCAAAATGTTCTAGCGACTTTAGAAAGCAGTTTGGCAGTTTCTTAACAGGTTAAATTGCGATAGTTAATTTAATATGTCAATTTAGCTAGGTCACAGGGGTCGTATGTTTGGTCAAACCCTGACCTCGATATTGCTGTGAAGGTATTTTGTAGGTGGGGTTGGCATGCACAATCAATTGACTTTAAATAAAGGAGATTCCCCTCAATAATGTGAGTCAGCCTCAACCAATCAGTTGGAAGCTCTAAGAACAAAGAACTGAGAGTTTCAGAAAGAAGAAATTCTGCCTCAAGACTATACTCTCTACTTCTCTCTGAGCTTTTAACCTGCTGGCCTCCTCTACAGATTTCAGAGTTAAAACTTCAAAATCAACTCTTAGTATTTCCAGACTGCCAACTTCCCCTAAGAAATTCTCCTGCCATACGGAATTAACACTTGCCAGTCCCACAATTGGGCAAGCCAACTCAAATAAATAAACAAGTAAACAAATAAATAAATGGGTATTCGTATGTGCATAGATAAATGTATAGGTATTTGTATGTGTACAGATATGTGTTAGTTTAGGTACATGTCTTGTTCTGTTTCTCCGGAGAACCCTAACTAATATAGGTTTATACAAACACATTCTTACCAAACAACCCAGCAATAACCACTTCCAAGTATTTAGCAAGAGGAGTGAAGACATAAGCCCTCACAAGGGCTTGCACTTGAATGCTCATAACAGTTTTATTTGTAATGGCAAAACCTAGAAACAACCTAAATGCCTATCAACTGAGAAATCTAGTGAATTGAGATCTAATCATGCACAAGTGAAAACAAACAATAAAAGGCAATGGACAACTGATAAACACAACATGGGTGAATCTCAAAAAGTTTTATGCTAAGTGAAATAAATCAGACACAAAAGTTACCGTAACATATGATTCCACTCATATTAGGTTCTAAAAAAGGCAGAACTATAGTGATAGAAAGTAGGCCAGTGTTTGCAGGGGCTAGGAGAAGGAGAGGGAATTGGCTGCAAAGACGCAGAAGACAGCATTTGAGGTGATGAAAATATGCTATATCATACTTGTGGTGATGAATACTCAACAGTATATACTTGTAAAAATACACAAAATTGTACACTTAGAACTGGGTGGGTTTTATTGTATATACATTATACCTCAATGAAGATGATTTAGAAAATGTTATCGGGCTGCAAGGAACATTTAATGTTCATTCCTCAGCATTAGGAAAGTCATAAATGTTAATACCCAAGAAGCACATGACTGTAATGTGCTTTCAAAAGATTTGCCTCAAAGTAAAATTTGCTTTATGCATTGTCTTTCAACTCTTAGAAACAACTTCTTTCTTTAGGGTGGGGGCGGTTTCCCACTCAGTGCCTAATTTCACTTTGTTTTGCAACATTACCTGCATAGACACATATAACTACACTGACTCCATGAACCCCAGTGTTGTGTCTAAATTATAAAGATTCTTTATTTAATCTTTTAGGCATATACTTTTTTTCACTAACAAGATTCCTCCTGCTTCTACAATAGCAGTTATCGTTAGCAGTGGTATACCTTAATTACTATAGCAATTACCATAATCACCATGGTAATTTAGGATGCTAACTCTGGTCTAAATCTTCAAGGGCTCAACTGCTGGCTCCAGGAGCACAGATCTCATTATGTGCACATACCTAATATAAACTAGATATGTGCTTAGTTTCCTTGTCTGTAAGAGTAGAGATAAAAATGGTTCTTACTTCATAGGATTGTTTTCAAGACTAAACAAGATAATAAATGAATAGCACTAAGAAATCTACCTGATAAACAACAGACACTCAATGAATGTTAGCATTTGTATCAGTCTCACATTTTCCATTGGAAATTCCAGAGAAAAGAAATGAAACCAATGTGATTAAATAAGGTACCAAACTAAGATTTTAAATCCAAAAGTTTCACTCAACTCCAGCTTTGATATTCAACAGAAAAGTCATCATTTGCTTCTCAGCTGTGTATGGTTTCTTTATTTTTTGTTGTCATTGTTGCATTGTGAAGTTTCTGGTTTATATAAAAATAGAGAAGACAGATTACATATTATGTCTGAGTAAAATCTTTTTTATCCTTACTACAATTTTCTAGATCATGTGTGTATATTTGAGTTGTTCTTATGTTTATGCAGGCCTTGTGTATGTACTTTTTAGTAAGACCTAACACATAAGCCTTCTCACATCCCCAAATCTATCTTAGCCTAAATTTAATTTGAGACTCTTTTAAGACTTGCGTTGAAGATTGCATTTAGACAGGAAAACTAGGAATACCCAAGTTTTCCCTAGGCTCAGCCAACCCTCCTTCTATAGAGTTCCCCAAGGATATAACACCTATAAGGGATGCAAAGGAACTACAGCATTGCACTTTTATCAACTAGGGCTTTGGCGTCAAACTCCAAAGTGGAATTTCATAAACTACTGGAGATAATGTGGAGGGCTCATTATCCCTCTGTTAGTCAGGTTTAAATGGCCTTGCAGGAACTGAGGAAAATGAGCCAGTTACAGGAGCAGAAACTATTTCTCAGAGGAACTAGGCCAATTTGCCCCAGGCCTTCTCAGGCCAGGACAGCGACCTCTGGCCAGTGGTTACATGTGAGAAAGTACAGCCACAGACAAAATGCTACATGCCAGGCCTGCTTTGAGTGGTCACTCCAGTACCTCATCATTATCTTTATCCTTTCAAAGAATCCTCAGATAAAAGCATTGCTTGGCTGTTTTTATACACAGGGAGCACAGTGGCCAATCAACCCTTGAGTCTGATCCTTCCTAATTAATCAACCTTTCTCCTTTTGGTAAAGCGGGGTGGGGGTGTGGTAGGGAAATGAGGGTATAGAGTAATGAAGACAGTTTCTTTTCCCTAAAAGACCACAGCAGTCACTATAATTGCTGTGAAAATTAAAATGTGATTAGTTATTATTTGGTACTACTATAATCTGGGAAGTATTTGCTAAACAAATATTTCTTCAATGCTCAATGATATCTAGTTTGCAATGCTAACTACAAAGAAAAATACTTTTCAAATACATAGCTCCCAACTAAACCAGGGAGGGGCACAGGCCCACATTGAGGATATGCCTGGACCATAAATCCTACAAGAACAGCTACATGGTCTTCCACAGATTTCTACAAAATATTTACTAGATGATATGCCATTTCAAGATTAAAGAGTGAAGCCATGTTTTGGGAATTTCAGGAAATAATATACTTGTTAGTATAAAAGGCTCCAACTCCAGTGACAGAAGACTGTAACATGGTAATTGCACAAACCTTTTTTCTGTCTAAAGGTTTTTGCAATAGATTTTTCCAAGGCTTGTATCATTCCCGCAATTCAGGTCTTGGTTTAAATATCACCACCTTAGTGATGACTTCCCTGACTTCCCTACCTCGTCAGCCCTGCTTTTTTTTTCCACCATATTTTCTGCTTTAGCATTGCAATACTCCACATTTTGTGGTTGTGTATTTAACTCATTGGTTGCTCTACTAAATGACATCTTCCTGAGGGCAGAGACTGTGCTTTTGTCACCCCTATTTGATCAGTTCCTAACAAAGACTGGTACATAGTAGGCATTCACTAACAATCTATTGAATGAATACAGGGATGAATGAATGCACATTTAACAGTTTTAATAAACTACCGTGGTAAATTAAATCATGTCCCCCACAAAAGACATGTTCAAGTTCTAACCCCCAGTCCTGTGAGTATTCATTTGTAAATAGGACCTGTAAAGATCCTATTTTGATGAGGCCAAATTGAATCAAGACCTTAATCCAGTATGCCTGAAATCCTTATAAGCAAAGGAAATTTGGACTCAGGAGAAGCCAAAGGAGGCAAAGATCATCCTGTGATAGGGGCAGAGATGCATCTACAAGCCAATGAACCCCAAGGATTGCTGGCAAGCCATCACCAGAATGCTACAGGCTCCAGAAGAAAGTATGGCTTGGTGATACCTTGATTTGGGACTTCCAGCCACCAAAACTGTAAGACAATAAATATCTGCAGCCCTGGTAAATGAAGACAACTACCTTCAGAGCAATGTCCTATTTCAGGTTTCTTTGACACATGGGACACCAAGCACAGAATTAAAAATATTAGGTCTAGCACTAATTTGACTTACTACCTGTAAGTCCTAACCACATTACTTACATTTTATGCACCTCAGCTGTCAAATGAGAAAACAGCATCCCCTTATTTGCCCTCCCCTCACAAAGGACTGTTTTGTCTAATGAGTAACATATAGATATGTATATATGTAGGTATAGCATTATATAGTATTTTATTATATATATATATTTTTATTCTGTGTATTATATATATGCATGTAATGCTTTAAAAGGAAAAGCATTAAAATGTCTGGGATTATTAGTATAATACACTGACTTTCAATTCATTGTAATTAGCAAGTTAAAAAACTTAAGATGGGTAACATTTAAATTTAAGAACAAAAGGAATCTTTCATTGTTTGAGGTATGAAATAAGAAAACTTAGATAAGACATTATTGTCTTTAAACATATGCATTTTTAATATTAATCCAAAATGACAGATTATTTTTCCCCTCAGATAGTAATAGAATGTTGACATTTCAAAGTCAATGATAGGGACAGAAAAAAATATGAACAACAGATAGTTTAAAGCAATTTTTCACCTATTTTTCTCAACACCATATGGCTAATTTTTTTGGCCCCTACTAATCTATATCTCAAGTAAACTGAACCTGACTTCCGGAGAAGATGGTGGCTTAGTAAGGCACGTGGGTCTTAGTTCCTCCTCCAGAACAACTACTAAAGAACTAGAAACAGTACAGAACAGCTCCTGGAGCCACGACAGAGACCAGACACACAGCGTACCCCATTCCGGAATGGCTGGACCGGCTAAGAGACTCCGCTGTGGTGAAGTCCCCAAGAGGCACGTGCTTCCCCAGGCCGAGGCGGCTGGCGGCCGGAGCCCCTCCCTCCCTCCTCCCCGGGCCAGCTGGGAACATTGGATCGACGGTTCCCCAAGCCGCAGCGGCCAGCGACCCTCCCCCACACGCAGCTTCCCGGGCCGACTGGGAGCTTTGGAGCGGTGGTTCCCCAAGCCGTGGTGGCTCCCCAAGCCGTGGTGGCCAGCGACCCTCCCCCACACGCGGCTTCCCAGGCCGGCTGGTAGCCTCAGAACAGCGGTCCCCCAAGCCGCGGTGGCCGGCGACTGCAGCCCCTTCCACACACGCAGCTTCCCGGGCCGGCTGGCAGCATCGGAACAGCGGTTCCCCAAGCCGCGGTGGCTGGCGACCCTCCCCTACAGGTGACTTCCCGGAGGGAAAGGAAAGAGTCTCCAACAGTAGTAGAGACTGAGCCCAACCTAACACCAATAGTGGCATTAATAAACAACTTCTGACTACTAAAAATAGGCCCTCAGCTCAGGCGAAACTGATCAAGGCGGAAGTCGCTGATTGGGCTAACTGAAAAAGAGGAAAGGGGGAGAAACAGAGCCTTCTGCGGCTGTTTCTATGGAGGCTTTGTTGCCTCTGGGCTCAGTGCTGGGATTACACAGGTTGCAACTGCCCCGAATGCAGAAACAGGCTGCTTTTAGGGCTCTCTACCACCTGAATCTTCCCCGTGGAAGGGGTGAAACGCAACTCAGGTGGAATCCCTCTCTCAAGGAATTTAGATCCCAGGACTTACTTCACAATTTGAAGCCATTAAAACCAGCCTACAACCTTCCTCTGTCTCCACCACACACCCAGCAGCGAGAGTCTTCCAAAGTTAAAGGAGCCACAACATCTTTTGCTGGTGGGACCTGCAGACAGACAAGCACCACATACTGGGCAGGATAAGAAAAACAGAGCCCAGAGACTTCACAGGAAAGTCTTTCAACCTGCTGGGTCCCACACTCAGGGAAATCTGATTAAATGCCCAGACGCCAGCAAAAAATAACAAATCACACCAGGAAAATTGAAGATATGGCCCAGTCAAAGGAACAAACCAATAGCTCAAATGAGATACAGGAGCTGAGACAACTAATTCTGAATATATGAACAGAAATGGAAAACCTCTTCAAAAATCAAGTAAACTGAACCCACTCTGAAAGCAACCAATCTTATATATTTTTTATATCTTTATCTTTGTCAGAAAATATGAATTAAGTCCCTGCAATCACAGTGCTAAGTAATCATATTCCTTTACCTGCAAAGGGAAGTATTTAAAATCGTAGTGAATGATCACTGGTTAATGACAAGTTATTCAAAATTTCATTCCTAATACAAATCAAATTATAGCAATGGATAGGCTAATTGGGTTTTATTATATCTGAGAACCCTTGAAATGCTCAGAGTTTTGTTTGTTTGTTTCACATTAGGTTGAATCTGCAAATGTGGGCCCTTTGCTATCCAATGGAATCACTAAGCTTGCATATGTCAGTTAAACACGTGTCCTCTGGGGCCATTCAGAATGAAGTATCTAAAAGAACAGGACATTGCTACAATTTTAAAATAGTGCTCTACACTAATCTGAACGCATACCATACCTAAATTATCATGGCCTAAAAATGTAGTGAAGGACATTGTCCACAATACTGGGGACATCTGTTTCTCATTGTTCAATTCTTAAGATTAATAATAATAATAATAATAATAACAATGATATAGCTAATGAACTTACTCTGGATATGTTGTCTATAAATGCCAGCCAAAAGTTAACACAAGCTCAAATGCCATTTGGTTTATCCAGGTTCTTGTTCACATATGAAGTAATTCAAAAATTCTACTCTTAATATCTCTATGAAGTTAGAAATTTTTTTCTTGACATTGGTAAGGAAACATATCTCATTTTTCCCATATCGTTTTATTATATTTTATTTATAGTTCCTCTATCTCTATAGAAAGAGAAGTATATTCTCTGTACATAAGAGGTATATAAGTGTGGCATACACATACACATGGCACACACTTCATTGTAAACATAAAAGCTTCTTGGTATTTGAAATTCACTTTCTAGCTATATCTGTTGCAGGACTTAA
The DNA here is from genome assembly GCF_023851605.1 of Tamandua tetradactyla. Classification (NCBI taxonomy): domain Eukaryota; kingdom Metazoa; phylum Chordata; class Mammalia; order Pilosa; family Myrmecophagidae; genus Tamandua; species Tamandua tetradactyla. The sequence goes on from NC_135327.1 coordinate 168,093,176, forward strand.
CGCTGCTCAGCTAAAACCATTGATCTTGCTAAATACATTATTTTCATAAATATTTTGTGCATGGAGGTTGCTAGAAAATTTATGAACTGATTATTTTCTGCTTCAGTACCAGTGGAGCACATTGCCATCATGCTCAAAGGCCAAAAGATGGCTTCAAATAAGGCTAAAAAAAAAAAAAAAAAAAAAAAAACCACCATGAAATGGTAGTTGTTTTTTCATATATGAGCATATCATTGCCCAAAGTAATATCATTTCAATTTTGCATCTGCAGCCCTCTTTAAAGACTCAGATGGTTCAAACTGATGAAGCCCATAACCTGTAATGGTATAAAAAGAAAGTAGTATGCAAATATTGCAATAAAATCTCTTGCCTTTTAAACAACATCTGATAGTTTATGCCTATGCAGATTAACCATGCTTGATAAGGAAAGAAAAGTTTTCTCATCCAAATCTGCTAGTTAATTACATGCTTTTTACAGTGGGAAAATGATGCTATTCCCCAAGCTTGTTTGTATGTATCAAAAGTTTATGGTTTTAGTTGAAGTTTACCTAGTAGGATCATAATGATATTCCCAACTAATTCTTATTTAAACACTCCCTACAAAAACTTTCCTGAAGTATCAGTCTGAAGCTTTGTCACAGAGTGCCAATAACACTTCAGAAGGCAATTATGGGGATAGAAAAATCGGGGAGCACTTATTTCTGTTATCAAGAACACTGCAGTTTTTTCAAATGACTCTCTAGCACTTTAGAATATATTGATTCTAGAATTTGTGACAACTCTGACATGTCATTAATAGCTAAGCCAGGAAAAGCAATTGTGTCTTCCTCTCTGGTGAAATAACATATTAAGAGGGAAAAAAGGTAGTTCGGGTATTTTTAAAATATTCTAGAGTACTAGCTGGGACAGTATAACTCCCGCCCTGTCTGTGCCTAGGACAGGGCCTGACGCAATTAGCTAATTAAGAAGTATTATTCCACGATACTGATTAAAACCGAAACAATCATGAGAATTCTGTTTCATGGAAGATGAAATAGACTTCAGAAGTCACATTTAATGTCCATATATATTCATCAAATGCCCAGCATCTGGCCAGTATCTAAGTCCCATGTACCAATGTTTTCACTGAGTAGTTTTCAATTCAACCGTATACATTTTTATTTCTTTCATGACTATTTGGTTAATATTATGCTTATGCTCCTCCAAACCCCAAATCACAAAAACAGTGAAAACACACACACATACACATACACAATTCTGTTCTAGCTATAGAGAATGCATGGTTTTACTTTTAGTGGCATTTGCACACTTGTGTACTATCAAAATTCCATGGAATCTACCTGGAACTGTTTTCTAGAACCATTTCTTTTGATTTGTGAAACCACAATATTCTAGAATCTCAATAATATTAGATAATACCTCTAACTTAAAAAAAAAAAGAAAGATGGAATAATGACCAAAGAGGTTTTTAAATGTAATACTTTACTGCTTTCTAAGAAATTAGAAGTATTGTATTAAAATTTTAATTTTCTTACCCTTTAAAACTCATTAATAGATAATAAATGCTATTTCATAAAATAATACATTGTGTTTTAAAATTTAAATGTTGAATATCTAACAAAGTAAATTTAAATAATCATATCTAACATTAATACAGAGACATAGTGGGAAATGTACTCTACTTCCTATTTATCAAAAATTGCAGTAAAATGAAACAAATATAAAGTAGTACATATTGTGTAATCTCATATAAAGGAATTACCTAATCTATGCTGTTAGGAGTCAGCTTTTTTTGGGGGGGGGGGGCATGGGCAGGCTCTAGGAATTGAACCCAGATCTCTGGCATGGCAGATGAGAATTCTGCCACTGAGGCACCGTTGCACCAAGATAGTGACTTTCTGGGAAGGGGAATAATGACTGGAAAGAGGGTTTTGAGTTTCTGGCTGAGTGTTCTGGGTGCTAGTTAAGTGTTCTGGATGCTATTATGCGGTGTTTCCAGTTTATGAAAATTCATTGAACTATACACTTATTGTACATTTTTGTATGTATACTACACTATAATAAAAAGTCAAAAATGCAGCAAGCATCTTTATCCATCTCATTAAATTTGATTAAACTGCCAAGGGGATAAAGATAAGGGTATATAAATTTTAACACAGTTCAACAAAACTAAGGTTTACGTAAGGATGGAGGGAAAAAAAAGGAAGCTGAGGGAGCTTCAAAGAGCTGGCAAGAATGGTTCTTGAGGCTGTATTCTTAAAATAGGTCAGAATTTCTCATCATCAATGATGAGCTAATATAAATCAGAGGGTCTCCACATAACCTAGACAGCCAGTAAAGAAACACATGAGATCTTTTGGTAAATGAGAACTTTCTCAGTAGGATTAAGAGTAAGTTGGCAATAATATATGCCTTTCTGAGAGATTTGTACTACCCATATCCCTTTTACCTGCCTAAATATGTATTTTAATGTATGGTTCATTATGTGAACAGGTGCTTATAGCTTTCAATTAATTCTTTCACATGGAGTAGTCTTCTCTGTTCTGTGGGCATTGACAACTGAAAAGATTGCACTTTTGAGACAAGGAGTTTTCTCTAGTTGAGCTGGGTGAAACCAACAACCTCTAGTCAAATTCTTCCTGTAGGGTATAGATAATCTCCTTCACAGCCCACGTGTGAGTGAGTTTCCAACAGGTCCTTAACAAAGGAGATAGTACCTAAACACCACTTTACATAATAGCCTCTACCTCCTCCCTTAACAGGTCATTTTTACCTAGGCAAAATGAGTTAGTATGGGTTTTATGTCTTCTACTTCCCATATCTTGCCCTACAAGGCTAATAAGACATGAAGAGTCCAAAAGGTGAACTGCAAGGGAAGAGAAAAAGGCAAACTAAAAACACAAACAAACAGAAAACTAGGCAATCTTGACAAAATATTAAGTCTTGAAAAAGAAAGAAATGTATTGATTTCAGACAATACATTATTCCTGATGATGAGAGACTTAACGGATGTATTAAAATATAAAGTGTGCAAGGGATATATATATGAATGTGTAGATGTGTTGTGTCGGGTGTTTATTTGCATAAGCTTGACATTCAGCAAACATTTACAAAGAGTTTATTGTTGTCAGATAAGCAGTGAGTAAATGGAGCAGAAAGAAAATAATAGTAGTTATCATTTATTGATCCTTAAGAATGTGCCAGGCGGTGACTTCCTGGAAGATGGCGGCTTAGTAAGACGCGCGGATCTTAGTTTCTTCTCCAGGACACCTACTAGGGGAGTAGAAACGATACAGAAAGCGCCCAAAGCCACAACAGAGATAAAAAAGACAGCGTACCCCATCCTGGAACGGCTGGCTGGCTGAGAGAAGCAGCTCGGGTGAGATCGCCGAGGCGCGCGGGCCTTACCGGGCGGGGTGGCAAGCGGCCGGAGTTACTCCCTTCCCCCTTCCCGGGCCGGCTGGGAGAATTGGAGAGGTGGTCCCCTGAAACCAAGGCGACTGGCGCCCACACCACGCGCAGCCCCCCGGACCAACTGAGAGAATTGGATCGGAAACCCCCAGGCCGCGGAGAACGGTGACGGGTGCGGGAGGCCCCTTCCAAACCCGTGACTCCCGGGGAACGTGCACTCTCTCGGGCGGGCCGCTGCCGCTGGCGCCCTCCCGCCACGCTTCTTGCCCAGGGCCGACTAGGAAATTTGGACGGGCTCTTTCCCTGGCTGCGGCGACCAGCAACCCTCCCTGCGTTCGGACCCCGGGCCGGCTCAAGCCGCTTCGGCTAGCGAACCCCCAGGACGGCGAGAGTTTTCCAAAGTTTAAGGTCCCACAGCACCTTTTACTGGTGGGACCCGCAGACAAACGTGTGCCACGAGCGCCACCTACTGGGCAGGATAAGAAAAACAGAACCCAGAGATTTCACAGAAAAATATTACAACCTTGCTGGGTCCAACACCAAGAGAAATCTGAATAAATGCCCAGACGCCAGCAGCAGAAGATAACTGTCCACGCTCAAAAGATTGAGAATATGGCTCAGTCAAAGGAACAAACCAATAGCTCAAATGAGACACAAGAGCTGAGACAACTAATGCTGAACATACGAACAGAAATGGAAAACCTCTTCAAAAATGAAATCGATAAATTGAGGGAGGACTGAAGAGGACATGGGCTGAACATAAAGAAGAAATAGAAAAACTGAAAAAACAAATCACAGAACTTATGGAAGTGAAGGATAAAGTAGCAAACATAGAAAAAATAATGGATAGCTACAATGATAGATTTAAAGAGACAGAAGATAGAATTGGTGAATTGGAGGATGGAACATCTGAATTCCAAAAAGAAACAGAAACTATAGGGAAAAGAATGGAAAAATTTGAACAGGGTATCAGGGAACTCAAGGACAATATGAACCGCACAAATATACGTGTTGTGGGTGTCCCAGAAGGAGAAGAGAAGGGAAAAGGTGGAGAAAAACTAATGGAAGAAATTATCACTGAAAATTTCCCAACTCTTATGAAAGACCTAAAATTACAGATCCAAGAAGTGCAGCACACCCCAAAGAGATTAGACCCAAATAGGCGTTCTCCAAGACACTTACTAGTTAGAATGTCAGAGGTCAAAGAGAAAGAGAAGATCTTGAAAGCAGCAAGAGAAAAACAATCCATCACATACAAGGGAAACCCAATAAGACTTTGTGTAGATTTCTCAGCAGAAACCATGGAAGCTAGAAGACAGTGGGATGATATATTTAAAATACTAAAAGAGAAAAACTGTCAGCCAAGACTCCTATATCCAGCAAAATTGTCCTTCAAAAATGAGGGAGAAATTAAAACATTCTCAGACAAAAAGTCACTGAAAGAATTTGTGACCAAGAGACCAGCTCTGCAAGAAATACTAAAGGGATCACTAGAGTCAGATACAAAAAGACAGAAGAGAGAGATATGGAAAAGAGTGTAGAAAGAAGGAAAATCAGATATGATATATATAATACAAAAGGCAAAATGTTAGAGGAAAATATTATCCAAACAGTAATAACACTAAATGTCAATGGACTGAATTCCCCAATCAAAAGACATAGATTGGCAGAATGGATTAAAAAACAGGATCCTTCTATATGCTGTCTACAGGAAACACATCTTAGACCCAAAGATAAACATAGGTTGAAAGTGAAAGGTTGGGAAAAGATATTTCATGCAAATAACAACCAGAAAAGAGCAGGAGTGGCTATACTAATATCCAACAAATTAGACTTCAAATGTAAAACAGTTAAAAGAGACAAAGAAGGACACTATATACTAATAAAAGGAACAATTAAACAAGAAGACATAACAATCATAAATATTTATGCACCGAATCAGAATGCCCCAAAATACGTGAGGAATATACTGCAAACACTGAAAAGGGAAATAGACTCATATACCATAATAGTTGGAGACTTCAACTCACCACTCTCATCAAGGGACAGAACATCTAGACAGAGGATCAACAAAGAAATAGAGAATCTGAATATTACTATAAATGAACTAGACTTAATAGACATTTATAGGACATTACATCCCACAACAGCAGGATACACCTTTTTCTCAAGTGCTCATGGATCATTCTCAAAGATAGACCATATGCTGGGTCACAAAGCAAGTCTTAACAAATTTAAAAAGATTGAAATCTTACACAACACTTTCTCGGACCATAAAGGAATGATGTTGGAAATCAATAATAGGCAGAGTGCCAGAAAATTCACAAATACGTGGAGGCTCAACAACACACTCCTAAACAAAGACTGGGTCAAAGAAGAAATTGCAAGAGAAATTAGCAAATACCTCAAGGCGAATGAAAATGAAAACACAACATATCAAAACTTATGGGACGCAGCAAAGGCAATGCTAAGAGGGAAATTTATTGCTCTAAATGTCTATATCAGAAAAGAAGAAAAGGCAAAAATTCAGGAATTAACTATCCATTTGGAAGAACTGGAGAAAGAACAGCAAGCTAACCCCAAAGCAAGCAAAAGGAAAGAAATAACAAAGATTAGAGCACAAATAAATGAAATTGAAAACATGAAAACAATAGAGAAAATCAATAAGGCCAGAAGTTGGTTCTATGAGAAAATCAATAAGATTGATGGGCCCTTAGCAAGATTGACAAAAAGAAGAAGAGAGAGGATGCAAATAAATAAGATCAGAAATGGAAGAGGAGACATAACTACTGACCTCACAGAAATAAAGGAGGTAATAACAGGATACTATGAACAACTTTACGCTAATAAATACAACAATTTAGAGGAAATGGACGGGTTCCTGGAAAGACATGAACAACCAACTTTGACTCAAGAAGACATAGATGACCTCAACAAACCAATCACAAGTAAAGAAATTGAATTAGTCATTCAAAAGCTTCCTAAAAAGAAAAGTCCAGGACCAGATGGCTTCACATGTGAATTCTACCAAACGTTCCAGAAAGAATTAGTACCAATTCTCTTCAAACTCTTCAAAAAAATCGAAGTGGAGGGAAAACTACCTAATTCATTCTATGAAGCCAACATCACCCTCATACCAAAACCAGGCAAAGATATTACAAAAAAAGAAAACTACAGACCAATCTCTCTAATGAATACAGATGCAAAAATCCTCAATAAAATTCTAGCAAATCGTATCCAACAACACATTAAAAGAATTATACATCATGACCAAGTAGGATTCATCCCAGGTATGCAAGGATGGTTCAACATAAGAAAATCAATTAATGTAATACACCATATCAACAAATCAAAGCAGAAAAATCACATGATCATCTCAATTGATGCAGAGAAGGCATTCGACAAGATTCAACATCCTTTCCTGTTGAAAACACTTCAAAAGATAGGAATACAAGGGAACTTCCTTAAAATGATAGAGGGAATATATGAAAAACCCACAGCTAATATCATCCTCAATGGGGAAAAATTGAAAACTTTCCCCCTAAGATCAGGAACAAGACAAGGATGTCCACTATCACCACTATTATTCAACATTGTGTTGGAGGTTCTAGCCAGAGCAATTAGACAAGAAAAAGAAATACAAGGCATCAAAATTGGAAAGGAAGAAGTAAAACTATCACTGTTTGCAGACGATATGATACTATACGTCGAAAACCCGGAAAAATCCACAACAAAACTACTAGAGCTAATAAATGAGTACAGCAAAGTAGCAGGTTACAAGATCAACATTCAAAAATCTGTAGCATTTCTATACACTAGTAATGAACAAGCTGAGGGGGAAATCAAGAAACGAATCCCATTTACAATTGCAACTAAAAGAATAAAATACCTAGGAATAAATTTAACTAAAGAGACAAAAAACCTATATAAAGAAAACTACAAAAAACTGCTAAAAGAAATCACAGAAGACCTAAATAGATGGAAGGGCATACCGTGTTCATGGATTGGAAGACTAAATATAGTTAAGATGTCAATCCTACCTAAATTGATTTACAGATTCAATGCAATACCAATCAAAATCCCAACAACTTATTTTTCAGAAATAGAAAAACCAATAAGCAAATTTATCTGGAAGGGCAGGGTGCCCCGAATTGCTAAAAACATCTTGAGGAAAAAAAACGAAGCTGGAGGTCTCGCGCTGCCTGACTTTAAGGCATATTATGAAGCCACAGTGGTCAAAACAGCATGGTATTGGCATAAAGATAGATATATCGACCAATGGAATCGAATAGAGTGCTCAGATATAGACCCTCTCATCTATGGACATTTGATCTTTGATAAGGCAGTCAAGCCAACTCACCTGGGACAGAGCAGTCTCTTCAATAAATGGTGCCTAGAGAACTGGATATCCATATGCAAAAGAATGAAAGAAGACCCATCTCTCACACCCTATACAAAAGTTAACTCAAAATGGATCAAAGATCTAAACATTAGGTCTAAGACCATAAAACAGTTAGAGGAAAATGTTGGGAGATATCTTATGGATCTTACATAAGATCCTCTTATGGATCTTACATAAGATCCTCTTATGGAGGCGGTTTTATGGACCTTAAACCTAAAGCAAGAGCACTGAAGAAGGAAATAAATAAATGGGAACTCCTCAAAATTAAACACTTTTGTGCATCAAAGAACTTCATCAAGAAAGTAGAAAGACAGCCTTCACAATGGGAGACAATATTTGGAAATGATATATCAGATAAAGGTCTAGTATCCAGAATTTATAAAGAGATTGTTCATCTCAACAACAAAAAGACAGCCAACCCAATTACAAAATGGGAATAAGACTTGAACAGACACCTCTCAGAAGAGGAAATACGGATGGCCAAGAGGCACATGAAGAGATGCTCAATGTCCCTGGCCATTAGAGAAATGCAAATCAAAACCACAATGAGATATCATCTCACACCCACCAGAATGGCCATTATCAACAAAACAGAAAATGACAAGTGCTGGAGAGGATGCGGAGAAAGAGGCACACTTATCCACTGTTGGTGGGAATGTCAAAGGGTGCAACCACTGTGGAAGGCAGTTTGGCGGTTCCTCAAAAAGCTGAATATAGAACTGCCATACGACCCAGCAATACCATTGCTAGGTATCTACTCAAAGGACTTAAGGGCAAAGACACAAACGGACATTTGCACACCAATGTTTATAGCAGCATTATTTACAATTGCAAAGAGATGGAAACAGCCAAAATCTCCATCAACAGAAGAGTGGCTAAACAAACTGTGGTATATACATACGATGGAATATTATGCAGCTTTAAGACAAGATAAACTTATGAACCATGTAATAACATGGATGGACCTAGAGAATATTATGCTGAGTGAATCCAGCCAAAAACTAAAGGACAAATACTGTATGGTCCCACTGATGTGAACGGACATTCGAGAATAAACTTGAAATATGTCATTGGTAACAGAGTTCAGCAGGAGTTAGAAACAGGGTAAGACAATGGGTAATTGAAGCTGAAGGGATACAGACTGTGCAACAGGACTAGATACAAAAACTCAAAAATGGACAGCACAATAATACCTAATTGTAAAGTAATCATGTTAAAACACTGAATGAAGCTGCATCTGAGCTATAGGTTTTTGTTTTGTTTTGTTTTGATTTTACTATTATTACTTTTATTTTTTTCTCTATATTAACATTCTATATCTTTTTCGGTTATGTTGCTAGTTCTTCTAAACCAATGCAAATGTACTAAGAAACAATGATCATGCATCTATGTGATGATGTTAAGAATTAATGATTGTATGTGTAGAATGGTATGATCTCTAAATGTTGGGTTAATTTCTTTTTTTCCGTTAATTAAAAAAAAAAAAAAAGAGAGAAGGGATAATTGGAGATGAAGGGATACAGACTGTACAACGGGACTGGATATAAAAACTCAGAAATGGACAGCACAATACTACCCAATTGTAATGCAATTATGTTAAAACACTGAATGAAGCTGCATGTGAGGTATAGGTTTTTTGTTTTTGTTTTTTTTGTTTTTTTTCTTTCTATTATTGTTTTAATTCTTATTCTGTTGTCTTTTTATTTCTTTTTCTAAATCGATGCAAATGTACTAAGAAATGATGAATATGCAAAAAAAAAAAAAAAAAAAAAAAGAATGTGCCAGGCATAGTACTAAGCCTGTAACCATCAATTATCTCATTAAATGTGCATAGAGGCAGGTATGGTTATTATTTCCATGCATATATTGGAACACAGAGGCTCATAAAATGTAAGTGCCTTATCAAGGTCCTGTAATGCAAGTGGGAAACTAGAATTTGAACTCAGGTCTGTCTCCCTCCAAAGCTTACTCTCTTAGTCATTTGCTAGTCTCTTGATTTCTGAATGATTACACAAGCAAGTAGAAATTATTGGGACGAAAAGAGGACAAGAAGTGAGAGGTAGGGGAGTGGAATTTAAAATATAAAGGGAAGGGGAAGTAACGGAAAGAATAAGTGAGAGACAGAAGCGAGAAAAAATACACAGCACAGTTTGGGCATATACTGGACACCCAATTAGTGTTTGTTAAATGGATGAGTATGACATATACATGTAAATACATATTTCCTAAAAAAATTATAAACCAAAATTTGTTAATTGTTCACTTAACTTAGGCACAGGTAAAGATATTTACATGATTCAAAAAGCAAAACCCTTTCACAGTCATGGTTTTGGATCACATCCAAAAGATAAAGAAAACTAAAATCCCAGAAGTGTAACAATAAGGCACCTGAATTTAAAAGAGTTTTCTCATTCATATTCCTCATTTTCAAACTAACTTCTTGATTAAGCTTTAATGTAATTATATGTGTTAATAACCTTAAAGGGAAAGATAATCAAGATTGGGTTGTAATTTTCAGTAGATTCTTTCTGAAATGAAATATCACTAGAAAATAATTACCCCTAATAACATGGGGGCTGTTCCAATAAAAACCTTCTTTCTCAAAAAAAAAAAAAAAGTATGTAATTTTTAAAGAAACAGAAGAAACAATGAGAGAATGAGCTCCATTTGGCCTACTCTAGACTCAACAGATGGCCATCTCAACAGTAATGAACTTCCCCATTTATTTGAGAATGCTGTTAAACATTCACATTTCTCTCCCTATATTCAAGGAACTGACACTGCTGGCAAAACCTTGTTGATAAGTGCTGTGGCAAACAAATTCTTTCCCAAGTTCTGCCTTGCTTTCATTTCATCTCCACTAGTGATCTTAATATGCAGTGATATAGTGCTTTTCAACTCTACATCTCTCTAAAGATTCTCAAGTCCTCAATCTCAACCCACCCATTTTATCACATTCGCAAGCTGATCCAAGCATTAACTTCATCATATCTCTATTGATAAAATGTTCTCCATATATTAGGCAGTATATCAATCATTTTATTAAGCACATTCTATGTCTTAAGCACCACACAAATACTGTCTCCTTTAGTCCTCTCAGGAATCCTAGAATCGATATACGATTGTCATTTCCATTTCATATATGAGGAAATGAAGATTTTGTAACTTGGCCAAGATCACAAAATAGTAGGAGGTGAGGATGAATTCAAAGTCTATCTGACTAGAAAACCTGTGCTTCTGGTCACTGTAAAAAATGCAAATCATCAAATATATACTCCCTCAGGAACTTTCCCTACCACCTCAGATCCTCTCTGCTCTTCACCAGTTTTCTTATCTCTCATCTGGGACTCACGGTTGCAACCCCACTGAGTTCCAAGTCCAGTCTTTACCAAACCTCAGTTATTGGGCTTGTGGCTTCCCATCACTCTCTGGGATTTGCGTCTTATTTACTCTTCTTTATTTTGAGCTCATGATGGAGAAATTTAGGAAGTACAGGAATGCAGAATGAGTAAAAGAACCCCAAAACAGTGTAAAGTTCAGCAGGACCTTAAGCAGAGCTAAGACAACTTCTTTGCTTTTTCTGGAAACTTTTATTCTATGCTGACACCATCCTGGCCCACAAGTGACCCATGTAAGTCCTTAAGGGAGGACATCGGAGATTAATAAAACTTGTCCTTTATGGTGACAAAATAATTAGACCAAAAATCACCCACAATTGATTACCTTACTCAGAAGATAGAATCAGGTACAATAAGGTTGTTAAATTTCATAATGATTCAGTTTGTAAGATTAATACTGTATTACCAGACTGAAATTTCCTTAGTTAGAACAGAAAAATTGCCGATTTTCAAATCAACCTGTTTATCTCTATATACTCAATATTCCTTTCACTTTTAAAAATCTGTAAATATTCCCAGTATTTACTCCACTATCTCTAAACCTTTAGCTTCAAGAAGTAATTATACAATTCACTTCCAAATTATAAATAATTATTTTATCAATTTTATTTCAAATGAGATAATTATCAAAAAGTGTGTTTATATTTAAGATCAATAGATATTCACCTCGTCCCATTTGCTTTCTCTCTACTTACTAAGTAAAATTTAATCATAAGGAAACAAGAGATGGCATTATATGTCAGTGTTTCTATATATTGACATTCTATGTCTCAGTTTCTACTTATAAAAGTAGATGAAACAGAAAGTAGTGCCAAGTCAATTTCATCAGCACTATAAATACTGAATTCACTCTTGTAATTAGTGGTAAGAAATCATTATGAAGAAAGATCCTTTGGGGAAGCTAAGACATTTCTCAAAAACCTCTTGAATTCCAATCTAAGCACAGAACCTAGAACAGAGGCAGAATTTAAATTTCTCTGTATTTCCTTCTCCCTCTTTCACTTCTTTCCATTTGTACCCTCATTTCCCCATCTCAGGTACTAATCGCTCATCTGTACTACTGGGGCCATCTCTTAACTTGTCTCCTGCCTCCAATCTCATTCCTTCCAGTCTTCAAATTGCTGTTCTAATTATTTTTCTAAAATATCCTAGAACTTCATTGTCCTTAAAAGCTTCAGTTTACCCATTGCCTGCAGTATCAAATTCAAATACGAGGAGTTTGGCACAGATTTCTAACCAGGCCCAAGCGCAGCTTGCCAGGATCATCTCCATACTGCTCCCTGCACTACTCTCTTGGATTGTTCCACTGGGCACACTCAGCTTTCTTAGGACATGCATGCCTTCCCTGTCATCCAGCTACTAGTAAACTGCTTTCTGTGCCATGCATACCCATCTGTCTACTTGAGAATACGACACAATATTCACAACTTAAATCAGATGTTACCTCCCCTGCTCTCTGTGTTGTATTCTTTGAGCCCCTTAGGTACTTTTCTAATCTCACCCTTCTGCTGTGTTTATATATGTACACACACACACACACACACACACACACACAGTTGTAGACTGACAGAGGCATTCTTTATCACATCAAACATTTATTCCATGCTTCCAATAATCACTTATCAATTGTATTATAATTATTAACATGCCCATGTGCCCCACTTTGTTTTCGGCTTAAAATGGTGCTCATGATATTTTTTTTATATTCTAATGTATTAGCTTTTTATCATGTTTAAAATATCCATCTTCCTTTGCAATTTCTTTTACAGACTATAAACTTCCCCTCAACTCAGACAAAACTTCTACTGTATTTTCTCTTTTTTGTTTGTTTCTTCTTCTTATTTAACTCTAAAATAAATTACAGATATATAATAGTAATTTTTCGTGGCAGGATCTTCTGACTTCATTTTCATATAAATTAATGATTGGTAAATGTCCTTCCCTCTGAGTTTTAAAACTATCTTTATCAAATAATAAATGCATATACATATGTAGGTACATAGACACATGCACATTTATTCATCTAACATCACTGTAGGTTTCTGGAAATTGCTCTCTGGTTCCATCTATTATATGTTTTTTTCTGATACTATTTCCATACTGGACTGATTATTTTAATTTGACATTATGTATAAATGTTAAAAATTTGAAAAGAATCATTTTAATTCAAAATTATTTAAGTTTTTAAACTAATTTATTCTCACTATTAAAATTTAAATTATTATTACAACCTCAGAAAATAAAATTTTAGTTATTTTTATTTGAATTGTACTGATTCTAAATACGTATTTATTCTAAAGGGATTAACATTTTTCCCAAAATTAGTTCTTCCCTCTATGCACAAGGAATGTCTCTCCATTTATTCTAATATGTTTGTATCTCTCAATAAAGTTGTCTTCATACAGGTCTTTCATATTTCTTCATGCAATATATTCTAAGATATTTTAAACATTTTCACAAAGGAAACAGACTTTTGTTTTCCATACATTTAATAATGACTTCTTAATTTATGTAGGAAAGTTCTAAATGTTTGAATAGTAATTTTATATTTAATCATCTTACCAAAGTAAGTGCTTCTAATAGTGTTTTAACTTGTTGCCTTGAGATGATCATTTGAAAATAATCATGGTACTGAGTTTTCCTTTTTAGCAACCTCATTTTCATTTCATGCTTGATCACATTGGTTAAAATTTATGGAGTAACAATAGTAATGGTAATAGATCTAATTCATCTCTTTCCTGGCGTAATCATGTACACATACACACACACACTCGGCTATAGGCTGACAGAGACACTCTTTATTACATCAAACATCTATTCCATTCTAGTTTGTTCATGTTTTTCACTTGTATCAAAAATAAAGACTATGCTGTAATCAAGTGGCTTAACAGAGACTTATGAGACACTTTCTTATTTGACCTATTCTCATGATTGTAGTACATTTTCTAATATTAAGCCCAAATTAATTTATTTCAGATAGCTAACAGGTATTTTAGGCAACAAATTTGTTTCAAGGTCAGTCTATGATATTCACAGACTCCCAAAATTGTATATTTGTTAATTTTGTAGTAAGCCCCCAGATCTGGGAGTTTTCAAAAGAAGACACTGTTAATTTCTACTTCTTTACCAGTCTCTTTGATTCCACAAAGATGTCCATATTTTCCACAGAATATTGAACACTGAAATGGTTAGACCACTGTCTCACTGCCAAGTTTAGGAAAGTTGCCTCATTCTTCTTCGCTTCAGGGAATTCTACTACAATAGGAGGGCTTGAATTAAATAATTCTAAGACTGAGACCTCTCTCGAATTCTCTCTGATCTATGTGATTCCTAATTTGCATCTCCCTTGGCCTGACAAAGCCTCACCTGCTTTAAGAGGCCATCAGTTTCAGAGACCCAGGCATCATCTTTCTCTCAGGCTCACTCCATGTAAGCTTTCACCATAAGTCACTTCTAGAAATAGCCTAAATGTCCCCTTCATAGAGAGTAGCCCATGAAGCAAGTTTGTACTACCTGCTCCTGGCCATTGATAATTTGGAACAGAACTGACAGCCAGATGCAGAATATGGTGCATGTAATTTTTTCAGTGATGAAAAAAAAACACCACTGTTGCTTATGTCTTTGATGCCAAATAGAAATTTGTACCAAATAGAAATTTGTAGTTTAGTAGTTTGACTAAATGGTTCACCTTTAACTAATTGTTTTGATAGTGAATGACTCTGACCTGAAACAGCAATTGTTCATCATTCTAAATTTCATTATGTTCTTTACAGTGCCAACTAAATGACAAACCAAGTACATTAAAACTTTTGTTAGGTTAGGCACGCGCCACAGCAGATAACAATCTCAGCAACATAGAGCTTTAAACATCCTTCTCTTTAATTTTATATCAACAGTCTGTGTAGCATCCAGCTGCTTTGTCTGCTTCCCCCACCACCACACCCACTCTTACATACTAGAAGAAAAGTCTTCCTCTGCATCGATGACATGGTTTTACTATATCAAACTAAAATGGACCACCAAAAGCAATTTTTCCTGATATCTAATTAATGTGAGAAAGAACCAGTTCAACAACAATTTATCTACACAGAAATCACTGTTCAGGGCAGCTGCCATCCAATATTTAGATGGAAATTACAAAGCAATTTCAGCCAATGGGTCAATTTTTTTAATTGCCTGAGAGTACATTTTGTAGCTCACTGATCATGGTAGAAAATGTGGGAGGTCGGCACACATTGAAAGTTGCCTTATAGTCTTACTAAGTTCATTCTTGGACAACTGGTAATAGTTATGCTAAAAAAAAACCCTCCTAGGGTTTATAAAATATTTATGTGTGTGTGATGTTATAGTAATGAACTGTAGGTCTAGTCAAGAACATGAGCTTTTCAGTAGATTAAAATCTGGTCCTCAGGAAGCCGGTTTGGCCAACCACACACCCCCCACCCTTGCACCTCCAAACTTTGGGGAGTGGGTTTGCTGTCCCACTAAGTGAGAACAGTGACCATCTTTGCAACCTGACAACCCACTAAGCTGGCCTCCAATTAACAACATAAAATAGCCATTTCCTAGGTTTCCAACAGAGAACACAAACTCTAAATGTATAGTTGCAGCTTCTATGAAGGGCCTAGCAGAAAGCAATGGTTTAATTTTTTTTTATTCAATGTGTGTCCCATGGAGCTATTGGGATCTTTCAAAGTGCTTACAAGTAGAACATGAAGAAATAGAATGGCCAACATTACACTAAAACCTTCAGCCCAGCAGTTCTTATTTTGACTGACTTAAATATTAGATTTCTGAGTAGAATTCTTTTGAAAATAAAGTTGAAAAATATAAAGTGAAAATTGCACATTAGGCATCAAAATCCTATATGACACATTTCTTTTAGAGATAATCCACCCCCCCCCCAAATTAATTCTCTCCTGAAAAATAGAAAGGTTTGCTTTCATCATACATTGAAAGGTATGTAGCCTATTGTCTGTCACTTTATACTTTCACTGTTAGGAATCCCAGAACTAAATGTAGTTCTTGATCCTGGGTCAATTGTTTGTTCCTCCTTCAATAGTTTTGAAGGCTTGCTTTCATTTGAACACTCCTGTATGTCTTTTCTCATAAAATATCAGAGTATTAATAACAAAGAAACACTAAGAGATAAGCCAATAATGAAGTGAAAAATCGGTGAATATCATGAAATTTTCTGAAAATCGAAAGAATTGCATATTCCATAAAAATTTGCTTAAGCCCAGGTTTATGGAACTCAGCAAAGGTTCAAACCACAAACAATACAAATCTCTTAAGAGCTCAAAAAGATTCTCTTCTAAGTTAATACACTAAAATTCATGTACTTCACTTAACCCTCACGTTATACATACTCTCATGTGGGAAACAGTTATATGATGCTTGAATGGATCCTGTTGTTTTCAAGATGAAAAACAAATAAGCATGTCCTGTAAGATTTCCCATGCTCTATCTGCCTGACTACTCATTCACCCTTGTCTCAGACCTTTCTCTCTTTCAGATTTCAGTTGTTCCTAACTGCCTAGATTAGGAAAAGTTCCCCTATGTGAAGCTCTCAGTACATCTCCACTTTCAGCTCTTAATGGAGATCATATAATTATACCTGCATGTATTCATTTGATTTATATCTAAGTTCCCAAGGAAACTGTAAGTTCCATGAATGTTTTCTCTGCTTTGTCACTATTTGTCACATAGAATGGGCTCAATAAATATCTGTTGACAAATGACATTTTACATCAGTTTCTCTGTTCATCATGGGTGGAAAGAAGTGAATTATGCAAAAGATCAGCCTTATCAAGTCAAGCACAGTGACAGCAATTGCTGTCTGATAGTGTAGAAGGGGAAAGAACTTATAAAATTAGACAGAAGAACTCAGCAACACTGGAGTCTAGAGGCCAATTGTCTTAATAGTCACTAGGCATTAAGACCTTCTTTAATAGTCTTTAATAGCATCATTATATTTCAGCCTGGTATAAAAATTAAAGCCATCAAGGAAGAGTTTGGTTTGATCTATACTGAAGAAAAGACAGAAATTAATAATTTGCCTTTAAAGGCATCTCATCCCATTTTGCTTTAAAATATCTTCCTGACCTCTGGAGGTTAATTTCGATTATTGAGAAAATGTACTCATTTGAATTTCTCTTCCCACCACCTAAAAATATAAGATAAAGTGCTTCTCAGCTTTATGTTAGGGTAAATAACCTCATGTTGTAACACTCCTCTTTTGCTCAATTTGATAACTGCATGAAAATTATTTTCAAATTCCCTTAGTGTTTATATTCTTTAAAACAGATTAATGTTATATAATGTTTCATAAGAATTCTGCTGCAAATTCTCTGTGCCAAATGCAAACCAACATTTTCCATATTGCTTGAACAAAGCATAAGAAGAACTTTTCACTTGAATTCTAAATTGAAGATGACCTTGTGCTTTTTTGAGACAGGCTGGTAGCTGAGGTCGCTGGAGTGTATGATGACGGACAGTGCAGCGCTGTGCGTGTCCCGGAGGTACGTCCATTGTGCGGATCACAACTAACCGAAAGAATTAGATGGCTCAGAGCATTCTATCATTTCATTTGAAAATAATGGCCAAAGTCACGGGCAGCAAACAATACAACTTTCATGAAAGAACAGCAGCATTCAATAATCCCATCACTTCAGACAGGCAATTTGGCTATTTCAAACAAAATTCAGTATATTCTATATAGGTTTCTTGCGACAATCACAGAAGCAACATTTCTGCTCCTATAGTAAGCAAATCCCATCTGCACTGCATTGTACATAGTTCTCTTAAAAGATGCATTGCAGTCCCTTACTTCTATTCGACCAAATCATTGAGGGAAATACAAGGAGAGGGGAATAGATGATAGAAACTTAGCACAGCATTCTTAGAGTGTAATTATATAACAACTCCAAATCATCCACTTTCTTCAAGTCAACTTACTGATTAGAAAGCTTGAAAAATCAGCTTCAAAAATAGTGTCTACAAGTCCTTCTTAAATAATGGCATGAACAAAACATCTCACAGAAATTGAATCTGTTGTCAATCGCTCAAAATGAACCTTCTAAGATATTTCTGAAATCCAATATTTAAGTAGAATATTTTGATTGATAGAGGTTTATTTTTAACCTTCGCTTCTTTCAGGAGCAGATTAATGGTAGCAAAAAAAAAATGCCTGAGATATAAAAGCAGGTGGAAAAACTCACACTTCTGATTAAAACGGAGAACTGCTTCTAATCCTGTGCTTTCCACTCTGCCTCAGTACCTTCTATATATAGGGAGAACAAACATACCCTGTCACTTCCAAAGTATTTTGAGACTGAAAAAAAAAATAGTTGCAACTTACCATTAAAATTTACAGCCCGAATGTAACCAAGTAGTTCTTTCCCATCAATGGTGCTCATTCGTGGACAAAGGCCAATGGATCCAGGGCAGAGATCCTTGTGCATATTATTCAGGGCGTAAGCCATGGAATATACAGCATCAATTACAAATTGGACCTTTCCTTCCTGTTCATAAGATGAATCCCGTGCAATTCGCTCTAGCCCTGCAAAATAAAAAGGAGCCATCAATTCACTTTGTTAGAGTTAGGTAAAAGATGGCATTACAGCTAAGATTTCCATCATTTGAGGCATACTTAGTGAGAGAAAACTATTTAATTTTATTTCCAATTACTTTAGTCCTGTATTTACTGAGTCAGGTTTTTAAACTGGGTATTGAATTTTTTTTTATTTGGAAAGAAACAGAAATTATTTCATTAGCGACAAACAGGTATAAAGTAAATAAGAAAAGT
This sequence comes from Tamandua tetradactyla, assembly GCF_023851605.1. Lineage (NCBI taxonomy): Eukaryota > Metazoa > Chordata > Mammalia > Pilosa > Myrmecophagidae > Tamandua > Tamandua tetradactyla. Next base: position 168,112,194 of record NC_135327.1, read on the forward strand.
ATTGTTCCATTATCTTTATTTCCACCTTATTGACGCATATTAAATTGTGCATTCTAGTAATTAATTACATAACATTTTGGTAATAGCTTGATCTGTTTTTGTAAAATGTATAGAATATCATTCTTTTCATCTACCTCAGCTTCAGGAGCAGCATTAAATTAGAGGCCTCTCTTTTAGAGCCCTTTTCTCTACATATTATATGATAACGTTTCCTTAAGTGAAATATATCTTTAGGACAATCGCCAGATTAATTTTCTTCTTGAATTCAGTGTTTCTTTTTAATCTTCTATCAAAAAGATGTAGATCTCCCAAAATTACTGTCATGCAGAATAACTGTATTTGTGTAACCACATTTAAGGCTGAGAATTGGCATCGGTGATTACCTTTGGCTTGGAGTTTATCATTTAATATGTAATAGAAGCATAGAATGTAAAAATGAAAGATAATACAAAGTTCTCACTTTGCAATGAGAAAACTGAGACTTATAGATGTTAGGGTCATGTGGGCACATACAGTCGATTCAGGAAGAATTCCCAGGTCTCAGGCTCCGAGGCCAATATTATCTTTCTCTTCAAATTTGGTGGATGGCAAGCCATGGATAACAAGAATTTGGGCACACACACACACAGAATTATAGAAAGGACACCAAGGGATTGCTATGGAGGCTAAACTGGATTGCATATCATAACTGCACCTGCCCCAAACTTTACACATCCATACACAATTGGAGAAAGCAAACTTTTCCATAGAGGGGAAAGAATGAATAGATGTTTTAATGAATAGATGTTAGATTCAACACCTATTCATTTTCTTCGCATTAATACAGATCTGTCTCCTCTAAATTTAGAAAGTTGAATTAAAATGGGTGTTTTCTGTGTCCATGATTTTTATAACTACAGTATTTATAAAACCAGTGACTTTCTTTTAGACAAATGTATTTGTCAATTTATTGATTTTTATTCATCCAATCACAACATGTTTTTCTCTGTTCTCAGTTACTTTTGACTCTCTGCATCTTTAAATGTTGATGGTTAGTGCTCTGTTCTCTGCAGTCTTACATGGTGCTGAATTCTGCTCCTCCCTTCCTGATGTGCCTTTTCTAATTTGTTTGATGGCTCAACTTTCCATCCCCCAAGCCTGAGTCCTCTTTTTACTTCCTCTTCGGGGTCCATTCATTTTCAACAATTTCAACTGTTACCTATCTCTTTGCACTAGAAATATAAATCGGAATTGTAAATATTGGTTGTATACCCTGAGATATTTGATTGACTTATAATAAGCAACTTCATTCCTTTTGGAAACTAGCTTTTTAAAGATTAGTTTTCTAGGGCTTTTCCATCACTTAACTGCCAGCCCCATGTTTCCAGGTGCCTATCACATCTCTACATATTCTGCTTCCATGTCCAACTCAACATACCTAAAACCAGACTATTCTAGACAAGCATGTCATTAGTTCTCTAAAACATCCTATAAAGGCTTTTGCATGTTGGGGAGTACAGATGGGCAGGGAGTCGTTTTCACAAAGAGCATCTTCAAGGTACCAAAATGTATGTTCTCATATTCCATCTACCTTAGCTGACTTTATCTACACAGTGTTCCACACAGATATGGGACAATGTCCTCTCTCTATCTCAGTGAGGCAGTTTTGCCTTCTGAGCCTAGCATAGCATTGTTTGTGCCCATCAGGTTACCTGAGTAAACAGTCTTTTCAGCTTATGCCTAAACTTTCTCTCCCACAGTTTTAAACACAAAGTAGACAATTCATAAATAAATGTTAAAGAATGATCACAGCAACCAAAAAGAACAGTCCTTGTTAGTCTAGCACTGAGAAGTTTCTTGGGACATGGGGCTAAAATCAAGACAGTCCTGGGCAATCCTGGATGGTTGTTTAATATAAAAAAGAAGCAAGGTACAAGGAAATGTACGATATAAGACTTTAAAAGCCAACTTCTAGAGTAGGTCCCTAGATTTATATGAAGATCCATATGTATTTCATTTATTTTGCATCACTAAACTTGGTAACTGAAAATAAAGATGATGTGGCCCAAAGCAGTTGTTACCATGCTTGATTACCTTCTTAAGAATAGATTCCTCAGCATCACTCTACATTTACAAAATCAGAAGCTCCAGGCTTGGGGACCTGAGGAGGCCCCAGGAATCCTGACACAACCAGAGTTATCTGTCTACCAGCTTTTGGAAACCCCTGATCTACAATATTCCAATCCTTTAAAGTATTAGCATAGTTAGTACTTAGAGAATGCTATGATATTGAAGTACCCAAATAGAAATAATTCTTTCATGGTATGCGCAACCAGAAAATAATCTCATCAAATCCCCTCCTTTCTCATTGGATAATTAATCTAAAAACATGTTATTACCAGTATTGATACATTTTAAAACTTTGACCAACTCCTTAGGCACTCAGTGGGAACCCAAGAGCTGATTTTAAGGGTAAGAGAATGAAAAGATGTGAAATGGTCTGCAAATAAGAAAATGTAAAGCATTAAATGTTTTCCTTGTGTGAGGTTGGAAGCAGAGAAGATGGAAAATGAGCAGAGAAGGAAAGGGAGGAAAGAGGAGAGAAAAGAGGACTGTGTGACACGGGGAAAGACTGGAGCCCAAGGTACAGAAGTGGCATAAGGATTTTTAAAAACACAAATGCCTAATATCCCAGGTTAAGTTGCTTGTATTACTGCTTTGTAAATCCCTCTGCTGCAGACAGACAGAAATACACACATCCCTCTTGTGAATATTAGTATTTGTTTATTTGAGTTTGCTTTTCCTTTGTGCACTTTAAAGAAAAGTGAGGTTATCTCCATCTTCATTAATCAGAGAGGAGGAAAGAAAACACATCTGGAAGCCACAGAAAATGTCTAAGATGAATTGATTCAGAAGGAGCAATGATCATGAGATCATAAAGGAATTCGGAAAATTTCCACAGCCCGTGGAATACATGTTAAGAGCAGATATGTGTGGATATTTTCAATCACTACATGCTAAAATGTTCTGCATTTAATGTATTATGATTGCATTTTAATGCTACCGCAAGCTATCTATAAACTTATATCAATCTATAAAGCTATTCCCAAGCATTCAAAGATTGGGATAAATTTACATACGACACTTTCCTGGTAGAAATACCTTAACTGAACAGGCATACTCTTCCATAGCTTTTCCTAAGAAAAAAATTCCATTTCATATATAACTGGTTCATATGCACTCTCATATACCATATAAAAGGCAACATTTAAATTTTCATTACTCAAACTATTTCCTTGAATAGTGATAAAATCCAGTTAGTCTGAGTGGCCATTAAATATATTCAGTTTTGCTCTTGTTTTCATTAAAAATAAATTGAGGAGGCCGTTTAATGACCAGTGCCTGTAAACCAAGGACTACTCTAAGGCTTTTGCCATGTTCAGTGGAAGCACCCAGTGTAGAACTAAAAGATGTAACTCTCAGCCTATTTCTAAATTTAAAAATAAAAACAAAAACATTTGTTCTTTTCAGGCTAGTTAGACAGTGTATTTCTCTTTTCGCTAACACTTCAACTTCATGATGACACTTCAGATTTTACAGCAGCTAGAGTTTTTCCCTCACTTCTTTTATCTGATGCTGCCATTCATCTAAAAGAGCAGTTTGGGAAGCTGATAGAGACTTATCAACTTAATTGGCTATAAAATTTCATTATGCTATAGTTTCTAAAACTAGCAATAAATGCATTGCTATAAAGTACTAAATATCATCAAAGGCTGTATGGCAGTCATCCGTTTAAAACATCACTGACTGCAAAAGCTGCAATATGTTTTAGTGTATAGTTTAAAATTAACAACATACAGCCGTGTTTACATGGTGGGAGATGAAGTCAGCCTCATAAATTTTATAGCAAGATTGTTTTATATTTTCATTAATGAAATCTAGAACTCCCTTCTTCTCACATTCCTGGGAAACACAGTTAATTCTTATTGGTCTAGGCAATGCTTTATTTACCTTCCTCAGTTAAGGTCTGTCAGAAGTAGCCATATCTTCTTGGTAAGGTGCCACGTGTTCTTGAGTTTGCACAGTGTTGTGGACATTACAATAGGAATTTCTAAAAGGAGCCCGATATGAATTTCAAATTCTTTGACTGACACAGTAGTGTTCTTAACCTTTGCTCTCTAAGAATTTGTCATTCCAAAACTGAGATGATGGAGGGTTGTTTTCCTTTTCCTGAAATCACACATATAAAGCTTCTAATGTTAATGTACCGATGAGCCAATAAATAGCTGGTCAATTCAATGCAAAAAAACTGGAAGTCATAATTGTCATTTTATTCCCAGAAAACAAAAAATGTTATTTTATTCAGCTGGTTGAATTTTTTATGTAGTTTCAACATAAGGTAGAGTTCCTGCTACACTCTAAGCTTGTAGGTTAAAAAAGCAATTCTTGTTTAAGTTCCTCCCTGACATTTTCTTAAGTATGCAGCAACTATTTTAAATAATTAAATCATTTTCTTGGAGTTGCTGTGGAAAGGATGGTAAGAGGAAGGAAGAGAAGTTTGTGAACCTGCTATAAATAAATACATATATGCATATAGGACCAAATGTAAAAGTCATTTGGATTCCATAAGAGCACCATATGCCTTGATTTTTGACAAGACAGAGACATGACCTCCATGCTCTGTATCATACTTATGCCCACATCACACACATATTTTGTAACCACAATGTGTGACTTTTAAATTAATGAGGATGACAGCAAGAATTGTACTGCACACTAAAAAGTAATCACTATCAAGTTGGCAAACATAAATCATCCTTACTGAACTTAAAACTGATTTGGTTTCAAGGATGCAGTAGCAGTCAAAGAGGGAAGCACAGGGAAGAAACATAGGCATATTCGATTGTAATATCTCCTCAGAGCTAAGAAGCACCAATTAGAAGTGTATACCTCTCCAACTGCAGAGAGATGAAAACATGGGCCCTGGGATAAGACAGTAAAACAAACTGTCTGGTGAAAGCAGCTGGCTATAAGAGAAAGAGGACTGACTGGACCTGAATTCAGGTCCAGCTGTACAATTTAGAAGGCTTATAGCCTTGGCAACATTCCCAAACCTCAGTAAGGCTGGGGCTTGAACTGAGGAAAAAATCACCTTGCAGGGCCTTCCATAATGAAGAACCCCAGCTCTCTACCCTCCTTTCTTGGTACAGCCCCACTTCTCTCCGCTCCACACTTACACACCTGCTTGTAGGTTCTTGATAGAATACAAAATATCCAAACTGCAGGATTTCCCTCAGGTGTTCCCTCTGCAAGTCTCTCCGTTCTACCCACATGCCTGCTACTTACTCTCCAAGTCTCAGGTAAGATGTCATCTCAGGTTTGGCAGACGTAATGATATTGAATGCTTGTTTTTAATTTAGCAGCCTAGATTATCATTGAGCATTTTAAATGCTAGGTTTAAATACTGAATATTGTTCAGTAGGAAACAGTCATGACCACATTTAAAATTGTTTCTGAGAATGGTGCCTAAAGTGAATTGATGAAGACATAGACTGAAGGTAGAATACAAGTTGGGATAAGGACTGATAGAGGGCAGAAATAGGATGAAAAAAGTGAAAATGAAAGCAAAGGAATTAGGGAAAATATGTCAGATGTCAAACAATTTTGGCCACCTGATTAAACATGGGAGTAAGAGTTTGGGACAATCCACAACTCAGGAGTTTTAAGACTAGGGAGTATAATGTTGGCACCATTTACAGAATTTGAAAAGTCTGGCAAATGTTCAGTTGATGGCATTTCTCCAATTACATCAAGACCTCAGTTAAAAGGATTGATTTTTAATATTCTGTAGTATTTCTTATATCTCCTTTCATAGCATAGATGTTATTAAATTTGTTGAAGTATTTGAAGAGAATATTTGGAGCAATCATTTGACAGTAATCACTTGACAGTAATCATTGACAGACCATGACAATAGTTGATCATTTTCTTTTAACACCCAGTAACTGAAGCCACCAGCCAGCAAAGTACCATATGCTGTGCTGTGGTAAAGCCAGTATCCTCAGTTCTAGTTCTGACACTGCGACCGACTGACTCTGTGACTTTGAGCATGTCATGATCCCTCGGACATTCATTTTCATCTCAGTAAAAGCCATGAGGATGGAACAAGAACCTGCTAGGGCTAAAATTCTCAGGTTCTAGGGCATGTTCTATTTTGTCTAAATGCTTCCTTCTTACACTCCCTAAGGTCACATGAACACCGCATAGGGTGCAACCCAACAAATCCCACTAAACCCAATTCTCCAGAGAAGTTTGGAACATCCAGTGGCTGGGCTGCTGCTAGCACCTAGGAATTCGGCACTAACCAAAAACAACTCCCATTGATCTGAATTGTTCTTCCTGCATCCCAATCCTGGTTAATTATGTCACCAAATTTTCATTATTCTTAGCCTTGAGCTATATATTGTATCTGGTTCATCAAAAGGGAGAAAGGTTTTCAGTTCTCTTCTTATTTTAAAGAAATGACTAAAGAAATCAATTGTGGAAAATAAGGTCAAAGAAGTAAATGGAGGAGGAGTGGCACAAATAATTGAAATAGACAGGGCACTTCACAAATAGCATCCCTAACATCCTCACAAAGAGTTACTATTCCTATTTTACATAAAGGCACTAAGACTGAGAAAAGTTGATTAATTTATGTGATGTGACATATTTGTGGTAATAAATTGCAATTTAAAGTCAGGCTTGAATCCAAAGGTCTATCATTAATGTAAAAAATTTTTTGACCCTTCCAGCAAAGGTTTACCTTTCCCTCCTCCGTACTGTTTAACTTTCAACCACTTCACCCATGATTGGCTTGTTTCCTAAGTTAGGTTGTAAATAGAGATTCAATGTAAGGGCACATGAGTTTTAAACTCTAACGTGAGTAGTGGAGCAGGACCAGAGGTTAGGAATATTATGAAATAATTTGAACATTTACACAAGTATTGTAAATGTAAAAAGGTATAATATTTACATTGAAATGCACTAAAAAGATGGGAAAATTCCTGTAGTATTTCAAAGATTTTCCTGAACTATGAAAAAAGTCATCTTGCTTATGAAGTCGAGCATACACCTAAGAAAAAAAGGAAAATTATTTCAGGTGTATAGTTAAAATTCCCAAGTCAGATGAGTTGCATATTTGTGGTGAAAGCCAAAGCTAATAACTTGAATGCATTTATACTTATCAATTAGTAGAATAGTTTAGCCTTGGAAATGATTGTGTGTGTATGTGAGTGCACACACGTGTGGGGGGGAGTGTTTTACATATCTATAAAATCTATAGGAAAATAACCTCAACAAGTTTGAAAGAGAATTCTACAGCTAAAAAGGTTCTGCTTTTTGGATTCTACAGTAGGATTTGTCAGAGACCTGAATAAGCAGACATATTGGAATAATGAACTAATTTGAGTCTCAGGTTTATCTGTTTAAAAAGGGCAGAGAAAATTACAAGATGAGGGTCCTCTGCTGAAAATCACTGCCATTTTCATCTATAATTAAAATGTAGTGCTATGAACTGAAGCATCTTATCCACCTGAGGACACAGGAGACACTTGTGAAAAAAACACAGTATCTTCTCTCCTGTCTCTTTTGTGCTTACTAATAAATGGAAAGTGCTTCAGGCAGGTGCCAGGTGTCCCCTTCAGGTGTTAAAATTTGCATGCAATGCCCTGGTGTTCCTAAAACACTGAAAAACCTAAGGTAAGTGGCAAATAAGATGAAGAGGGTATCTTCAGGCAAAACAACCTGTTTAAAAGAAAAAAGTTCAGCACAGGAAGTTATTTCATGGCTATATCCCTACATCCCTAAACAAAGAAAAGGCTGTTTGATAAATTCAACCAGTTGCATTTTTCTATATAGTTATATCAGCTCATGCATATCAGAGACGAATGTTGACTCAAAATAATGCATACAATGTTGGCAAATAGTAGAAATAATTTCTCTCTTTAGAGCATGTTAAAGAACACCCCAACTATGCTGAATTTCATCTTTCTCTATTTCAGCAGACAGGATTTTCAAGGGCCTGCAGCTTGTTATAACACTGCAGACTCTATGACTTGGCTTACAAAACATTTTATTTTATACATGTTTTTCTAATTATAAAAGTAATATACCGTGTACTAGAAATATGGAAAATAAAAAGGAAAAAATAGAGAACATCTAATAACCCATCATGGTAACCCTATTTGCATATTGGTCTATTTCTTTACAGCATTCCTCTCTCTTTCCTTCTTTTTTTTTTTTTATTGGGAATCAAGATCATACTGCATATACTCTTTGGAATATGCTGTGTTCACTTCACCTGTAGTGAAAAGTTCCAAAAGTATAATGCTTATGCTTATATTGTAGTTCATATAATGGGTTCAGGCTTTTGCATTTAATTCTTTCCTGATTAGATAGGTAGGTGCCTAATCTATGGTTTTCGGATTGTTAACCAATTATCCCCATACTATGTATTCAATTCATAAAAGGTCGTTTTAACTTATTCAAATTGTTTATAGCTTGAATATATATCTGAAGTTACTGCTCCAGGCCAGTTGTATCTTTCTGTACTAATGCTGAATTTTTTTACAATTATTGTGGCTTCAAAATAAGTTGTAACACCTATTCAAGCAAACCCTCTTATTCAAAAAAATTCTTGGCTAGTCTCACAAATGTTAGAGTTACTTGAAATAGTTTTAAAAATACAACTTTTATTAGAAATGCATCAATTTTTAAATTAATTGGAGATTTGGCATAACTGCAATATTAAGTGTTTTTGTTTATTCAGATCTGGAATTCTCAATAAAGATATCATTCCCATTTCTTTTTAAGTTAATTTCTCAATGTTTTCTATTTTCTAGCTTTATGAAATAGGAATTTTTCCCACTTTATTTTATAATTTGTTATTCTTGGTATAATTAATGAATTTCAATTCATTTTTAAAGTTTTTTTAATGCAATATTATTGAGATATATTATATAGTGACATAGCATAAAATGATCCAAATTGTACAATCAGTGGTTCACAGTATCATCAAATAGTTGTGCATTCATCATCACAATCAATTTTTGAACATTTTCATTACTCCAAAAAAGAAATTAAAAAGTAAAAATAAAAGTAAAAAAGAACACCCAAAACATCTGTGTCCCCTCCCCCATTATTATTCATTTATTTTCTGTCTCTTTTTGGTTCTTACCCATCTGCCCATCCACTGGATAAAACGGGGTGCCAGTCACAATGTTTTCACAATCACACCGTCATACCTTAAAAGCTCTATAATTATTCAATTGTCTTCAAGAATCAAGGCTATTGGATCACAGTTCAACAGTTTCAGCTATTTCCTCTAGCAACTCCAATACACCAAAAACTGAAAATGGGTATCTTTATAATGTGTAAGAATAAGCTTCAGAATGACTTCTTGACTATTTGAAATCTCTCAGCCACTGAAACAGTATTTTGTTTCATTTCTTTCCCCCATTCTCAAGAAGTCTTTCTCAATTCCACAATGCCAGGACCAGGCTCATCCCTGGAAGTCACGATTCCTATTGCCAGATTTACTCCCCTGGGAATCAGGTCCTACATAAGGGGGAGGGCGGTGAGTTCATCTGCAGAGTTGGCTTAGAAAAGTCACATCTGAGCAATAAAAGAAATTTCCTAAGGGTGACTCTTAGGCATAATCATAAGTAAGCTTGACTGCTTTTTTTGCAGGAATAAGTTTCATAAGAGCAAACCTCAAGATTGAGGGACTTACCCATCAAACTGATTGCGAGGATATCAGTTTTCCCCAGGTGAGGAAGTTGAATAGTTCCACCTTTTCCTATAGTTCCTCAAGAGAATTTTGCAAACACTTTTTAATCTTCTGCCCAGACTACTCTGGGATGAATTGGGGCATCACACCTATCTGTACAAACCAACAATATCTCACTCCCTATTTAAGGTTCCATATGATTATGGTGCTAGAATAAGCTGACCATACAAGTTAAAGTAGATAATGTACCACAGAAAATATAAATTTTGCACCAAATAAACATCTCTTCCTTTGGTCTCACACAGAAGTTGAAGTTTTAAAATACAGTCAATATAATCCTTTCTCCTTTAGTGTGATTTACCTTATTCCTACTCAGATCAGCTTCATTCATATCTCTAGTTTAAGTCTGATCACTTTTTCAACGTTTTTAACAGTTGCTGTGCAATGCTGACTTTCACAGCTGCAGAACTCTAGCCCTGAGTCTAGACTCTACAGGTACTTGTACCTGATAAAAGTATTTGTACATTGAAGTACCAAAAGTTCCAGGGAATGACCAGATTATACATAAAGAGTTCTGCATCTCTGAATTTAGAAATAACCATTACAACTCAGGAATAGAAGTTACTGCTGTAAAAGCTTGCAATCTAGGAACCTTTACAATAGGCCTTCACTTGATAACCTATGCTTTTGAATTTGATTCTCAGAGTTAGAACTTTAAGTTAGGCCATATTAGTGAGACATAATATTTGTCTTTTCGTTTCTGGCTTATTTCATCCAACACACTGTCCTCAAGGTTCATTCAGCTAGTTTCATGCCTCACAATTTCATTCTTTCTTGAGCCCCTTAAGAGTCCACTATAGGTATACACCACAGTTCCCCCTTCTATTCCTCAGTCAATGCACCCTTAGGCCACCTCCAACCATTGCAAAATGTGAATACTGCCACCATAAGCACCAGTGTGCACATGTCCATTCCTATCCCCACTCTCGGTTCCTCCAAGTATACACCTAACTATGGGGTTGCAGCATCATATGGCCACCCCACACATAGCCTCCTGAATTTTTATCTCTCTACTCATTTTTAGTTTTATTCACACATCATACAATCCAACCTAAGTAAAAGAATCGATGGCTCACATAGACATTCCTTCATCACCACAATCTATATGAGGATATTTCCATTTCTTCCAAAGAGAATCCCATAACTCTCCCCCATATCCCTTGTTTATTGACATTTAGCTTTGACATATTGCCTTTGTTAAATTCAGTGGAAGCATATTACAATATTACTGTTAACTATAGACTCTAGTATGCATTGATTTTATTTTTCCCTGTATACCATCCGTTTTTAACACCTTGTAATGATGACACTGATTTGTTCTCCCTTATGCACAAGCACTCTTACATTTGTGCATTTAATCATCACCATTGTCCACTCTAGGCATTGCTGAGTTATACCATCCCAGCCCTTATCCTCTGTCTTTCCTTTTAGTGAGGCTATATAGCATTTGTCCTTTTCTTTCTGGCTAATTTCACTCAGTCTAATGTCCTCAAGATTCATCCATGTTGTTACAGGTTTCATGACTTTATTCTGTCTTTCAGCTGCAAAATATTCCATTGTATATATACCACACTTTGTTTAGCCACCCTTCTGTTGATGGACATTGGGCTTTTTCCATCTCTTGGCAATCATGAATATTGCTGCTATGAACATTGGTGTGCAAATGTTTGTGTCCTTGCCTTCAGTCCCTGTGAATATATACCTAGTAGTAGGGTTGCTGGATCATATGGCAATTCTATATTTAGCTTCCTGAGGACTGCCAAACTGCCTTCCAGAGTGGTTGAACCATTCTACATTTCTACCAACAGTGAATAAGTATGCCTCTTTTACCACATCCTCCCCAGAACTTGTACTTTTCTGCTGTTTTGATATTGTCCTTTCTAGTAGGTGCAAGATGAATCTCATTGTGGTTTTAATTTACACTTCCCTAATAGCCAGTGAAGTTGAGCATCTTTTCATATGTTTTTGAGCCATTTGTATTTCCTCTTCTGAGAAGTGTCTGTCCATGTTTTTCACCCATTTTTTTAAATTGGGTTGTTGATTTTTTTTGTTATTGAGTTGTAGAATCTCATATATTCTGGATATTAAACCCATATCTGATATATAATTTCCAAATACTGCCTCCCATTATGTAGGCTGCCTTTTTACTTTCCTGACAGAAGTTCTTTGATGCACAAAAGTGTTTAATTTTGGGAGATCCCATTTATCTATTTCTTTTTTCATTGCTCACACTTTGGATGTCAGGTCTAGGAAACCATCTCCTATGACAAGGTGGTTAAGATATTTCCCAACATTCCCTTCTAAAAGTTTTATGGTCTTAGCTCTAATGTTTAGGTCCCTGATCCATTCTAAGTTGATTTTTGTATAGGGTGTGAGATATAGATTCTCTTTCATTCTTTTGCAAATGGATATCCAGTTCTGCAAATACCATTTATTGATGTGGCTGTTCTGTACCAGGTAGGTTGGCTTGACTACCTTATCAAAGATCAAATGTCCATAGATGAGATGGTCTATTTCTGAACACTCAATTCAATTGATCAGTATATCTGTCTTTATGTCAGTACCATGCTGTTTTGACTACTGTAGCTCTGTAACATGCTGTAAAGTCAGGTAGTATGAGACCTCCCATTTCATTTCTCTTTCTCAAGATATTTTTGGCATGGAATAAGAGAACCCTGCCCTTCCAAATAAATTTGATTATTGTTTTTTCTATTTCTGCAAAGTAAATTGTTGGAATTTTAATTGTTATTTCATTGAATCTATAAATCAGTTTGAGTAGAATTGACATCTTAACTATATTTAGTCTTCCATTCTATGGACATAGTATGTCCTTCCATTTATTTAGATCATCTTTGATTTTTTTTTAATAATTTCTTGTAGTTTTCTGTGTATAGGTCTTCTGTGGCTTAGGTTAAACTTATTCCTAAATATTTTATTCTCTTTTGTTGCTATTGTTAATAGAATTTTTTTCTTGATTTCCTCCTCAGATTGCTCATTATTAGTGCATAGAAATGACTGATTTGTGGATGTTGATCTTGTACTCTGCCACTCTGCTCTACTCAATTATTAGGTCTAGTAGCTTTGCAGTAGATTTTTGGGGATTTTTGACATAAAGTATCATGTCATATGTAAACAGTGAAATTTTTACTTCTTCTTTTCTAATTTAGATGCCTTTTATTTTCTTATATGATTGCTCTAGCCAAAACTTCCAGTACAATTTTGAATAATAATGGTGACATTATTATTTTGAATAATAATCAGTTTTAAATAATAATGGTGACATAATAGTGGGCAACCTCATCTTGTTCCTCAATTCATTTTTAATGTAAACATTCTTCTCTCCTCTTATTTAAATTCTGTGCAGCCCAGAAAACCCAGATTTAGTCCCATCTGTTCCTCACAAGAAAAATGCAATAGGGAATGGCTCTGAGATAGGCAGATCAAGATTTCAGACCTTGCCTGAGTCTGTTATTATTCACTCATAAAAATGGGAATTTGCAACCTACATAGCTTATTTGGTGTGAAGATTAAATAAAATAATTTAGGATATGGAGCACAGTATATAGGGCAGAAATGGACACAAATGTGCAACTTTTCCAATTACAGAAACAAAAGAAACAATAACATGAAGCTAAACCCAGTTTTGGCACACCAGAAAAATAGTGTAGGTACAGTTCCAGACCACCCAATGAAGCAAATGTTGCAATAAAGCAAGTTACCCTATATTTTCGCCTTCTAAAGTTATATATACACTATACTCTACTCCATTAAGTAAAATAGCTTTATGTCTAAAAAATGTCTGTACCTTAAATAAAAAATACTTCATTGCTAAAAAATGCTAATCATCATCCGAGGCTTCAGCGAATCATATTTTTGCTGGTAGAGGAGTTTGCCTTGATATTGATGGCTGCTGACTAATCAGGGTCGTGGTTACTGAAGGTTAGGGTGCCTGTGGAAATTTCTTAAAATAGGACAACAATGAAATTTACTGCATCAATTGACTCTTCCTTTACCAAAATATTTCTCTGTAGCATGTGATGTTGATTGCATTTTACCCACAGAATTTCTTTCAAAAACTGAGTCCATCTTCTCAAACTCTACCACTGCTATAGTAACAAAGTTTATGTAATATTCTAAATCCTTTACATTATTTCAACGATATATACAGTATCTTCACCAGCAGTAGAGACCATCTCAAGAAACTACATTCTTTGCTCATTGATAATAAGCAACATCTCATCCATTCAAGTTTTATCATGAGATTGCAGCAATTCAGTTACATTTTCCAACTCTAATTCTAATTTTAGTTCTCTTGCTATTCCTACCCACATCTAAAGTTACTTTCTCCACTGAAGTCTTGAATCCCTGAAAGATATCCATGAAGTTTGGAACCAACTTCTTTCAAATTCCTGTTAACGTTGATATCTTCACCTTCTCCCATGAAACATGAATGTTTTTAATGGCATATGGAATGGTGAATCCTTTCCAGAAGGTTTTCAATTGACTTGGCCCAGATCCATCAAAGGAATCACCATCTATAGCAGCTATATCTTTATGAACTTGTGTTTCTTTTTTAATGTAATTTTATTGAGATGTTATATTGGCACATACTATATAATCATGCAAATTGTACAATCAGTGGTTCACAGAACCATCATATAGTTGCACATTCATCACAATAAATTTTTTCACATTTTGATTATCCAAAAAAAATAAGAATAAAAAAAAAAGAACACCAAGAACATCCCATACACCTTATCCTCCCCTATTATTTATTTAGCTTTGTCCTTAGTTTCTTACTCATCTATCCATACACTGGATAAGGGAGTGTCAGTCACAGGGTTTTCACAATTACATGATCACACCGTTAAAGCTACAGAGTTATACAATCATCCTCAAGTGTCAAGGCTACTGATTAACAGTCTCAGATATTTTCTTCTAGCTATTCTAAAAGACCAAAAGGGATACCTGTATAATGCATAAGAATAACCTTTAGAATGACCTGTTGACTATTTGAAATCTCTCAGCTGCTGAAACTTTATTTTGTTTCATTTATTTTTCCCTTTTTGGTCAAGAAGTCTTTCTCAATCCTCTGATGACAGGGCCAGGTTCATCCCTGGGAGTCATGTTCCACATTTCCAGGGAGATTTACACCCCTTGGGAGTCATGTCCTACATAGAGAGGAGACAAGGGGTTTACCTGCAGAGTAGGCTTAGGAAGAGTGCCCACATCTGACCATCAACAGACATTTTCTAGGGGTGACTCTTAGGCATAATCATACATAGGCTTAGCTGCTCCTTTGCAGGAATAAGTTTCATAAGGGAAAGTCCCCAAATTGAAGGCTTGGCCTAGTAAATTCGTAGTCCCCAATATCAGGTCTTCCTCAGATGGGGATATTTAACAATTCCACCTTTTTCCCCAAGTCTCTCATGAAGCCTTTGCAAATACATTTTAATCTTTTGCCCAGATTACTCTGGGATGTATCAGGGCATCACACCAACCTGTATAAGCCAACAATATCTCACTCCCTATTCAAGGTTCCATGTAATTATGGTGTCACAATAAATTGACCATGCAAGTTAAATTAAATAAGGTACTACAGAAAATATAAATTTTGCACCCAATAAACATTTCCCGCTTTGATCACACAGAAGTTGAAGTTTTAAAACACACTCAATATAATCCTCTACCTTTTAGTTTGACATACTTCAGAACTAACCAGATCAGCTTCGTTCATATCTCTAATTGAAGTCAGATTCCTTTTCCAGGTTTTAAACAGCTGCTGTGTGGGTAATGCTGACTTTCATAGCTGCAGAATTTAGCTCTGGTTCTCAGATGTCATACAGGTAATCGAAGTTCCAGGGAATGATCAGGTTATACACAAAGACCTCCATATCTCAGAATTTAAAAATAACCATTACAACTCAGGGATAGATGTGACTGTTATGAGACCTTACAATCTAGGAACCTTACAATAAGCCTTCTTCTAATAACCTATTCTCTTGAATTCATTTCTGAGTTTGCACATTATAGTTAGTCCACATTAGTGGGGCATTATAATATTTGTCATTTAGTTTCAGGCTTATTTAACCCAACCTACTGACCTCAAGTTTCATTCACCTAGTTGCATGCATCGCAGTCTCATACTTTCTTGTAGCTGCTCAATATGCCATAGTATTTATGCACATATATATACTACAGTTCATCCTTCTGTTTATCAGTCAGCGTAGGCTTAGGCCACATTTGTAGAGAGCCGCTTTCCGGGTTTGGCCTAGTGGACACGCTGCAGCCTGCTCTAGAGTTCCCCCCGCCCATCGAGTGAGCCAAGATGGCGCTCACATCCTGCTTCCGCAAATGACGCACATGCCCACCAACCCTATCTTCCAATCACCTCTGTATACGTGGCACTAACCTATTGGGTTTGGGCACAGTATATAAGAGGTTACCCGGACGGGGTGGGTGGAGACGACCCGCAGGGAGCCGTACCTGACGGCCGCATAGAGGTTGTTCCCCCGCGGGGCATCTTGTCCCGCGCGGAACCTGTAACAGAGAATGCAAGCTTAACTCCAGTAAAGGTCTGTGCTTACAACTGCTACGTGTCTTGGATCTGTGTTTCTCACCAGCACGGATTTGTCTGCGTCTCTCTGTCTCTCCTCATTGTCTCACCCGCCGGCCGGGGACCAGAGGCTGAGCGAGAAGTCGCGGACAAGTGGTGGCCCGTACGGGGAACCTCTTCTGCTGCCTTTCCCCGAGCTGGTGAGGACGTGCTTCTTGAGTTCGCAGCGGACTTCCCGCGCTTGATCACCGCGAGAAGGTGAGTACTTCTTATTACGTGAGAGTTAAGGGCTGTGGGCGTTCAGGTAGCCCCAGTGAATCGGGAGAGCTCCCCGATTGATTAAAGTACAGTGCCGACTGCAAGCATGGGGCAGTCAGGAAGTTCACCTTTGTTAGCTCCTTTAAAGACCCTTTTGAAGCAGTGGGGTATCTCAGTTAAGAAGAGTTCCCTCCTGCGGTTCCTTGACGATGTTGTTACCTTTGCCCTTTGGTTCGCCCATTCCGGTAGCCTCAGTCTGCCCTCTTGGTTAAAACTTGGTAATGACATAGAACGGGCGCGCCGGACGGGCCTTTGTATGGACCCGATCCTGGTCCCTATCTGGGAAACCGTCCGTGCTTGCCCTGAGGCAGAGTCTATTTCAGGCCTCAGTCCGTCTTCCGCCCTGCTGCAGGCACGGCACGCGCTCCAAGAAACTCAGTCAGTTTCGTCTGCAGACGGCTCCTGTAAGAGTGAGCCGCCAACTTGCAAGCCGCCAGAGTCAGACGTTAGTTCGGACGACTCTGACTCGGAGTCAGATAGTGATGAGACCGAGGGTGCAGACGCGCCTCCGCTGATCGATTGGGGGAGGCCCCCTGTCTCACCCACGCAGCCTTCCGCTCCGCCAGCGCCTGCTGCAGGGACGCGGCGGCTTCCGGTGAATGGTTTTGGTGATCTCGCCAAAAACCCTCACCACGGGCTCCCTCTGGTGGCCGAATCAGGTAATTACAGTGGCTGCTCTCCAACTTCTAAGCGCTTGTTAAAAGGAATGGGATATGTCCCCGGCAAAGGCTTAGGAGCCTCATTGCACGGGCGCGCAAGGCCTATACAAGCTGTCTCCAATTCTGATAGACTAGGCCTGGGTTTTTCCTAGGGGCCACTGAGGGGAGACTCCCACCCACACCTATAAAACTAAAGTGGAAGACCAGTACCCCGGTGTGGGTGCCTCAGTGGCCATTATCACAGGAAAAACTCTCAGCATTGCATACTCTAGTGTCTATACAGCTAAAAGAGAGCCATATCATTCCCTCCACATCGCCTTGGAACACACCCGTATTTGTCATAAAGAAAAAATCAGGCAGATGGAGATTGTTACATGATTTAAGAGCCATTAATAATTGCATGGAGTCTATGGTAAAATTAAATACCTGCATGTGTCAGTAGACACATGGTCTCAGATATTATTTGCCTCTGCCGAATCAGGAGAAAGAGTCCACCAAGTAATTGCACACTGCCTTGCCGCTTGGGCAGCTTGGGGTAAGCCGAAAATATTAAAAACAGATAACGGACCCGCTTACACCAGCAAAGCCTTCCAAAGATTTTGTGCAAATATGGAAGTGCAATTAAAACATGGTATCCCTTACAACCCTCAAGGGCAAGGAATCATTGAAAGAGCACACAGGTCTCTTAAAGACTTGCTCAAAAAACAGAAAGGGGGAATAGGCCACGGCCTGTCCCCGAAGGCTCAACTGTCTGTAGCCTTATTTACATATAATTTTTTAAATGAAAATGCACAAGGAATGACACCTGCTCTTCAGCACACTACTCCGAGTCCTCCACATAGAGGTCTAGTCCGTTGGAAGGATGTCCTGTCAGGACAATGGCAAGGCCCTGACCCAGTGCTCAGCTGGGCCAGAGGCTCTGTTTGTGTTTTTCCCCAGGAGCCAGGACGTCAACCAGTGTGGGTTCCGGAAAGACTGGTGAGAACCGTGACATCGCCCGAGGAGGCCACGGAGCTGTTGCCTAAAAAACCAACAAGCCTTCAACCTGAACCATCAGATCAGGCCTCCAACTCTGCTGATGACGGCGGCGACTGACGAGATAGCAACGAAAGCGCCGGTCACCCTTCGATTGTTTAGAAGGGGGACCAGTTTTAATAACCCCCGTTGCCTTCGACCTTTCCAAACTGGGCGAGACTGTACAAAGTCTGGAACCGAGTCACCTCATGGTTCTCTTGGCCCAATTTGACTACTTGGATTCTCGTGGCAGTGGGACTATTAGTGGGCTTAGTCACTGTTAAATGTTTGTTAGAACGCTTGTTCCAGACACAGCAGCAACTACGTGTTTCTACCATGTTAGCTATGTCTTCCCAGTCAAATGTGGGTGTGCGTCCCTCCTCGATAGATAGCCCGTCTGAATCACCTGGGGCAAAGCTCTTGTCAGCAAGGTTTGTTGCAGGCTCCCTGGCCACTACCCGTGTTTAGCTAGGCACCAGAGGCTGTTAATTTTGCGCGCCTAGCCGCCTCGACGGTGGAGCTGCGGCCGCAGTCCTGGCCAGACTGGGCTTGGCTCTAGCCATTGCACCGAGGCCTCCGCAGCGTTTCCTATGCCCTGGCTGTCGCTCTCATAATCCCCGCTTGACCCAGTTGCGAGGCGAAGCACTGCAGGGAGGAGTCACGTGGTATCCAGTTCACGGACTCTCCGGTCTCTATATGAGGTGAGCATTCTGGTCGGTGCCAGAGGCTCCGTCGTGTGATGACGCGAGCCTAGTCCAGACTCCCCAAAGCACCAAACTATGTTGTGAGCCACTCAGGCCCACGGGAGCACCATCATCAATAGAGACACTGGGTACAAGAATACGGTCTACGGACCATGCCTCTTATAAAAACAAAAAGGGGGAGATGTAGAGAGCCGCTTTCCGGGTTTGGCCTAGTGGACACGCTGCAGCCTGCTCTAGAGTTCCCCCCGCCCATCGAGTGAGCCAAGATGGCGCTCACATCCTGCTTCCGCAAATGACGCACACGCCCACCAACCCTATCTTCCAATCACCTCTGTATACGTGGCACTAACCTATTGGGTTTGGGCACAGTATATAAGAGGTTACCCGGACGGGGTGGGTGGAGACGACCCGCAGGGAGCCGTACCTGACGGCCGCATAGAGGTTGTTCCCCCGCGGGGCATCTTGTCCCGCGCGGAACCTGTAACAGAGAATGCAAGCTTAACTCCAGTAAAGGTCTGTGCTTACAACTGCTACGTGTCTTGGACCTGTGTTTCTCACCAGCGCGGATTTGTCTGCGTCTCTCTGTCTCTCCTCATTGTCTCACCCGCCGGCCAGGGGCTTGACGCTGAGCGAGAAGTCGCGGACACACATTCATCCATTGCAAATCATGAATACTGCTGCCATAAACACCAGTGTGCAAATATCCATTCATGGCCCTGCTTTCAGTTGTTCCAAGTTAATACCTAACAGCGGCATTGCAGGACCTATACTTATCTTCCTGTGGAACTAACACACTGCCCTCCAGAGTGGCTGCACTGTTCTACTTCCCTACCAATAGTGAATAGGATCATCTCTCTCTCTACATTTTCTCCAGATCTTGTATTTTTCTGCTTATTTTCTAAACAGCTTCATTCACACACCATGCAATCCATCCTAAGTAAACAATCAGTGTTTCTCAGTATAATCATATAGTTATGCCTTCACCATCACAATCTACATGAGACATTTCCATTACTTCTGCAGAGGAACAAGAAGAAGGAAGAAGAAGAGGAGTGATGGAGGAGGAGGAAGAGAAGGAAGAAATAAAAACTAAAATAAAATAAAAAAGAGAAACAACAACACCACCAAGAATCCCATACCTCTCCCTTATATCCCCCTCTTACTGATATTAAGCTTTGGTATATTGCCTTTGTCACATTTAATGGAAACAAATTACAATGTTACTGTTAACTATAGACCCTAGTTTGCATTGTTTGTATTTTTTCCATATAGCATCCTATTTTCAACACCTTGAAATGCTGACATTCATTTATTCTACCTCATGTAAAAACTTCATTATATTTTTACATTTAATCACCCATTATTGTCCACTCTAGGTTTTGCTAAGTTGTACAATCCCAATCTTTATCTTCTATCTTTCCTCCTCATGTCATACATGCCCCTTGCTTTCATCTTTCAACTATACTCACACTCAGATTTGTTCAGTGTATGTACAATATTGTGCTACCATCAGATGATACAGTGCTATCCATTTCTGGATAATCACTCCTTTTGAACATTCTATACTATTTCAGCATCAAATGATGAGCTGCATTTCTCAAAGAATAGGACTCGACAGTTTAAATGATTCCTTGATCCATGGACTGCAGAACGAATGTTGTGTTAGTAGTCATGCAGACAGCATTAACCTGATTGTTAGTCTCTATCAGAGCTCTGGGGTGACCAGGTGCATTGTCAAGGAGCAGTAATATTTTGAAAGGAACCTTTTCTTCCCAGCATCTGGTCTAAATAGTGGGCTTTAAATATACATCAAACCATGTTGTAAAAAGATGTGCTGTCATCCAGGCTTTGTTGTTCCATTTATAGGGCATAGTGAGAGTAGATTTAGCATAATTCTTAAAGGCCATGGGATTTTTGGAACAGTAAATGAGCATTGTTTCAGCTTAAAATCATCAGCTGCATCAGCCCCTATCAAGAGAGTGGTCCTGTTCTTTGAAGCTTTGAAGCCAGGCATTGGCTTCTCCTCTTTAGCTGTGAAAGTCCTAGATGGCATTTTCTTCTAACATAAAGCTGTTTCATCTACAGTGACAACCTGTTGTTTAGTGTAGCCTCCCAAACCAATGATCTTAGCTAGAACTTCTGTTGTGGAAGCTTCTACATATCATTTGCTACTTTAACTTGCACTTTTATGTTATTGATATGGCTTCTTTCCTTAAACCGCATGAGCCAACCTCTGCTAGCTTCAAACTCCTCTTTTACAACTTCCTCATTTCTTTAGGTTGTCACAGAATTGAAGAAGGTTAGGGACTTCCTCTTCATTAATATCTGGTTTGAGGGTATGTTGTGACTGGTTTGATCTTCTATCCAGACCACTAAAATTTTCACCATATCAGCAATAGGGTTGCTTCACTTTCTTATCATTCGTGTGTTCACTGGAGCAGCACTTTCAATATCCTTCTGGAAATTTTCCTTTGTATTTACAACTCAGTTAACTGGCTCAAGAAGCCTAGTTTTAGGCCTATTTCAGCTTTTGACATGCCTTCCTCATTAAACTTAATTCTAGCTTTTGGTTAAAGTAACCAAATGTGACTCTTCCTATCACTTGAACATTTAGTGGCCATTGCAGCATTATTAATTGGCCTAATTTCAATACTGTATCTCAGGGAATAGGAAGACCCAAAGAGAAGGAGAGAACAGCTGGAGCTTTCAGAACACACTCATTTATCGATTAAGTTCACTGATAATAGGGGAATAGTTTGTGGCACCCCAAAACAATTACATTAGTAAGATCAAAGGTCACTGATCACAGATAATCATTGCAGATATAATAATGATGATGAAAAAGTTTGAAATGTCATGAGAAGTATGAAAATGTGACACAGAGACCCAAAGTAAGCACCTGCTTTTGGAAAAATGGCACCAATAGAACTGCTCACAGCAGAGTTGCTTCAAACCTTCAATTTGTAAAAAAAAAAATACAGTATCTGCAAAGCACATAAATTAAAGTGCAGTAAAATAAGGAATGCCTGTATATGCAGAAACACATACATACACACACCACAACACATGTGTGTGTATTAAATAAACATGAAAAAGGCAATTTAGTTTCATGATTAAGTACAATAATAGCCCTGTAGCCAATTGCCTGGGTTCAAATCTCAAACACACCATTTATTAGTTATAGGATCTGGGGTAAATTCCTCAATCTTCCTATGCCTCATCCTTATCTGCAAAATTGGATAATAATATTATTTCCCTAATAGATTTGTTATGATGATTAAATGAAATAGTACATATAAGGCTCTGAAGTGTGTGCTGTAAACAGTAAAGGAATGTTGTTTTTCTTGATAGCATATTTTTGTAATTGTACTATTGACTATAGTCAATGGAATAATTTTGGATTCACTGCTTTTGTAGCATAGTTCCATGAATTTTTTTTAATTTACTTCTGTTACGATATATATATATATATATACACAATCTAACATTTCCCCTTGTAATCACATTAGGACATATATTTCAGTGCTGTCAATTACGTTTGCAATGATGTGGTACCATCACCACGATCTGGTAGTAAAACATCAAGCAAAAAAGGAACCCTGCACATCTTAGACCTTAACTTTCTACTCTGTGTACCAACTCAGCCCCTGGTCCCTATATTCTAGATTTTGACTTTATGAGTTTGCTTATCCTAATTACTTCAAATCAGTGAGATCATACAATATTTGCCCTTTTGTGTCTGGCATATTCCACTCAACATGATGTCTTCAAGGTTCATCTATGTTATTGCACAAATCAGAACTTCACTCTTTTTTAATGCTGAATAATATTCCGTTGTATGTATATACCACATTTTGTTTATCCATTTATCAGTCTGACAGCCACTTGGGCTGCTTCCACCTTTTGGCAATTGTGAATAATGCTGCTATGAGCATTGGTGTGCAAATATATGTTCAAGTCCCTGCTTTCAAAATTTGGGGGCATAGACCTAGTGGCATAATTTCTGGATTTATGGTAGCTCTATATTTAACTTTCTGAGGAACCACAAACAGTCTCAATGTAAGCATTTAGAGCTATAAATTTCCCTCTCATCATTGCTTTTGCTATATCCCATAAGTTTTGGTATATTGTATTCTCATTTTCATTTGCCTCAAGATATTTCTTAATTTTGCTTGGAGTTCTTCCTTCACCCTTTGGTTGTTTAAGAGTATGATATTTAATTTCCGCATATTTGCAAATTTTCCATTTCTCCCTCTTTATTGTCTTCATTCCTCTGTGGTCATAGAATTAGACATTGTATTATTTCAATGTCTTTTAATTTATAGATACTTGTTCTGTGACGTAACATGTGGTCTGCTCTAGAGAGTGATCCATATGTGTGGAGAAGAATGTGTGCTTTGCTGCTGTTGAGGTGAAGTGTCCTAAACATTTCTCCTAGGTCTACCTGGTTTACAGCATCCAAGTCATGTGCTTCCTTACTGATCTTCTGACTAGATGTTCCATTCAGTATTGAATGTGGTATATTAAAATCATTATAGGAGAACTGGCAATTTCTCCCTTAAACCTGTTAGTATTCGCTGTATATATTTTGAGGCTCTGCTGTTTGGTGTATATATATATATTTATAATTTTTATATCTTCTTATTAAAGAATAAGAACATAATGACTTCATCAGAACATAATGACTGTCTTTGTCCCACACAACTGTTTTTTTGTTTTTTGTTTTTTTAACATGGGCAGGCACCGTGAATCGAACCTGGATCCTCTGGCAGGGCAGGCAAGCATCCTTGCCTGCTGAGCCACCGTGGCCCACCTCACACAACACACAACTGTTTTTGACTTAAGTCTATTGTATTTGATATTAGTATTGCTTCCCTAGCTTTCTTTTGGTTACTACTTGCACAGTTTATTTTTTCCATCCTCTCACTTTCCACCTTTTTGTATCTTGGATTTAGCGTTAGTCTCTTGCAGACAGACTATAGCTGGATAATGCTTTTTTATCCAGTCTGCCAATCTCTGCCATTTGATTGGAGAATTTAATCCCTTTAAATTGTAAGTCGCTACTAATAATGCAGGGCATTCTTTTGCATTTTTTCATTTAGCTTTTATAAGTCTTTAATGTCCCTCAATTTTTTCATTAATGCTTATATTTATATTTATTAGATTTTTTTGAGTTGTATCATATAGAGGACCTTCTTTTTTATCTGGATATAATTTTCATTTATTTTCCTTGTGGTTACAATGGTGTTAATACTTATCATCCTAAATATGTAAGAATATACTTGGTTTGAAATCAACTTAAATAGCACACACATACTACTTTCCCTATACCCTTTGTTCTCCCACCCTTTCTTGTATGTTAAAATTACATGTTTGCACATTGTATATCCAAAGGCTTAGATTTTTAATTACTTTTTATGCATTTGCATTTTAACACCTGAAGAAAGTAAGAACGAGAGCTACATACCAAACAATACACAACTGGCATTTATAACACTCATTTAGAATTACCCAGATGGTTAATTTGACTGCACGTCTTTATTTCTTTATGCCTCTTTAATTCTTTATGTCTATTGTCTTTTCCTTTCAGTCTGAAGAACTCCTTTTAGCATTGCTTGTAGGGCAAATCTAGTGATGATGAATAACCTCAGCTTTTGTTTATCTGAGAATGTCTTAATTTCTCCCTCTTTTTTTTCTTTTTTGGCATGGACAGGCATCAAGCACCGAACCCAGGTCTCTGGCAAGGTAGGCGAGAACTCTGCTTGCTGACCCACCGTGGCCCACCCTCTCCTTAATTTTTGAATGAAACTCTCACCAGATATAAAATTCTTGGTTGGCAGTTGTTTCCTTTCAGCACTGTAAGTATTTCAACCCCCTGTCTACTTGCCTCCATGGTCTCCGATAAGAAATTGCACTCAATCTAATTGGGGCTCCCTTTGTATATAGCATGTTGCTTCCCTCTTACATTGTTCAGAACTCTCTCCCTGTCCTTTGCATTAGTGTGATCATGATATGTGATGGATGTGCTTTTCTTCACACCTATCCTGTTTGGTGTCATCTGGTCTTCTTGTATGTGCATATTCACATCTTTTGCTAAATTTGGGAAGTTTCCTGTCATTAATTCCTTGACTATTACTTCTGCCCCTTTCTCTCTTTCTTCTCCTTCTGGGGTTCTCATGACGCATATATTGGTATACTTGATATTGTCCCAGAGGTGTCTTAGTATATTTTCACTTTTTATAATTTTTTTTTTTTTTATTTCTGCTCCTTGACCTGACTCATGCAAGGGGTCTTGTCTTTGAGTTCAGTCATTCCTTTTTTTCTGCCAGCTTCAATCCACTGGCGCAAAACCCTCCAGGGATATTTCCATTTCAGTTATTGTGTTATTCAACTCTGGTAGTTCTGTTGGTCAGTTTTAAAACTTCTATCTCTTTAATAATGTTCTTATATTGCTCGTTCATTGTTTTCCTGATATCCTTCAGTTCTTTCTCTGTATTTTACTTCATCTCCTTGAGCAATTTTAAGATTTTTTTTTCAAAGACTTTGTTCAGTATGCCCACATCCCAGTCTTTCTCAGTGTCCTGTGCTTTGGATGGACCATCATTTCCTGTTTCTTTGTCTTGGACTCTTGTTCAACACTGTACAATTTAATATTTTCATATGTTAACTCCAGGATTTATTCCCCGAAAATTTTGCTTCTTGATTTCATAACCAGCTGGTGATAAGACAGAGATTTTCTCCTGCCTTAGCCCTTCTAGCAGGAAAGTATGTTCAAGGTGTTCTAGTTTGCTAGCTGCCAGAATGCAACACACCAGAGGTAGATTGGTTTTTAATAAAAGGGGATTTATTTTGTCGGTTCTTCAGAGGAAAGGCAGCTAACCTTCCACTGAGGTTCTCTACTGGTCTTCTCTCCAGGCCCCTGGGTTCCAACAACTTTCCCCAGGGTGACTTCTTTCTGCATCTCCAAAGGCCTGGGCTGAGCTGCTAGTGCTAAGATGAGGAATACCGAGATGCTTGGCTGTGCTACATTGCATTTTCTCATATAAGCACCAGCCAATTAAGTCAAAGGTCACTCATTGCAGCAGACACACCTCCTAGCTGACTGCAGATGTAATTAGCAACAGATGAGGTTCACGTACCATTGGCTTGTGTCCACAGCAACAGAACTAGGTATGCTCACCTGGCCAAGTTGACAACTGAATCTAACTAACACACAAGGCAAATGCAGTGTGCAGGTTTTTCCCTCTCTTTTGGGGCCCCTGTCTTATCCGGGGCCTGTGCTTCTTAGTTGTTATGGAGTTGTCTGTTTTACAGGAGTTTTGCTGTCCTTTCTGTTTCCCAGACAACAGAGCTACCTCTCCCAGATGTTTGAACCTGGCGAGACTTTGCCCCAGATTTATCTGCCTCTATACTTTCTTACACTCCTTTAACTGACTCATGCCGTTCTTGCCTGGAGGGCAAATTCTAGGAGAAGGGACACTCTGGAGAAGACTTACCCATATCAGTCTTTCCCAGCCAAAACAGGGCCAGGACCCCTTGGTAGCAGCATAGAACAACTCCAAAATGCCCTGGGGAGGAATCAAGAAGGTGCCAAGATCTTCCACGGCTACTCAAAAAGCTGAGCTTCCTTGGCCTCCTTAGCAAATGCAGCCCTTCAACTAACCTTCCCCTGCAGCTCTGTGAAAGTGGAGCATTTTTAAGTCTCTCCCTTTGTGGTCTTTGTTTGGGGTGCATTGAAACAATGGCCACCCTCAGAGCCAGATCCCCAGCAATCCAATGTTGATAAGGAAAAGCTGTGATCTGGAGTGTGTGGGTGGTTCAGCGGTAGAATTCCTACCTGCTGTGCAGGAGACCTGGGTTCAATTCCCCACCCATGCACTTCCCAAAAAACAAGCAAGCAAAACAAAAATTCAACAAACGGTCCTGCAATAAGAGGATACCAACATTGAAAAATAATGAAATGTGACCCCGCCATACAAAAAAATACATGGTTAGTGATTGACGGCCCCCACATCCAGTCTTGAGGAAGAAAAGTTTCATGTACTTTTCTGTCTCCAGCAAGCTAGCCAAGGGCCTGACCCCAAGGTGGTCTGCTATGAGAGTGAGGAATGGGTGGCACTAGCCACCATGCAGAGACCGATTTATCAGCCTCTTTTCCCTTCTCTTCCTTGGATGCTGTACAGTGTTCTGGTCTCCAGAGTTTTCAATATAGCTGTTCCAGACAGTTCCTGCTTGTTTAATACTTGTTCTGGTGGAAGGACTGAATCTTGGAGCTCTCAGCTCCACCATCTTCCCTGAACCTCTTAAACTGATTCTCATTGGATGTTGTTATTCTTATTATCATCTTTATTATCATCTTTCATTAAGTGTGTGTGATCTATGAAGCACTAAGATGGACACAAGGGTAAACAAAAATTGCCCTAGTCCCTGATATCATGGAGTGACACCACAACTGAGATTCAAAAGATGAATGGGACAGCAATGGCAAAGGTCCAGGGTAGGGGCAGAAGCATGCAAGGGGCTGGAAGAAAGTTAGGAGGGTGAGGCAGAGGGAAGAGCAGGGTGGTGCAGATGAAGTCTGTAAGGTGGGTAGGGCCAGATGACAAGGCCCTATGGACAAGTGGAGTTATTTTGTCTTCTTCCTAAAACAGTAGGAAGCCATTGAAAAGTGAAAGAATCAGGTTTGCAGTTCAGAAAAGAGCACTGAGTCAGGACAACAGAGAAAATAGAGGCAAGAGTGAAGGGAGACCTAGTTTTATAGTACTGGGAAAGGCATTGGGAGGCTTTGGCTAGGGTGATGATGAAGATGAAGAAATGTAAATGGACTTGAGACATATTAGGAGATAGAATCAACAGGATTTGATGATGCCTTGGATATCATATTCTCTTCAAAATATTGAAGAAAAGTGTGGTACCAATAGTAACTTTTAGATTTCCCCTGGTGCTGTTCAATGGATGGGCAGCACTGTCTAGCTCAGAAGCACATTATCCCACAGGATAACTCCAAATATCCCTAATGGGCAATCAACGTGGTGTGTCTGTTCCTATTTAGATAAGCCGGAGAAATCCCAGTAGCCTGCACATCCTGAAAATTCTGTCTGTTTTCTTGCACTACCCTGCCTGATTTGTGCCATTTACGTGTTCAGGTTCAATATTTCAGCCCTGTATTTCATTATTTATTATTATTATTATTATTATTATTATTATTATTTACAAACTCCCTAGAATGCAAATTAAACTTAGGAACCAGAGAAAGAGATGGCACAGAAATTGATTCCAGAAGCTGTGTTACAATTCTATCATTCTTCTTTCTCTTTACTAATAGTATTCGCTCAGATATTTCCTATTAAACAAAAAGTTGAACAGTAAATATGACAGCCCACATTAAATAAATTTAGGAAATTAAAGCTTTTATCCTTCTCACTCTCTGTAGTTCCACTTTTCTGTGCACCTTCATTCTCTGTCTCATTCTTTTAAGGTTTTGTCAACAATAACTATTTGAACATGTTATGAATCCCTAAACCCATAATTAATAAAATAGGAATGCCCATGCTAAGTGCCCCTTAAAATCAACCAGTCTGCTATTAATAAACTTCAAACTGCCACCCCTTAGTGGTTCCTGAAATCAGTTTAGTGGGTCACAATAGGCATTTTTTTTAAATAAAGAAAACAGATTGAACCAAGTATATCACATATAGTAACAGGAAGTACTGTTTCTGGAAATTTTTATTTTAGAGTGTGCTAGGTTGCCATAGAAAAAGCATTCATTTGTGTTGCAGTCACAATGTTTGGAACTCATGGACCCAATCCGATCCTCTTATTTTACAAATGGTAATCTGAGGTAGAGGGATGCAGAGTGGTTTTTCCATGTCTGACAGCTCATTAAGAGGTCCAGTCAGAAATAGGGCCCTAAAAACCTAAGTCTATGACTCTTCCCTTTATATCCTATTTCCTCTTTTCAGTCCCATTTTCTATTCTTTTGTTAATTAAGTTCTATTGAGGATAAGTAAAATTTAAGGGAATCACTAAGTGAATATGCTGCATGAGGACATAAAAGCCTTGAAAAAAAACAAATGAATTACGAGAAGAAATAGATAATAGAAAGGTATAAATTATGGGACGTGTCCCTCTCACTCCAGTAGGGATCTGTAGCAGTGAAAACCAGCCACATTCCAAGAACTGTGTTTTTTTTGGTTGATAATGACAAAATATAAAAACAGCACATTTTTTATATCAGAAATTAAAAATTTAAAAATAATTCTGAAAGGATCTAAAGTATAAGCTGTATATCAATCCTTTAAATGAAAATTTTAGGGTATCTAAACCACCCAGAAGAAAAAGGAAAACACTCATGGCCTCTACACAATGTAGTCAATCCTCTGGATGACTGACCAGGTCCTTTACTTTTCTTCCCAATTTTAGGGGTCACAGTACAGGCGTAGGTATAATGCCAGCGGTTGATTAAATCAGGTCGCAATCTGTCTTGGAGAGTTTCTATGTCATCCTTCATAGGGACAGGGACCAGACAAGATGACCTCTCTTGTTTGCATCCCAATTAATTCAATCAGCCTCCGCTTCTATCAGACATCTTCAGGGATGCAAACCGTACATTGGCTGCAAGTCTTCACCAGGAATCAGCAACAAAAGTGTTGCAGACTGTGTTTCATGAATAAGCAGGATTCATCTTTCAGTAATCATTGTTTTGTAAATTTACAGATTGTTTCTAAATGTAATTTTCTCTCCTATAGTAGACTGAGTTATGAACTCAACCAAAAGACATTATTTTACTCTTAATCTGAGTTCCTGTGGGTGTGACTATATTTGTAAATAAGACCATTGAAGGATGTTATTTTAGTTAAGGTATGGCACAACCAAATCAGGTGGGTCTTAATCTGCATTGGTGGACACCTTATAAAGAGGAGCCAGAAGTCAGTGGAAACAAGAAGAGCAGACACAAGGAGAGAGAGACTGCCATGGAATTGGTGGCAGAGGTGCAAGCCAAGGAATCCCAGGGCCTGCAGCAAGCCAGCGCCAGAATGATACAGACGTCAGGGAGAAAGTATGGTATTGGTGACACCTTGATTTTGGATTTTTCTAGCCTCCAAAAACGTGAGCCAATAAATTCCTGTTATTTAAGCCAAATCAGTGTATGGTATTTGTCTCAGCAGCTTGGCAAATGAAGTACAAGCCCTGCCACCCCATAGACTGAAAACCTCATGAAGGACAAGGGCTAGGTCTAATCATCTGAGAACCCACTGGGCCTGGTCCCCAAATACACCTGAGATTTATACCAATGTTTGTTAAACCAAACTGAACTGAGTTTCTTTCTAAAGGTGTATATATATAAATATATACCTTTGTATATATATAATGTATATATGCCTTTGTATAAATATAATATATAATATAGTATATATATATATTAGTCCCAATTAGCTGTTCATCAAGCCTCCACCTCTTTTGCTTTAATTTAATAGTCTACAAAGTACTTCTCTAGAAAAATATAATGAGTCATAATAAAGTACAGAAGGGAAAATTTTTGTCAAATAAACTAAACCTATACCTTCTGGTTTTATGTTCAAATAAATGTACTGTACATAAAAGGAAACAATTTGGTAGGGGTGTTTTACTTTTAGTGTGCATTTTCTCCAAAAGGACTGGTAGGATAATTTCCATAAGAGAGAAAATAGATCATCTGAGACTAGTCACACAGAGAATGTTGAAACAATAGATCCAAGAGGAGGTAAGCGCTCATATCACAGCCCATTTCAAACCCCTCATAAATCAGGAGTCCATGGCTGTATTTCAACACTTTCTAAGCAATCAATAAAATATCAGCATTCACTAGGCAGGACTCAGGCACTGTTGCCTATGATCAAATATTGTGACTTTTGACTAGGAATTTACCTTAAAATGGAAAGGGAGTGAATTTGTTTAACAAAGCTTTTCTTTAAAATAATCTAAATATAAACCATGGTGTCTTTCAACATTATATATAAGCTACATTACAGCTCACCTAGCAAACTTCCCAAGACAAAGGTACAACCACTAAAGACTTGTTCTGGCCATAAGCCCTGGTTTCACCAAGAGAGCGGGAGCATGACCCACCGGATTCTCTCATTACTACCCTTGTAAGTAAATGCAAACAAAATTGAAAATATTTTTATCTTTAACCTTTCATTGCATGCTTTGAATATTGAAATACTTTTTGGAGAGAAATTATAAATAGAAATTTGATCTATTTAGAACAAAAATGGAAATCACAGCCTGAGATGAACTTTATATTTGTTTCTAACAAATCTCCTTTTTGGATTCTGTTCTTAGTGATTTATTTTTGTTCCCCAAATCATGTTACTAGCATCAAGAATTTGGACAGAAAACAGAGAATATGTGATAAAGGAAATGTTCAGATATAATAGTACAAATGCTCATCAAGAGTCTTCTTGGAAACTGAGAAGAGGAGCCCTAATATTTACTGAGGTCCATTATGAGCACAGGCTCATGCTAAACAAAATGAATACATTGTTGCATAATCCTCACAATAACTTTATGAGGCAATTTTTATTATTCCCGTTGCATCGAGAAAACTCAGTCTCAGAGGGGTTTAATAACTTGCCCATTAACACAGACTCAGGAAAGTGTAAAGCCAAGACTCCAGATGGCATCTGTCTATTGAAAACATCTTGCTTTTCTTCATTACAACTCAGATATAAAACAATAAGGAAAGTGCCTAAATGCAGAACAGATTTTGATTAAGATGTAAACCTAGCACCAGGTCTTTGGATAGACCTATCTTATTTAATATCACTATTCTAAGTCCCTAGTAAACATCTGGCCTTTGAAAGTCAATGTCATTGTTGTCTGTTTAACTTCTGTACAAAGTGTCATTTTTTTTTTTATTTGCATTGGCAGGCACCAGGAATCGAACCCAGTTCTCCAGCATGGCAAGCAAGAACTCTGCCTGCTGAGCCACCATGGCCCTCCCTGAAGTGTCATTTTTAATATGTGAATTTTCTGATAGTTTTTCACTCAATGCTTCCATACAGACTATGTATGAGAGTCAACTGGTAGCCAGCATCTTTCAGAGCCAAGCTCCTTTGAAGAGCATTTAGATGCCATTCAGTTTGACTCACAGCAGTTTGGTTTCCATCACAACTATAGGTAAAAGCCATCTGGGCAAAAATCATTAATCTTACCTTCATACTTCTTCCATAGTATTAGAACCCATGGTTTTTAGCAGGACACATGGCTGACCAGAATAAAGACTATGCTTCCTAGCATACTTTCCAGCTAAATAGAGGTGCCAACAGGACGTAATCAAATGTAGCAATTTCTAGGAACTTTCCTTAAAAGACTGTGGACATGTGTCCTTTGCCTCTTTATCGTTTTTCATCCTCCATCCTGCCTCCTACAATGCCGATGTACTAACTGGAGCTCAACCTGCTATCTGGAACAAGGAGAAATTAGAGCCATGGTCTAGAGGAGCCTGGGTCACTGGGGCCTGAGCAAAGCAAATCCACTATACCACCCCCAGACTAACTTGTTTGAATTGTAACAGAGAAATAAAAAAGTTCTAACATTTTAAAAAAAGTGTTATTTTAACTTTCTGTTATTTGTAGCTGGACATAATTGCAATTGATATTCAACCATGAACTTGTTGTGTCTAAACCAAGGGCAATAACTCACCAACCATATTTTAACTTTTAATTGTACCATTCTTTATGCAATAGCATGGAACAGGAAGATAAACATATAATTTATAATACAAATTTCTCCACTTACTAGCTCTGTTATAAATGGGATATGACCTAACTTCTCTTGAGCTCAGTCTTCATCCATAAATGAGGGGTTAATGATCGCCTACCTCAAACTGTTGTACAAGTAATAATATGAAAATTATGCAGTCTCTTGTGTCCTTTATCATGACATGTCATTTAATATTAGAGATTTTTACATGTTTACCTTTAAAACACTTTTCAACCTGAGTACTCCTTTACCTTCTCACTGAATTAATGATTTTCCTCTCATTAGTCAATTACTATTTATAAAATAAATTTTAAAAAGAAAAGCTGTAAAATGCACTCTCCTTTTTGGTGTTTCTAACATTATCTTTGAATCCCACCTAATTCTAAGCCAAAATGATTACTAGGTTCACAAGGGAAAGACCATGTTTATTTTTGCCCATCATTTTATTTCCAATGCACATAGTAATAGCTCAGTAAATGTTAGTGTCTTCCATCCTACTCTTCCATGCTAGTTATTCCTGAAACAAAGAGTCCTCTTTACTGTGATGTAATGAAAAGTTATAAGTAGATATAGACCTTTACTCCATTGGCCACCTCTTGCGGGAACCTCATATTTTATTTTCTAAGTACCATCCTGTAGCCAAGAATGCCTTTTGATAAGAACTAATTGTTCTATTCCACACTCTTATAACATAATAGTGAAAATGACAAACAAATAAGACATAGTCAAAGTTCTCTAATGCTATCACTTTCTGTCAGCATATGAGGACTTTCTGCCAATCGACTGGAAGGGTTGATCTAAATTAGCAGCTTAATCTGACAAAGGATTTCTGAATTGTGTGACTGTTTTTCATCATTTTCTCAGTTAAGTTCACATGCACAGTAAGTTTCAGTGCCACATGCTTTTCATTTTGCAACTGGCATTTTGCTCATAGCACTGGCTCTTTTCCATGCCATGCTTAGGACTATTTCTGACCAAGTTATGAGGGAAACTAAATTAGTCTCCAATGCCATTTGCTTCTGCAATTCTATATCATCTTCCTCTTCTAAATAATCATTCTTGTTTCCCCTCATCCCTACCCAACAAGTACCCAACACAATAATTTTTCACACAGAGATATTAGTGACAGATAATGCATAAAGTGTTCCTGCTACCACCTTAACATGCCTTCACATCTGGAATGCATGTCATCATCGAATTGTATGTAAAAAAGAATCACCAAATTTAGGTGACCATTTATTTCAACCATCCCAAATCCTTTTCTCAGATTTCCAAGAGTCAAGGGGATAATAATAACTTTGTCCAATTTCTACAGTATTCTTTTGTATAATATTAGTCATTGGAATTAAATATGTAAACACAGTTAATTTTTTAAAAATTTGCCCAATATTTTACTCTATTAATGAATTGTGTAACTTTCTTCATAAATCTAATTATAAGAAAATGTCTGTCAAGTTTCTTTTGCTTCTGTCATATTAACAAAATTATTTTTCTATTATTTTTATCAGTTTTCCAAGAGGGATCTTGTTTTCTTCATTAATTTATTATTTCTTTTTTATTATGTTTATTTTTAATTTCATAATCTTCACTAGTATTTGCAAGTATCAGATTAGAAAACATACCTGCTCTATTCACTTTCTGTGGGAAATCTCTGGTCAAATCCAACAAAAACAGCAAAAGTCATCTGAAAATGTTATACTTATTCAAAATCTATTTCAGATAGTCCTTGATTTATTTCATCCCTTATTTCAAAAAGTGTATGTGCATTTTGAACATTTCTGATTCTACTTACACCACATCTTCTGGAATTTTTCCTCCATCTTAGGGCTATTTAATTATCTCTTATGCTTAGTCTGTGGGGGAAAAAATGGAATTTTCCTCCTATCTATTGCTGTGATAAAATAAAAGATATAAAGAATGAATTCTAGTTTGCCCTACAATTGGGCTTCATCATAACTGTACAATTAAACATACAATTAGTAGGAAAACAAGAAAGCATTAAGACTAATTAAGCCTAGATTCTAGGTGATGAGTTCACACATTATGCCCATAAAACAGCAATCTGGTCAGTTAGGTCAATTTAAAACAAATAAACACAAAAATCAATTTGGAGACAGGGGAAAAAAACTGCCAATAGTTTTGCTTTTCGCCTTATGTAAATGCAGCCTTAATGGAAGATAAGGTATTCTTCACACGGAAAAATACTTCATATTGCCTAGAACATATTTGAAGCCTCGTAACATATGGCATTCTAACTTTGAAACAGCCTCTTCTGGACTACCTATATATTACAAAGGAAGAGAGAAGTAAAACAAAAGCAAAGAAGTACACCATCAAATATGTTACAAATGACTAATGGCAGGGAAGCAAGATGTTTTGTTTCTCGTATGTACTTACTTGGTTTACAATATGGCTTATAACATGCAATAAGATAATCATCCGAAAACATCTTACTTATATTACACTTATTTTGCATTTCCGGCCTGCCAGAAGCCATACTGAAATCTAAGATAGCCTGATAATGTTTAAAAGACTAACAGAAAAAAAAAATGGCAATGAAACACAATAACAGAGTAATTACTATTCAGTGGGGAGAACAACAGAACAACGGAGGCATTTTTCTCTAGCTGTAATCAGTTTATAATTATGGCCCTGCAAACAAGGCAACACATAAAGAAACAGTAAGAAACCCCTAGTCAGCTTCCATGTTTAAAATTTATGGTACCTTCAAGCTTTTTATCTTTCCTGCCCTCACAGACAATGGGGATGCAGCAGAGCTCAGGCGGTTGCTCCCTCCATCAGCAGCAGCATCCAGATGTACAGGTTAATGTTCCACAGAAGCCAATTTATTTTTTTTTAATGTTAAAACCCCACAGAGCATGACAAATGACACAGGTTTATAATATAAATAAGTAAATCTAAGCATCAGTCGGAAGTAGCTTCTTGTGTGTCTGTGACAAACAAAAAGCCTGAAGAAATATGAAAATGCTCTCCCTAACATATATAGCTTTTATCTGATATCACAATTTGTTAAAATTACTTCATTCTAGTGGAATAGAGTGTGAGAGTTGCCTTCTGCTACTCCAACCATTTACATTTTCTATACAGTGGCTTTCTAGAGATGGTTTGTGGTATATGTTGTCATAAAGTCTCAGAGATTAATTTATCTGGAAAGGGGGGGAAGACAAAGACATTAATTGATTCAAATAGTTGAATCACTAGCCTTGTTTTCAAATAGCAGTTTGGAGACTTTAATCAGTTATTTTATTTGTTTAATTACAAAACTGGTGTCTATGTGAGAACACTTCCTTAAAGTTATTGTCAATGACATTGTCTTAAAAAAATAAAAAAGCACATCACTGTCATAATCAAAGTGTATATTGAAATTTTCTTCAATTAATAGGTATGGAGATACTCTACTTCCTAAATTTACCTTTCTGTAGCTTTATAAAGATGCAATAGATAAAATATATCTCAATTCATGTCAACATCTTGAATTAAATGTTGGGAATCTGATTTTGCCTTTAGTAACTATGTATGTCTCGAAATTAAGCAGCCATGGCATTAGCTTTGTGTTTTAAAGTTTTGTTTTTTCTTTTAACTTTAAAGAAATAGAAACTTCTTTTTTCTCCAAGGATTCTGATTGAAAGCACTAGACTAGAGAGGAATCAGCTATGTTCTCACTTGGCTGGGCCAAGGTGATGAGAGGGTAAAGAGAAATTTGCCAAGCCGAAGCCCACCCATCAAGCCAGGGCCCCACTAATGGCATCTGTAACATGCAGTGAAGAATGGTCCAGATTCCAAACAAGTGAAGGTGAATGAGGAAGAGCAGCAGTGAGGGTCCGTGGCGCGTGGGTGCAGATGGGAATGACTGGTGACTTGCTGGCAAGAATCTGGGACTCTGAACAGAATGCGTTTCCATGAATGTCAGGAGTGCCAATTGCTTTGCTATACTGAAAAATGATGCATCAGATGTGTTTCCTGTGGGGGAGTTGAGTAGGAAATTTGAGATTCTCGTTAACTCTTTGAGACCACTAGGGTGCCATTTGATAAACGACATCACCAGAGCTCTAAATGGGGCTCAAGCATCTGTTGGAGTAAATGTACATCCCAAAGTGCTCAGCTTATTAACACAGAGTGCTAACTCACCCAAAGAAAATGTCTGTGTAATAGTGACACATACATTTTGTACATGCCCTTTTTACACTAAAACACACACACACACCAAAAAGAAGCCTATTCAGGCATAGGAAGCAGTTCTTTAAAATACCACATTACAGTGTTGCTTTAAGAAAAAGACAATGTAAGATGTCATGTTTAGATAATTTAATGTCTTCACTCGCCAAATTTCTTTGCCTATATTCACTTTATGATTTGCATTCACAACACAGAACTTCTTTTAGAGTTACTATTATCTTTCAAATTTCTGTACTACATTCATATTATAAATGCAAAGCATTGTCTTCATTGTTTCATATGAGGCAGCATTCCCAGACCAGGTTTTAAAAAGCCTGCTGTAACCAGGAAGGCTGCCAACTCGAGGTGGTGACTCACAAGTTGAGTTCTGTATACATTTAGTTTAAGAACAGAATCAAGGAAAAGGCTAGGGCTTTCTGTTTGCTCCTTGCTTAGGAGCTCTGAAGGAGAAACTTAGTCAAAATGTCTAGTGTAACTCAGAGGATTATGTTCATACACATAGCCCTAAAATGATCTTTTCAAATATTTTGCTCATAATTATTATTTGTTGCCAACAAGTGAAAATAGCCAATGGGGTATAACTTACAGGTATAAGAACCATAGGGCTGGCTAACTGAATTCCATTAAAAATGCAAGTCTTGGGGGGCCATAGTGGCTTAGCAGGCAGAGCTCCCGCCTGCCCTGCCAGATATCCGGGTTCGATTCCCGGTGCCTGCCCATGCAGAAAAAATTTAAAAAATGCAAGTCTTAAAACAGATAAACATCAACTTTAATCGGGCTATGGATCACTATACTGATATTGGACAGGTAATTGCAGGGAAACTGGGTTTTTTGAAAGCTGGTAAGATGGAGGCAGAGGTTCTGAATGGACAGACCTGTGCACTCCACATTCTTCCCCCCACCAGGATGCAGGCTTGCTGATGCTGATTCTGCTTCAGAAATCAGGAGCGCCTGGTATTTGTAAACATCCCTTCAAAGGAAGCTCATCGATTATAAATGCAATGCTTCCAGAATAGTGATTTAAAACCCACGTGTTACATGCAAAATGGCTGTTACTATTTCCAGGATCTGGCAGTATCATTTCTGGAGGGCAAGGTTCATAGCCACAGCAGACCCTCTGTAACAACGAAATGGGAGGGGGGGGGGGGGGGAGTCAGGAGATGCTTCTCAGTCACTCAAGGCCTGGGAAGGCTCTTCTCTGATCAGAATCTATTTCCTTGACCTGAACTTAAGGGACTCTCACAGTGAAATGGGTTGTGGTCTCTTTTAACCAAACTTCATTGCCACTAGAAACCAAAAGTAATCAAAGCAATGTTTAAACCATGATTCTCAATGGGTATTCCCTGGCAAATCCTCAGACCCCACCCCAGTCCTACTGAATCAGAAACTTGGGCAGGGTCCAATAATCTGTGTTTTAACAAAGGGATTCCAATGCATGCTAAATTACCCTCAGCATTAATCATTAATTTATCTAAATCTGATCAGCTCTCCTGACTTTACAATGACAACTATGACATTTCAAGTAGCTTTCAGTTTTCAACCTGAAACAAATCCGCAGTTCCAGAAAGCCATTTTCCTGATTTAAAAAAAAAAAAAGCCTTCTATGTAAGTTATCACATGCCTTCCATCCCAACCATGAATAGCTTATTCACTCTTCATAAGTTCTTTCAATGACTGAGGAAACAGAACGAGCTGGTTTTGCTAACACTTTTGAGCAATACTTGCTGTGTTGGTTTTATTAAATTTGGTTCATAAAACTGTTATGTACCCAATCTTGTGGCAGCAGACCTGTTGTGGGTGGGACATTTCATTAGGTTGTTTCTGTAGAGATATAAGCCACCCAATTCAAGGCAGTTCTTAATCCTTTCCTGGAGCTCTTTATCAGAGGGAGCCAAAAGAAGCTAAGAAATAAAATACCCCAGGGAGAAGCAAGAAGGACCCACAGGAACCGAGAGAGCGGTGTGAAACCAGAAGCTGGGAGAGAAGGACAGCAGACATCACCATGTGCCTTCCCATGTGACAGAGGAACCCCAGATGCCAGCTCCCTTTCCTCTGAGAAAGTATCCTCTTCTTGGTGCCTACATTTGGACATTTTCACAGCCTTCGAATTGTAACTTATAACTGAATAAATCCCCTTCGTGAAAGCCAATCCATTTCTAATATATTGCTGTCTGGCAGCTTTAACAAACCAAAACACTTGCCAACCATCAGTCTGATGACTGGTCACTGCTTTTTGCCTTACCCCTTGACCAGCAAAGATGAGTTTCTTCCTCATTCCTCATTCCCTCTCTCATCTTCTCCTTCACCACTGAGATTCCTACACTACAGAATTGACATCATATTCTTCCCTACAATATAATTTGAACTGCAGAGCCCTCTTTCATGTTTGTGATCATTGCTTCACACCTTCTTTTCACTCACAGAA
The DNA here is from genome assembly GCF_023851605.1 of Tamandua tetradactyla. Taxonomy (NCBI): domain Eukaryota; kingdom Metazoa; phylum Chordata; class Mammalia; order Pilosa; family Myrmecophagidae; genus Tamandua; species Tamandua tetradactyla. The sequence goes on from NC_135327.1 coordinate 168,151,621, forward strand.
ACAAGAAAGTTGGAAGAGTATGTTGCACATGACTATGCATCTATGTGAAGTTTTTCATGATAATTTCCCTATCAGCTTTCTTTCACATCTTTACTTCATTATTTTTCTTTTTCTACTTGTAACAAAAATTATCCTCTCCACTTCCTTTCTGGGCAACACTTTGAAAGAATACAGTAACATTTTCTTTGGTAATAGATACCCACCCATTGTACTTTTATACTCTTTTATTTGGTTTGGACCATTCTAATAAAAGACAGTTGTAATGGACTGGAAAGAGCACTGTGGTCAGAAGTCTTTGAACAGAGACAGTTCTGCCACTTGTAGACTTACCAGGAAATACTACTTCAAACTCTGAGCCATAGTCTCTAGACCTGGGAAATGAGATTAATAATTACCCCTGTCCTGCATACTTTTTATGACTCGAGAAGATCAGATTAAAAAGTGCATGTGAAGCCATTGTGAGTACTGGAAAGAACTACAAAAATCTGAGCTACTAGTATCCATGAGAGTGTTTATTGGACGAAAGTTACCTAAAAAGTAAAATGAGACTTGAAAGCAATCACAAAGCTACTCTGGGGAAGGCAGGTAGGGGACAGTAGCTTTTTAATCTATAGAGTCAGAATGCCACAAACTATTTAGACTAGGCAGAAGACATTAATAACAAAATCAAATAGTAACTGTTCGGTTTTCCTGAAGTAGTTCTAAATAAGAATTTGAAAAATACTGTCTGAAGATATTTCCATATATAGAGGAAAACTGGAACAAAAGGAGTCTCACCAAAGAACACACTCCCTAAAAGAACCATGAAGAGGAGTTTGGGGTCATTAATCTCATATGGAAATGTTTACTAACACAAACAAGTTTTTTGTTAATCAATATTACAATGACAGATTATGGGAAATAATCAAACCCATGATGATCATTAACAGCAATAGAGATTTCCATCAATTTCAATGACCCCTGAAAATAAAGCACAGTATTTATTTCCCAGGGTTTTCTTAAAATCTTTGGGAAAAGTATTGATTTGGAACTCAGAAATCACCAAAACATAGAGGCTAAAATAGAATGTCTTAACTGTCTGTATTACTGAAAACATAAGAAACGATAAAACAGCCCTCAGCACTAGCAGTATTAATTATCTACATTATTTTTCCTTGTATACAATCTTGAAAAATGGCCCTATTAATCTTTTATGATGCATTCTTATAGACCTTGGCTCAGTGCAAGCTTGCAACCATTTCCAAACTGTTAGAACCAATTCCCCTGGTTTAGCGTCCCCTAAGGTCATTCCCTCTGGTTATCGGAGATTAGAGACCTTCAGTGAATGAAGGGCCATTTAAATTAACAAATTGTCATCACAAAGACCCATTTTTCCAATCATAGGCTAAATGTCTTTAATTTGTGCCATACGAAATGATAGCAAACAACAGAACACAATTCACACTGATTCTTCTTTTTTCTTCTGAAAAACATCCATCCTAACACTTATCACTTATTCTGATATGTGAAAATAAATGCTAGTCATTCTTAACCAGCACATTTTTCTGTAACCTGGGATTATGTTATTCTGAGATTTAAAAAGAAACAACAGAGGGTGGGCCGTGGTGGCCCAACAGGCAGAGTTCTCGCCTGCCATACCAGAGACCTAGGCTCAAATCCTGGTGCCTGGCCATGCAAACAAAAACAGAAACATAACAGAAAAAAACACAAATGCCAGCTAATATACCTTATAACGGTGTCTGAAAGTATGGTCCACAGACCATCTGCCACTTATTGAAGTTCCTCAGCTCCATCCCAGACCCAGTGAATTTGACTAGAGGGGAACTGGAAAGTTCACTTTCACAAACATTGCTGACTCTCATGCACATTAAAGTTTGGGAGACATTGTTAATCTGGCTGTTAGTTTTCATCTTTGCTGCACATTATATTTATCTGAGAAACTTACAATAATACCAATGACCAGACCTCATTACTAAATCAGAATCTATGAACTGTGGGTAAGGTTTTTTCAGATACATACAAAACATACATATATAGAAAACATTATTTGTTGTTTATCTGAAATTTAAATTTAACCAGGTATCCTGTATTTTTATTAACTATATCCTGCAACATGACCTATGGAACCCAGGCACAAGATTCTTTTTAAGTGCCCCTTTATGGCTGGGCAGTAGGGGCTGAAAACAACTGATTCAAAGCCAAGACCTTAAAGTCACTGGAAATTACAGCTCCATAGGAACACTCCGGCCATTGGGGCAGAGTTAAGATAATGTTGCTTAAAATCAGGGAAATGAAATACCTATTCCAATTTGACTATTTCATACAATCCTATTTGTTCTTCAAAAAAAGTTCCTAAGAGTTAACTGATATCATAAGTATATAATAAGCAACAGTCATCAAGATAAGATGTTTCATTTATGGGACAATCTATTTTTCTAAAACAAAATATTTTAGAAAATTCTTAGATAATACTTAATAAAGTAGGGGCCTCCAACAGGTTACTTTTCAAGTTGCAGTTGATCACCTGGACAGTATTTCGAATTGGTAAACTGGTCTTAACAGTCACAAACCAAAATAGAGGAGTGGTGTTTTGGTTTGCTAAAGCTGCCAAAATGCAACATACCTAACATGGATTGGTTTTTACAAAGGGGATTTATTAGGCTACAAATTTACACTTCTAAGACCATGAAAATGTCCAAATGAAGCACTAACAAGAGGCTACTTTCTCAGAGAAAAGGAAGCTGGCAACTGACTTCCTCTATTACATGGGAAGACACATCAGCTGTCTTTCTCTCTGGGCTACTGGTTTCAAATGGCTCTCTCATCTTCTGACATCTTCTCACATCACTTTCCTTCTGTATCTCCAAAGGTCTGTGTCTTGGTTTCATCTCCCTGTTTTCTGTTATCTGTGAGCTCTCTCTATGTTTTCTGCCTTTTCTTCTCTTCTTAGAGGACTCAAGTAAAAGGCTTAAGACCTACCTTGAATTTGGTGGGTCACACCCACAATTGTATGGGCCACATCTCCATGGAAGCAACCAAATCAAAAGGTCCTACCCAACAATTGGGCGGTTAACATCTCCATCGAAACAACCTAATCCAGAGGTCCCACCAATAATCGATCTGTACCCATAAGATTGGATTAGAAGAACACGGCTTTTCTGGGGTACATAAAAGTTTCAAACTGGCACAAGTAATAAATAAGACATGCACTCTTTACCTGGGGTCATTTGTAAGGCAGTAGAAAATGAACAGGTTTACCTCTTCAGTAAAAGTTGAAGGCCTTAAGATATAATCCAAATGCCCAAATGAATAGGGATCCAGGTGGAATAAATACAGATACAAAATTATCCACAGGTTTACACAGTGAAGGAGAAGAGCATGGTTTTGAATGTATGTTTCAAAAGTCAATGAAGTTAGAACAGTAAATTAAGACTGATAAATAATCCCCAAATTTATTGAAAGGTAGAATTTCCTCATTACAATTATCCCCAATTTAAAACACCATCATAATCTATAAACAACAATTTTAAGTAAACTAAAATGGCCAATACGTTATCATTAAAATCACACTACCTTCAAAGGAATTTCAGCTTTCTTCAACTTGAATAAGTTAGGATTTTAAAGGCTGGATTTTTAAACAAAGCTGAGTTCTAATTAGATAAGAGAATTGGGGAGCTTCTAAATAATTGTCAGTGAGACAGTACTTAGTAATGTCTCTTTCTGAATGAAAAGAAGAGCATAAATTTTCATTCAGATGGGAAAGGCACTTGCCCATTTGAACCTCTTTTCCCTCAGAGTTTTCATTTCTATAAAGCTTCTTCCATATACTAGATTTCATGAATATATTAAAAAGGAATGTGTCCAAGGGCGGAGCGGCGGTGGGTCAATGGTAGAGTTCTCACCTGCCATGTCAGTGACCCCGGTTCGATTCCTGGAACCTGCCTATGCCAAAAAAAAAAAGGAATGTGTCCAATAAAACACTTATGAGTTGTCATCTTGCTTTTCAGAAACAAACATGGGATTTTAAAAGAGCTTCATATCTACTATTATAGCTCCAGATTTGGTAATACTTAATCCACATCTTCAAAATGTGGTGTTTACCAAAGAGAGAAAGAAAATGACAAGCAGATGATTGACATGAGCTTCGCTTCACGAAGCTGGGTCTGTGACAATAACCATATAATGGATAAGCAGGTCATTGCAGCAACCTACGTGTCTTGCGGGATTTGGTAGGATTTAAGATGACCGCACTGATGGTTATTTATCATGGCTCCAGGTAAATTACTTTCCATTAATAATTATAATTTAAAACTGGCTAATAGGAAACTGCTGACTTAGTGTTTGAATGCTAAATTCCCTCATGTTAAAAATAAACTGTGAATTTTAACAAAAAAAAATTGCAAAATATCTTCTTTTACCCCTCTACTTTTAACATTAGGCATTTCAGAATATCTAGGAAGAGGAGATATTTCAAAAAGTACTTAACATTGTCAACTATATATAGTAAGGACTAAAATGCACACACAAACTATGGTTATAACAGGAAAATATCTTCTAAATATGACCAGTATGGCAAAAAACTTCTTCTTTTTCTCTTGTTAGCCTTCTGCTTCATGTCCTGTAACCCACAGAACAAGCATGGATGTGTGTCACTCATGGTGTCGCTTCTAGACACTGTCTAAATCCCATTTCAAAGTCATGTCCAGAAGACATTTCTATGATTTTTTTTTTCTAACAAGTGGGCATTGCAAGACATATGATTTTCTAACTCTATTTTATGATATTTCAGCAACCTGTTTACATCCCAAAAGCCCTGATGTGGCAAAAGTTTTCTTTTAAAAAGTTGGGGAGAAAATTGGAAGCAGCTTTTTCATATTATATACACATGCCTTTTATAAATGGCCAGTAAATTTTGCTAAGGGTGGTGGGCACTTCTTAATGGGCAAATGTGGATGTTATTCTACTATTTCTCTTCCAATAGCAATCAAGTTCTGGTAGAATGAAGACTAACCTCCCCATGCTCACCAACCATTCCACAGTCATCCAAGGCTTATTGAGGTCTTTGTCAGTCATTGCTGGGATAAAGTGGCATCTCTTCCAGTTGGGACAGGGAGGTCATGCCAGGTCCCGAACCTGCATGGCTCCAAGGCCTGAATATATGGTCAAGCTTGAGTACACAGAGACCCACCTTCTGGGCTCTCGGGTCCCCTAATTGCCCTCTGTCGCATCCAGAAAGCCACCATTATTCTCTTCCCACCACATCTACCATGCGGTAGGTTTGCGTAGGGAAATCCAGTGGCCTGGGGGGTCCAGGCTCAGAGAGGCCGCCACCTCAGGGGGGTGGAGAGGGGAGGCAGGGTTCCGCCGCTGCCTCAGGACCTGCATGGGGCCAGTGGGCAGTCATGGCAAGGACTCTGGGTCTCCACAGGGCAAGGAAATATTGGGGGCCAGGGAGGGGGGACGGTTTTGGAATGGCCAAACTATCTCATTGAGTAGTATACATTTTATATACTGGTTTGGGGGAGGATGGAGAAGGAAGTGCAAAGGGCTCTATGTCAATGTGCTTATAATGAGGCAAAATTAACCACTGTTCCTATGATGGTGCTTTCAGTTTTATTTTGCTGGGTATATAGTGCATATAATGTACAAACACATCCCAATTTACAACGAGTCTTCTAAATGTTAAAGAGGTTGTCAATGTATGACAAAAATAGTAAATTAATGCGTCTTGTCCATTTTGTGTTAAAAGAAATTTTGAGTGTTATAACCCCCAGGGGTTGGGGAGGAGGGAAAAAGGGGGATAGAAGGGAAAGGTTCTAAACCAGAATGCTCATATTAAGAGGACACTTTCAGAATAACTGTCCTTACATCTGTGCAGTTTATTCAAGACTGCTCTGTACATAATGGACAAACTAACTCCTTATTTGAAATACCAAGTTTGTCTAGATGTGTAGAAGTGCCCAACATATGTTAAAAGAAGTAGCAAAATATTACTTTGTAAATACCGTTTTGCTCAAATTCATAGTAAATAGTGTCTTTTGGAAATGGGATTGTTAAACCATCTCTGTGAGGCACATACTACTGTCTATATACTCTTTCAGTGGTTTAGAGAAGGTAGGAGGGAAGCAATTGCAAAAGTTAATATTTTGGGCGGGGAATGGTGGCTCAGTTGCAGAGTTCTCGCCTGCCATACCGGAGACCCGGGTTCGTTTCTCAGTGCCTGCCCATGTGAAAAGCAAACAAACAAAAGTAAAAAGTTAATATGGTAGTGCGTTCAGATAAAACTTTTTCTGTATGCTCTGTGCATTTCATCTGGCTGTTTATACAGTGTATAAAAAGGACAAATGAGTCCTAACTTTACAACATGTAGTCTGTAGATGTTAAAGAGGTTCCCAGTGTATGACAAAGAGAAAATTTTACTAATTTTACTAATTAGCATGCTTTGTATACTTCATGTTCAAATTTATTGGAAAGCTTGTCTTCTGTAAATGACTTTTGGACATGAATTTGTTCAACCACCTTTGAGTGTTACCTTTGCCTGGACTTGTCCACTAAATCGGTGTTAGAGAAAAGAAAGTGGGAATGGTTTGACGCCAAGGTGGTCATGTTTAGGAAACACCTCCGATTATAATCATTGCTGTGTGTGCTGGTTTTGTTTCCTTTAACAATACTATGTATGCAGTGGACAAGTAAGTTCTTATTTGAAATACCTAGTCTTTCTAAATGTTTAGAAGTGCTTGATGTGTTTAAAAATAGAGATGGTAGTATAACACTGTATATCGCTTTTTAAAAATTGGGGAAAATGTTGTCTTTGGGAATAGAATTGTTAAACCACCTCTGCGCATTGCACTTTTGTACTTGTTGATTGGTTTGAGGGAGGTGGGAGAGAAGAAATGGCAAAAGGTGTTTTACTAGTGTGTACTAAAATATCCCTGATCATCCACCACCCTGTATGTTATATGAATTCATTTAACTTTGCTTTACTGTATATATTGTGTATATACTGGACAAACAAGTCCTAATTCTTTAACAGCTAGTTTCTAGATATTTAAGAGGCTGCCGATATTTGACAAAAGTAGTGTTAAAATTCATAGAAAGGTTATCTTCTGAAAATTACTTTTGGAAATGAAACTGTACAACCAAATTTAAGTGATATGTGCCTGTAACTTATCCACTGGGTTTGTGGTGGAGAGAAGGAATTTGGAGAAATGAAGGGCTCTGGACGAGAATGTTTCTATTTAGAAAACACTTTCAGATATAAATCTTGTTACATATATGTAGTTTATTCAATACTACTGTGTATATAATGGGCAAAATTAAGTCTTTATTTGAAACATCTAGTCTTTCTAGAGATTTAGAAGTCCACGAAATATGTTAAAAGTAAAGTGGTAAAATAGCACATTTTGTAGGTATTGTTTTGTGAAGATCCATATGAAATGTCTCTAGGAAATGGAATGGTCATACCACCTCCAGAACAGAACACATTCTGTTTGTGTTGTTTTAGTGAGGAGGGAGAAGGAAGTGTCAAGGGCTCTATGCTAGTAAGTCTATAGTTGGGCAAGATAAACCATCATCCTTTATGTTCTATGTATTTTGCTTTACTTTACTGTGTATATGGTGGATAAACAAATCCCAATTTTTTATCATCTAGTCCTTCTAGATGTTATAGAAGTTGCTACGTATGACAGATGTAGAGTTAGCAAACTAATACATTTTGTACATTTTTGTGTTAAAATTTATAGGGAAGACTTTGTTTTAAAAAAGATCAACTTTTATTTGTGAAAGCAAAACTGTTAAAATACCCTGCAAGCATTGCATATACAACCATTGGATTGACAGAGGTGAGAAGGGGAAGGGTTCTAGACCAGATGTTCCTATTTAGAAGACATTTTCACATTATATCCTTTGTTTCATGTGTATGGTTTATTCAGTGCTACTGTGTCGTGGACAAAGTTAAGACCTTATCTAGCCTTTCTAAATGCTTAGATATGTAACATATTTTAAAAGGAGAGAGTGTAAATTAATAATTAACATATTTTTTTTCTATTAATACATGGGAATGGCTTGTTAAACCAGATGTCTTGGAGCAGTATGCTGAGAGGATGGGGGTGGGGGCAAAGAAGTGCAGAAGGAAGGGTTCTTTGCATGTGAGTTGTTAGACAAATTCAGATGGTCTGACCATCGATCTACATAGGCATTTTAGTTATTGCTGTGTATTAAAGGATAAATCTTAATGTCCAAAATATATTAAAAATAGAGGTAGAACAATAATCCCTATAGAAATGTCCTTGAGTTAGTTTATAGGAAGGATTGTCTTCTCAGAGTGACAATATTTATAACTCCGCCAATATCTATAGAGGTTTGTTGCCATTTTTGTCTTTTATGAAATTTTTGTTCCCAAGAAAGGAAGAAATATGTTTTTCCCCCAATTGAGTTGGTGTCATGTATTTTTGGTTATCACAATACTCATGGCTTTTGGATTCTGAATTGGTAAATGAAAAAGTACGAACATTCTGTGGGATCTCAACCACATAAAAATTTATACTCAGTTGTGTGTATACACAGAAAGGACCTAGAAGGATATGTCAAATTTTTAACTACTTATGATTCTGGTTGACTTTTGTGTTCTTCATTTCTTGTGCTTTTCAGTTTTCTATACTGCACAATTAACTTAAAAGTTTAAAAAAAATAATAAATGTCATTTTAACAACCTTAAAAAAATTTAAGTAAACTATGCAAAATATGTCTTCTCCCTTGAGTTTTCAGTGTGCCCAGTTCTTCCTTTTTGGTCCAGGATGATGCTACCCTATTTTCTCTTGTGAATATCTGGCACAGAATGCTTTGTCTAGGATTCTCCTTTCAAAGCATTCCTCAAAAAAAGGAATGATTTCCCTATCATGGATGTTATGTTAATGAATCATTAACAACAAAGAAACATTCATTTCAATATTCTTGGAGGATCAGTTGGGGTTTGTCTCAAGTCCTGCTGTGAATTCACCACCTTGCCTCTCTTTAAGACATGCTCAGGGAAGAAAGCACTCTATTCTCTCCTTTTGGGAGGGAGAGTTAAGCTGGCCCTTTAAAAATTACAATGTTTTTCCTGGAAAAGTAAAAATAGGTCCTGAACTTTAGACCATAGAAATGGTCATTAAATGTAAAGGTTCCCTAACTGGACTTTATGAGTTATTATCAGACTTTCAGTTCATTAATTCTGGAGATAGTCATGGTCTATTATTCTCCTAGTTTTTTTTTTGTCAGTATAAAGGTTAGAATTTAATCAGAGGTACCACACTAAACTCCTATTTTTTATAAACACTGAATCTGAGTTGTGATTAGCATTAGTAAAGATGGTTTAAACTGAAAACTGAATGGCTCCAGAACATCATTTGTAGTTTATCATCTAATATTTATATTTATTAACATTTAATTGGAAATTAAAGCTACAATGGCGTACATTTTTAAATTTGAAAATTGTTTCAGATATTCAATCACAAATAACTTTTCCAACTCAATTTAATTAAAAAGTATCATATTCTGGGCTCCTCTAAATAAAAAGCCATGCTTCATGGTCCATGAATATATTCATTAGGTCAGCAGCAGTGTGCAAATTTATCGATAACTTTCAAGTAACAGGACTGAAAGAATGCACCAATTTGAAACCTATTGATGATTCTCTGAAGTTCAAACCTCTCAGTCTAACAAGGTTGGATTTATTCATGATTTTTGATCTTAAGAGATTTAAGGAAAAAGCGCTGAAAAATTAAAAGTCCTAATCATTGGATAAAACCTACTCCCAAAACATAGGATATTATTTCAATGTCCATAACTAGCACTAAGATAGCATAAAACAACAAAGGAGCGCAACATTTGTGTTCCTTCTATTCTAAATAGGATATTAACTTTTATCTGGTTTGAATATGATACTATCTAATCATACATTTTTATGCTTGCATGGAGAGTAGTATTAAGGAGACAACAAATATTGGGTAGTCTATTTATGCACAGAAGTGTATCTAACCATAGACAGAATCTAAAAAGGATTCAGAATTGTCTTCTTTTGGTATAAATTTATATTCCCAGAAAAAGTACAAAAAGGAAATTATTCTATAAAAAAGAACCAAATGACAGCATGATAGTCTAAAGTCTGTTTTGAAGAACGTCTTAGAATTTTTCTCCAGATTTACAAGTACCAAGTCCATTTTCTTTAATGGGTCATGTATTATACCAGGATTTGTATTATAGAGCATTTTCTCCCAATGTGTGGTGTTCATCACCTTCAGAGTAGCAAAGAAAATGGCCAAGGGCACATTCAAAGTTATAACTAAGGATTAAATGAAAAAGCTTTAGTGTTTGCATTTGACCAAGATAAAACAAAGACATCAAGGAAAGTCTTGTTGGAGGAAATAAAGATTCATATAAATTAATCTTGAAGTTTACAACAAAGGAAAACTAGGTAAAAATATGAACATTTTCCTCTATTTTGTGGGGGAGAGGTTGGCAGGGGAGGAAGCAGATGTTCAGATATTGTTATGCTCCCTACATGTGGATGGAGTCGCTTCATTATCTCCTCCATACCCATGCTTAGGGCTATTATGAAAGTTCAGTGCAAGTTAGAGGTAACTACAGGGATGGGCTAGAAAGGAAAACATCCTGTGCCTCAGTGGAAATGGAAAAAATAGCTTTGGCTTTTGAAATTGGGGCTGTGCTAGTTCCATACCTTGGCTCCTGCCTGGTAACACACCTGCATGGAGAAAGGGGGGAAATAAAAAAGTTCGCTTCCACAAGATTGGTTCTACATAACTGAAACCTTCATATATCTGAAGGTGAAGTTGCAGGGCATACAACAACACTTGACATAATACCAAAGGCAAATGATTGGCATTAGTACAGGAGGTCAAAGAAGAGAGGACTTCAGAGGTCTCAGGTTGTTGCAAAAAGCCACACCCAAAATGTGAGACTTGGGAAGGTCCTCCAAGAAGGATCTGTTTTCAACAAATGGGAATGAGAACTATATGGAGCCTGGTTTGACTGCATTAGAAACTCTAAGTAGGGCACTAGAGGATGTGTTGGGATCATTAAAAATGGCCAAATAGGACGGGCCACGGTGGCTCAGCAGGTAAGAATGCTTGCCTGCCATGCCCGAGGACCCGGGTTCGATTCCTGGTGCCTGCCCATGTTAAAAAAATAAAAAATAAAAAAAATGGCCAAATAAACAGAAGAACTATAATTCCATAATAATTCACGTAAACTCTCTAGCCCCTTTGTGATAGTTAGGTTTAGGTGTCAACTTGGCCAGCTGAGGTGCCTGGTTCTGTTGCTGTGGACATGAGCCACTGGCATGTGAACCTCATCTGTTGCTGATTACATCTGCAGTCGGCTAGGAGGTGTGCCTGCTGCAATGAATGATTTTGATTTAATTGACTGGTGCTTAAATGAGAGAGCTCAACATAGCACAGCCCAAGCAGCTCAGCATGCCTCATCTCAGCACTTGCAGCTCAGCCTACCTTTGGAGATGCAGAAAGGAATCACCCTGGGGAAAGTTGCTGGAGCCCAGAGGCCTGGAGAGAAGGCCACCAGAGATCGCCCTGTGCCTTCCCGTGTAAGAAAAAACCTCAGTTGAAAACTTGCTGCCTTTCCTCTGAAGAACTATACGTTTTTAATTAAATAAATTCCCTTTCATTAAAAGACAGTTCATCTCTGGTGTGTTGCATTCTGGCAGCTTTGATAGACTAAAACACCCTTTTACCCAAGATGTGGTTTATGGACCAGAGCTCTGCCCCATCTTGGAGCATACAGAAATGGAGAATCTGAAGACCCAATTCAGACCTTTTCAACCAAATTCTGCATTTTATAAGATCCTCATATGATTCTTGTGCCTATTGATGTTTGAAAAGTATTGCTTAAGCCTACTGGCTTAAGCAATAGAATGTCCCATCCGAATCACCTGAGGCACTAAATTTGAAGATGAGCTCAGGAATCTCCATTTTCAACAAATCCTCCAGTAAGATAAATAAGAGGATGTGTCAAAAAATAAGAAGTATTTTAGGAACATTACTCTGAGATGCATTGGATGGATGTAAGGGAAGAGGGACACACAGCAATCGTTTAGTAGACAGTAACAGTAATGTAGGTAAGAATATATTTATGTACATAGATTCAGCCAAAGCAGCCTAAAACAGTCTCTTCAATTCCTGGCTTGGCACACAGGAACTTAGGGTGGATTCAGTACCAAAGAGCCCTGGTACACAAGAAATTCATTCCAAAGGTTACACCTTCATCTTACCTTTCTCCTTTCCTGGACTGCAAGAGGCATATTCGCCAGGGATTCAACTAATAGTAACAAAGTGTGCTTATGTAAAGTGCAGGAATATTGCCTGGAGAATAGTAGGTGTTCCATAAATGTGATGATGGTTCTTGTGGTGGTTGTGGTTGTAATAATAACAATTATCACTTCTATCTTATTTGAGCCTTCTCACCGATCCAACCTGTTCCCTGCATCCTTTCAGTTTAACCAAGCTCATTGAACCTTTTAAGAACCTGAGTAAGACACCCTGAGATTTGAGGCAAACCAGCCCAAAATGCAGAATCCAGTCATCTCCTTCTTCCCAAACTTAGAAAATAGAAGCTACGGAAAGGAGCCAATGAGCTCTAGTGCCTCTTCCAAAGACAGCTTAATTGGAATAATCATCTCATTTTACAAAATCAGAAAGTAAAGACAGCCTCTTTTTTTCAAGTTCAATGATATGATCATCCTCAAACACAAGTTAACTTTCAAATCAGCCTTTGAATTTTTTTGGGTAGATGATGACAATGATGATGATGATGACTAATGCTGCTGAAAATATTCTTGCCAAATTAGTTTGTGGTACCTCAAAACCGTAAGCTCTACGAATCTCATCATATCCTAATGCATTGCTTTCGTTCAGATTCAGGAAGGAGACCAGCCTCTATCATTTATCAAAGTGTCCTTCCTAATGCATTCTAGGCGCCCCTTAGAAGTCCCTCATCCAACACCGGTCAGGATCCTCGGCTATGAAATCAGTGTCATTTGTAGATTTCCACATTTTATTTATTTAAATATTTATAAAGGTAATGTAGCCATGCACCATATTGTCAATTGTAATTCCTCTTACATTTAATGACTGAGAAATGTGGAACAATAAATACTGAATTAAATTCTCATTTGTTTAATGACCAGCGTCAGAGGTTACCACTCCCATCTTCCCAACTTTCCCACTGGTATTTAATCAATACTTAGAAGACATGAAGATTCACAAAGCATCCAGATCTCTGGCTGCCTTTTAAGTGGTGCAGCAGACAATTTGGAGAAACAGTGTTAAATCCCTTTTCTTAAATGTACATTGAAATAAATTCTAGATGAGTTAAAGATTTTAGTGTAAAATCATGAAGCATAAAATATTTAAAAGAAAACAGAAAACCAATTATAAACTTGATTTGAGGAAGACCTTTTTAAGGCATGATTACAAAGACAGAACCTTAAAGAGAATGATTGATATTTTAACTGAATGAAAATGAAAAGGCTTATGTGATAAAAAAAAAAAAGCATACAACCAATATTAAAAGGCAAGTAAGAATCTCGGGTAAATATTTATAACAATGATGAACAAAAGACCTAATATTGTATGTGGAAAAAAGTGTTTGAAATAAATTTTAAAAAAGAAAAACATGAGGAAATTTTGAAATAAATAAGAAAAGAGTTTCTTTTTAATGACAAAAGTTGGAAAAATGATATTCAAAAAAGAAGAAATTCAATCAGCCAATATTCACATAAAAATGTTCAACCCCATTTATGTTAAACAAAGTCAAATCAAAGCCACATTCTAATATTCTTTTTTGCCAATTAATATCCTATACATCCCTGGTGGAAGTATAAGTCAATTCACGTTTTCTAGAGGAGAGTTTGGCAATATTAAATGAAAAAACTTAAGAATATGTATATGCTTCACCCGGCAATGCCACCTTTAGAACTATATCTTAATTAGACGTTAAGTTGTTTACTAAAGCAACCAGCCATTGGGAATAAATGGAATATTTTGTGGCCATGAAAATTTATGATCTATATCTATAATTATTAATGTAAAAGTTTTCCATGATATATTGCTATAATAAAAAAAGTTTAATGTAAACTATTTTTTCTTATAACTTTCTTTGAATAAAGTAAAAACAAACTCAAAACATCCAAATTTATACATGGGTGGTATTAAGGGATATTTATTAAAATTTTGCTTGTCTCTATTACATAATTTTCTATATGTATATATTAGTTATGATGATACATGTTCATAAAAATTAAAAATAAATAAATGATTATGATTTGGGGGGAATAAGAGGACACCCACTTGCAAAATATTCTAGACAGGCCTCCCTCTCTTTTTGTTAAGTGGAGAGGGCCCATCCTTTCATCCCTTCAAGGGGACTATTTAAGAGAGAAGAAAAAGAGGCAGCAGTGTGGGATTGCTTCCTTTGCTCTGATCCTGACTCCACTGCATGGATGGACTCATGATGCTCTTTTTCAGCTTATTAAGGATCTATAAACAAACAAATGCCAACATGGGTTTAATGGAGTTAAGTTGGAGTTACTTAGATAACATTAAAAATACGTCAATATACCACTCATAGCAGATTTTCAAAGGACTCTGATAACTCTGTTTCTTTTGTTGAGAAGACCCACAGAGTGAGCCCCACGCTTGTGATTTTTCTGGCCAGTCTCTTAGTTTGGCCTGCCAGAGCACCTATCCTAACTCTTCTGGCTATAGTATCTCTTAACCCTGGCCCATTTTCCCTAACAACTGCAAAATAAATGACAGCAACTCTAAAAGCAGTGCTACAAACTGGAATAAAATCAAAAAATTAAAATTTTAAATTAGTGAAAAAAAAAAAAGGTCAAAAAGTGCAGAGACTATAATGAGATGTGACTACTCCCCTCCAGGAAAAAATGGTATTTACTCAAACAGTCACAGCATTGTGTGAATTAAACCAGCAGCCTGTGGACCATGAAATTGGTGGACAGGCATAAATTTTCAGGTAGTTTCTTGTTAGGGTTTACTAATCTTTAAAGAGAAATCCAGGCAGATATTTATAGGGCCAGGTCGTAGAGTTAGGCCTCCAAATGGCCAATTCCCTGCTATTAAATAAAAATCTTCTTTGAATAAATTGATGGTTCTCCTGGTGACTGTGTGAGTTTCCTAGGTGCTAAAAAAAAAATCCCCTTATTTCCATGAAATTCTGGATTCTTCATAAATAGTTTTAGCACTCAGTAAAGATTAAGCTAGATTTTCAGTGCGAATGTCTATGAGTCGGTGCCTAGAGACACTTACCAGCTACATTACTCAATAAGACATTGTTGCCATCTGCTCATAGCTTCCCTGAACTGGAGACACAAATTTTCAGGATCCTTATTAGCTACTGGTGTGTGTGTGTGTGTGTGCCTTTGGGATGGCATCATAAAGGGAGATGAATCATGACACTCTAGAAATTCACAATGAAAAACCTAAATAATTTTGCCCATCACTATCACTGTCCCCAAGTACTTTTCTTAAAGCTTCCTGGAAAGTTTGCTCCCACCTGCCCCCACTCCCATGTCCTAACCACCCATTCCCCCCTACACCAGCCACTTCCATTTCTTATGCTTTAAGGAAATCACTTACTTAGCAGGGTCACTTCATTGTTTTAGTTATCTTTCCAAAGATATTCCAAACATAACCAAGGCATACTAAAATGACTGTATACAATGATTTTATTTTCTAACAAATGTCCTCCTCTTCTATTCTAGTTCATTGTCTTTTTATCAGTAGGTTCTCCTACCTAGCTGGCCAATTTCATCAGCCAGTGGAAGTAAACATTATATCATTAACCTATTGATTTCAGGACCTCAGTGTGAAAAACCATGTTGTCCCCGCCCCTCCCTACCCAACCTTTCTCTCTCCCTAAGAATCTCATAAGAAACCTAGCTGAAATTCCATTTCTCAATCCATTCAACAAAGATACCTACATTTTATTGTCATTGTGGGTGTGCTATTCTGTTCTAAAAGCCAAAAATATTGCAGCCTAAACTAGAAACAGTGACCCTCTCTTTAGGACTGCATTACAATGACTTGGCTTTGGTAGCTGAATTGTCTGTATACAGTTTTAACAAGGGTGAGAAGATTGGATTAACTGTATAAAATTTCTGTTAAGATCTACCCTGCCAATGTTGAGATTTTGTTAATAGTTTTTAGGTCACTCAGAATCTTGACCAGTTCTGCCTTCCACACTAGAAATTATTCTACAGGGACTCTCCCCCCCAAAAAATAAATAAACCAAAGACAGGGGGAGAAAATTCCTTGCTGTTCTAGTTTGCTAGCTGCTGAAATGCAATATACCAGAAACAGAATGGCTTTTAACAAGGGGAATTTAATAAGTTGCTAGTTTACAGTTCTAAGGCCAAGAAAATGTCCCAATTAAAACAAGTCTATAGAAATGTCCAATTTAAGGCATCCAGGGAAAGATACCTTGGTTCAAGAAGGCTGATGAAGTTCAGGGTTTCTCTCTCAAGTGAGAAGGCACATGGCGAACACAGTCAGTGCTTCTCTCTTGGCTGGAAGGGCACATGGCGAATACGGCGTCATCTGCTAGCTTCCTCTCCTGGTTTCTGGTGTCATGAAGTTCCCTGGGAGGCATTTTCCTTCTTCATCTCCAAAGGTCACTGGCTGGTGGACTCTTTGCTTTGTGGTGCTGCAGCATTCTCTGCTCTCTCTGAATCTATTTCTCCAAAATGTTTCCTCTTTTATAGGACTCCAGTAAACCAATCAAGACCCACTCAAATGGGTGGAGACATGTCATCCCCTAATCCAGTTTAACAACCATTCTTGACTAAATCACATCAACCAGGGAGATGATCTCATTACAATTTCAAATATACAGTATTGAATAGGGATTATTCTGCCTTTAAGAAATGGAATTTATGTCAAAACATGGCTTTTCTTAGGGGGCATACTTCCTTTCAAACCAGCACACTTGCCCAGACTGTGGTCCTCTCACTACTAAATATTCCGCATGAACCTACTTGGACATTCTCCCTCCATCTGAGAACCTGAATATACGAACAATGTCAGACTTTATGACAATAGAACTCTGACCCACAAACCCCACAGTAACTAGACCTGGGAAGCTAAACCACAGCAATCAGTCTGCAAAACTAAAGACTTGGCCAAGTCAATGACTGCCAGTTTCCCTAGTTTCCCAACTTCCAACTCAGGACCAACCAGAGAAAATCAACTATGCTCCCCAAAGCAATCAATAAGTTGCCTCACTTTTATTCAGCCCATCTTCAACATCCCCATGCCAACAACATCCAATCACAGAATACCTGGAATCTCCCGTTTTTTAAAATAGAAAATCTTCCCATTCCCAAATTCAAGATGGTGGCTGACTCCATCAAGCTCTGAATAAACAGCTCCTGTTTATTCTCATTCTGGGTAGTCTTTGTTATGATCACAGTATTCCTAGAGCTTCCTCTAAGATACGTCTGTACTGCCCATCAGTGCAAGCCTGCCCTTCAACCAAGTGCAGTACCCACAGAGACCTGTTTATGGCTTGAATCCCCTCGGACATGCTATGTCAGCATCAGATCTCAATTCCACTCTCTTGGCATTAAATTCTTAAACTATTTATTCTGCTTAGTGCCCAAGTTTTGTGACCAGTTCCCATTTCTTTAACATCCTTGGTGGAATCAGGCCATATATTTTCATCCCCTTTTTTTTGCTTCCATGCTTCTATTTGCATTGTGCTGTCTAAAAGTGTTGTTTGTTATAAGAAGGAGAATCACAAGATAGACACAGGTATGACCCCGGTAAGTCTGTTGTTCAAGCCAGCCTCACAGACTAGTGCATTTGTGATTCTCAGAAGACTGGTTTCCAACAGACTTTGCTCTTTGCCATCAATAAAACTGTCCAGGTTCTGCTTCTGTCTCAATTTTTGTCCTGAGATCTTGGCTTCTATCTAGACAATGTTTGTAGTTTTCTGCCCACTTGAGGCACACCTTGTCAGGTCTGTGTTTACAGGTAAACAACCATCAGGTTGGGGGGCTGCGACAGGAAGTGCACAAGCTTCACTTTTGACCAATTATTGCCAGCTCACATAGGGTCATCAAGTCTAAATCCCCTCCCCCTCCAAGAAAAACTGCTTTTTATATGTGCTCTCATCACAATCCTAATTATTGTGCACATCTCTCTAAATGACATAATTTCACTATGTATGTCTTGGGCCTTCAAAGGCAACTCTGAGGAATATTTGACTTGAACAAAATTGTTCATTTGAAAAGTGCCTTAGAATAAAAGGGAATACTATTTCTCAGGCCTAATGGATAGCATTTTTAATTGGTATGCAGAGACTTCCAAATGAAATATGATTTAAAAATTGCTTCACTAAAAGATACTTTGGCCAAAGCTAATAAGAATTTGACAAATTTAAGCAACAAGGTAGGCTTATTTCCCTATTAAATCCTCTCCCTCCTTGTCCTCCAGTTGCCTTCCCATATCCAGGTCCCCATCTTTCCCCTTATCATTCTTACCTCTGCTTCCCACTTGTCTGTTATCTCCTTCCTCTTCCTCAGATCCAAGGTCCCTACCTTCACCCAGTGACTCTCCTAAAACCTTAAAATGTCAGTTTCCAATAAAGATTCATCACTCCCATGAGCCAGGTATGCAAGCAACTGGGGAATTTAATCCTTGGACTCAAGTTGAATTAAGATGTATAATTAAGGATTACCCTAAATTCAGACAGGACTAGCAAGTATTCATAGAGGAACCTAAAATTCTTTTGAGTGCATATGACCCAGAGTTACCTGATCTATATCAAATTATACACACATTGGTTGGGACATCTGATACTAAATTCTAGAAGGCAAAAGATGATAGAACTGACCCAGATAGTTTCCCATAGGACTCCACTGAGTGTCAAAAAAGAACCAAACAGTGGAGCAAAGTTTCCTAAAAGTCATACTTGTATTTCCAGTAAAAAGTTGATTGTATCATAGCTCAATCATGAAAACAGAGGAAGGATGAAATTATAGGAGATTTTCAGGATAAACTAGAAAATGCTTTCCAATATTTATAGGAATTAAAGAAAGTGCTGATGCAACAGTGGCTCTTTCATCTCATTTTGTCAATGGAGTTAACCTGAAATTGGAAACCTGATTTGAAAATAGAAATTAGAATGGAAAATAGTCCCTATACCTGAGCCACAATTGTTGTAAGAACATTTTAAAAGGGATTTATAAGAAAAATGAGACAGGACTCAAACTTATGGCCCTGCAGATCAAACAGCTACTTACTTCCTGAATAATTACCTATTGACAAGGACACTTGTAGTTATTATAGATAGAAGAGACGCTAGGATATAGATCATCTTATCTTACAAAAGGAACAGCAAGTCAAAGAAAAATCCCTCACTCAAATCAATGGGGGTGCTCTGAAAAAAGGAAAAGAATGTTCAGTACCCTGTGTTACCCTAAAATACTCAAAGTGAATTAACTATAAATGTAGAAGGTTGATACAAGGGCTACTCTTTCTACATTAAACTGCTGCCTTAGCTCACCCTCTACTTCAGAGTAAACATTCCACACAGGTGGAAGATATTTCAAATAACTCACAGATTTTTCCCTATCCCTCAGCCTTTAACTATAACACTTGAGCTCTTGACTGAAAAGCATTCCTTCTTGCTCCTAATAGAGAGAGACTTACTTTGCAAATGAAATTGGTATATTAAATGCACACCCACAGGGACCATTTCTTGAGATTTCAGACAATTCTTCCATTCATAATCAAGTTGAATCTGCTCTAGATATATCTTTGCTTTCTCCATTATATTTGAGGCATATTCCAGATAAAAGTCTTCACACATGCATTGGTTTCCAACTACTTCTGTAACAAATTACCACGAATTTATTGGCTTAAAACAGCACACATTTATTATATTACAGTACTGGAAGTCAGAAGTTCAAAATAGGTCTTACTGGGCCAAAATGGAAAGTGTTGGTAGAGCTGCATTTCTTCTAGAGACTCCAGGGAAATTGTGTTGCCTTTCACTTTCCAGCTTCTAGAGGCCACCTGAATTTCTTGGTTTATCTCCTCCTCCATTTCCCAAACCAACAGTGTAGCATTTTCAAATCTTTCTCTAATTCTAATTTCTGTCTTCCACATTTTAGGACCTTTGTTATTACACTGAGTCCACCTGAATAATCTAGGATACTTTCCCCATTGCACAAGCAGCTGAATAGCAATCTAAATTCCATATGCAAACCTAATTATTCCTTTCATGTAACATAGCATAGTCCTTGTTCTGAAGGTAAGGATGTGGAGTGTTTGTGGGGCCATTACTCTGCCTACCGCTGCCTGGTACCTGTCACTCTATGGGCAAAAATTTCCACTACCAAAGGAAAAATAATTGGAGCAGAACCTATCAAAGTTCAGATAGATCCCATCAAATAGTTACCCAAACTTCCTTAATATTCCTTGAAATCAGAAGCAAAGAAAGGATTAAGACCTATAGATGAAAGTCTAATATCCAAAGGCCTTCTCACATCCTACACTAGCCTTTTTAACACTTCAGTACTACCAAAGAAACCAAATGGATATTGAGGATATTGATTTGTTCAAGACCTGAGGGCCACCAACAATTTTTTATCCCTCACTTTCCAATAGTACCTAATTCAAATATCATCATGTTGTCAATTCCAAACGAAGTCACTTGCTTCACTGTAGTAATATCTGCTCTAATTTTCTAGTTGCCTCTAAACCAGGGCAGTCAATAGGTTTTTGCTTTCACTTGAACAGGACAACAATATGCCTGAAATTATGCCTCAGAGAGTCACTGAAGCACCCTCCTATTTTTTCCAGGTTCTCAGTTGAGATTTAAAAGATTTAAATTCCCCCTAGTGATTCAGGTCTGATACAGTATGTAGATGACCCCCTACTTTGTTCAGAGAAAAAAGAAACCTGTAAAAGGATTCTATCTACTTGTTCTCAGTCTCAGCGGAAAAAGCATATGACATTTCAAAAGATAAATTACAATTTTGCTAAACAACCCATTATTCAGGCCCTGATCTATATAAAGAGGGACAAACAGACTCTCCTGATAGACCAAGACTGTCCAAACCTATCCTAGCCCCTAAAAAAAATGACAATTTAAAAGATTTTTAGTTTAAACCAAATATTGCAGACAATGGATGCCAAATTTTTCTGGGATCAGGAAACCTCTTTCTAATCTGATTAATTCCTCAATAAGAGATACATTCACTGGGAGCCCAAACATGAACAGGTCTCTGAAACCTGAAGAATACTCTTGAAAAGCCTCCTTCCCTAGGCATCCTTAACTACAAAAGCTCTTTTATCTATATGTGCATAAGCAATGTAGACAAACCTTTGGGATTTTTACTTAACTTCATGACAGCATCAAAAACTCAGTGCTTACCATCACCTCACCCTCGACCTGGTTGCAAAGGCATTTCCTCATGTCTCAGGGCACTGTTGCTACTGTAAAACCTGTGGATGTTTTTGCATAACTAGTCCTGGGCTCCCTATATGACCTCACGAACACAGACATCATACTACTGAGGGAGAATTTTTAGCCAACCCATTAACTTCTAAGATTCTGCTATTCTCTCCTTCCGCATTATTATTCACCACTGCAATACCTGAATCCTGCCATACTCCTGCCCCTGTCAGAAGAAGGGTAGCTTCACAATTACCTAAACAAAATTAGGGAAATAACTGTACCTTGCTCAGACTTATTCGATACTCCTTGAGAATTCTGACCTAATATTTATTGATGGATCATACCTCAAAACCGAAACTGATGATTATTAAGCAGAATATGTTATCATGAATTTTAGCTATTGTCTAGAATAGCATCCTCTAACTGAGCTAAAATCAGCCCAGATGGTAGAACTTGTACTAATTACTAGAGCTTGTCATAAAGCCAAAGACTAGAGTCTGAATATATATATTGAGAATAGGTATACTTTTGGAGCAAACATGACTTTGGAATGCTTTAGGGAAAAAAAGAGATTTATCATCTCTACTAGAATCTCCATCAAAAATGGACAATGAGTAAAGGAACTTCCAGATGCACTCTTACTTCCTCGAGAGGAACCATCGTAAAGGTTTAGCCCATGCAAAAAGAGATCATATGGAAACTAAAGGAAATGCTCTAGCAGATATTCATGCCAAACAAGGAGCCTTGTCCGAGATTATGAATCTAATTAAACCCTCAAAGAATAAACCTCTTCAGGAATAGCCATTATAAAATATCAATGTTTAGCCCTAAAAAGATATAGTGGGGAGGGGAGGGATATGGTTGTATCCTTCATTCAGGTAAACTCTTGCACTTTCAAGAAGGCTACTTGGTGGCAGTTGTTGATGGTATGTGGATATTAGCTAAATGTCTCTATGTAACAATGCATCCCGGTACTGACAAATTGGCTACTATCTTAAATCAACATTGCTGGGGTAATTTTAGAAAGGTAGCTAAGGCTCTTTCCAAATCTCTTACCTGTCAATACATAATCCTGGGAAAACTCTAAAGGTGGGCCATAGCTAGGAAACAAATTCTCAAATCCACTTCAGATGGATTCTATCTAGATTCTACCCTCCATGGAATTTGAATGTTTTTAATATTGCATGCATATTACCAGGATGTGTTGAAATATTTCTTTGCTGAAAAGCT
Organism: Tamandua tetradactyla; assembly: GCF_023851605.1. Classification (NCBI taxonomy): domain Eukaryota; kingdom Metazoa; phylum Chordata; class Mammalia; order Pilosa; family Myrmecophagidae; genus Tamandua; species Tamandua tetradactyla. The sequence goes on from NC_135327.1 coordinate 168,174,346, forward strand.
ATGGCTTTGATTTCGTATTTCCAACCTGGAGTATACCAACTTTTATATTAAAGTTTTGAGACACACATATTACAAAAGCCACTATGAAAGAAAGGGATTACCCCTTAATCAAAAGCTACACGATCCTTACCATCCTCAATCTTCTAGAAAAGTTGAAATAACTAGTGGCATACTGAAATTAAAATTAGTAAAATTCTCAGAAATCCATGAGCCTCCTTTGGAAGACCAAAGGTGCTCCCATTACCCCTTATGTCCACATAGTCGGCTGGTTTGGGGAGTCCTCGGTTGTCCACCTGATGGTAACTGGACGGCACATGCATTCAGGGATTTCACTTCCGATTCTAGCTGCCCTGTTTCACCCAGATATAACAAAATATGGCAAGGGAGCCAGGCACTCTAACCTGTACCAGCAGATTAAGGCTTTCTTCCCATTTCTTCCTAAGCAGGAGATTCTTTATGATATTCAACCAGGAGATTCTGACTATTGGAACAGATGCTATCATACCCTAGGTAATTATAAATTTGAATTCCAAAACCTTAATTGGAATATGGGCCAATTACTTGCTACATGGCAGAGACTAATAGAGATTCAAATATGTAACTCAACTAATGTAAAGCCTTGGTGCTGATGTCATGTCATGAACAATTCCTTTTTTCGTGAATATCCATGAGTTCATACTGGTTACCACTTCTTTTATGGCAAGGATGTCTGGTCCTGATTACCTCAGACTAATATCTCATGTACCTTAGGAACAGTATCTGAGACTTTTCTGTTCACAGATATCCTAATTCTAAAATTCACCAAGTCTAGAAATTCTATCTTAAACATAAACCTCAAAGTGAGCCCCCCACCACCACCTTGATTATTCAGACACCATATCTGGGTGAATTACTGACTCATTGTTTATGCAAACAATCAAAGAAGTGTTCCCAACAATATGAATTATATAACTAGAAAAGACTGTAAAAATATTAACATTAACTCTGGTCAAAGTTATCAACAATGTCTTTTCACCCTAGATGGAATACACATCAATCTCAACTTGTTGACATAAGTAATGACAGATAATTGCATTGCTCTAGATATCTTGTTGGCTATTCTTGTTGGCATCTCTATCATCACTAATACTACTTGCTGTACCTAGACAAATTAAGCAGGAACTGTAGAATAGGCTATGCATTGCCTTACGAAAGAAGCTCTCTGTTTCCTTAAGCTGATTTTCATGGCCCATGTGATCTGCTCTCTTGGCCTGACTTGGAAACTGGGATTCCTCACTCCAAAGCAGCTTAGAGAGACTATTAATTCTTCTTGTTTTTGTCATAGTTATAATGATACCAATCCATCACATTATATCCAGAATCTTAAATGTTTCTCCACGACCACTCTCATCAAATGATTACCATGATGACAAAATAATAAAATAGTCAAGAAAATCATGGGATATGATTGGCTATGCAAACAACTTAACAATCCCCAACCAGTGAAGATCTTGAACTCCAGCTTTCCATGAATTAGTCAACCTCTTGCAAATGAGAGAATGACTTAAAAAGGGACTGAAAGATGACTATGCAGATGGACAATGGCCAGACCATGTAGGACAATGGAACTCTGATCTTCCATCTCCACAACCACCAGCTTGGGAAACCAGACCACAACTTCTATAGCAACAAGCCCTAGAAGACAAATCACAACATCTTCAGCAAGCTTCAGTCAACTTCTTCATGTTTTGTTCCTACTTCCAACTCAGAACCAATCAAAAAAAGCCAAACAGGCTCCCCAAACCGAACACATAAAATAACTTACTTCTCTTTAGGCTGCCTCCCATTTTCCCCATGCCAGCAACATCAAAACCAGCATACCTGGAGTCTTCCTCTTTTTTAAATAACATTCCCATTCTCCTGCCTGTCTTTAAGTCTCCGTTAAATGCAAGGGATGGTGACTCCATCATTAGCTGACTCCTTTGCTAAAGAAAACTATGAATAAATAGCCTCTATTTGTTCTCATTTGGGTGATCTTTATTTCTGCACATTTGTACACTGCCCATGGAAAACCCAGCATGGTGATCTTCAGCAAGTGTACTTTTAATGTAGAAAAGACCTATAGCTCAATAGTTTGCAGCTCTGCCACTCAAATCCATGCAAGCTTAGAAAAGTTACTCAATATCTCTAAGCCTCAATTATCTCATCTGAAAAATGAGGGCAATAGTACCAAGATAGATGTGATGATTTAAAGTGCTGAAATATGAACATGCTTATCCTATTGTCTGGTACAAAGATGTCAATACGCAGTGGCTATGATGGTGATGATGATGGTGGTTTGTTATCCTTGCTATGCTCTACCATCTGGATGGTAACCATATCTTACTATTTTCTACTACCCACATGGCCCACAGGATATTATGAAACTGCATCTACGGTGGATGGTAGTGGAAAAGAACAGTTTAACATTGTTTCTTATGTCATTAAAAATGCACATATACTTTAAAATATATATAATAAGTAATATATACATAATATATATGAAATGTAAAGCATTTACAGAAGTAGAACAATATGAAGAACCCACATGTATTTGTCTCCCACTTTCAACAACTATCCAAACATGACCAATCTTTATCACCCATAGTCCCACAATTCTTCCTCCTATTTTATTTTATTTGAAGCAAATCCCAAACATTATTTCATTTAATATCTAATATGCCATTATGTATATTTTAAAAGGCCTTTTTAAAATAACATATAACCACAAAAAAATCATCACTCCTAAAAATTCCTCAATATTATCCAATACCATTTACTTGTACTATGTATCTAATACGGTGAGCAAAGTTCAACACTGATTACACGTAGTTCAGTTGTTTTATGTATTTATGAGTCCTTTTTACATTTTACTTATCTTTAAAGTGGTGTTCATAAAAATGAATTATTATTAGTTTTTAAATTACTTTCTTATTTTTGAGAAGAGGTAGGAACTGGAGCAGAACTAAATTTTGTCCCCGTTAATGCCTACATTCACTACCTTTGGTGAGTTTTTATTTATAATTTCTTGGTATATTAATATCCAAACAGCCTAAAGTAGGCTGCAATATTTACTATATACTAAATGGTAATATTTACTATTCTGTTCATTTTAGTACAGAAAAAGAAATTATGGTAAGATGATATCACGGAGAATATGAGACTTCAATTAATCAATGCCATAAATATCCTTTTAAATATTTTTAAAATATTTACTTGCTCCCTCAGAAGTAATTTATTTGCAGGATGATGAGTTTTTGCCTGTCTGATTCATTTGTAAGGCTCAGTTTATTTACTGAGGATTATCGATGTACAGTTACCAGTAAATTTGGAAAGTATCCTGTAGGTTGCATATTTACGAAAATTCCTTCTCTATCATTCATCATTCTCTAAACACATCCTGACCACTTTTGCCATCATCAGTTTTGAGCAATTGATTTTCAGAAGCAGGCATTAGAGGGGAGGGGATGAAAAAGAGGTTGAACGTTCCTATTTTTATTAGTCAATATTTTACCTCAATGGAAAAAATTTCATTTTCATGTAGGTAAATTGCCCTTTTAAAAGAATAAAGAAAAAATATTAAATTTAATCCATATTGTTATTTCATAAGATATTCTTGTTTCTTTTCCTAAACTGTAACAAATGCCGCAGCAAATTAAAACCTTCACAAGGCTTAATGGAAAAAAAAACAAACACGTAGAATCAGAGGTAATTCAACCACTAGCAGATGACAACACAAAAGTCTTAAACTCTATAATCTTTAATTCTTTATTGGGAATAGTAAAATGACAAAAGAAAACAAAAAAATCTGAAGAGATGCTTTTCTTCTAAGAGGAAAACGAAGGCTTGTAAAGAAAGAAGAATCTTGTAAGAAAATTGTGACATTGTTAACTTCTTGGTAGAAAACATGTTAGTCAAATGTAATATTAATAGGAATGTCTCACTTTCATCTGTCAAACAATATGATTTCTTCTAGATGAGATATTTTCCTTCAACAAATCTTTGAAATCATAATTTAGGATCCTTAGCAGAAGTTTGTCCTAAAACCAGTTAAATCTAAATTTAATTTTCCATAGCATTGCTGAAGGCTTGATCATCCTGTTCAGTGAAAAATATCAACTGTCCTGTTCAATATTTTCCAGGAAGCAAAACTGAAGATATAATTGAAACATACAAAGATAATCTCTTCTTGCTTGTTATCATTAAACTCGAACTTTTAGACTCTTAGTGCCAATGGAAAATATCAAATGTCAAATCTTTCAACTATAATATTTTCATTCTTCTTGGCTTATTCAGCCTGCCTCAAATAAATTCTGAAAAAGGGAAGATGCTCTGAGTCATTCATTTAAAATAGAAAAAAGTGTAACCACATCCCTCTAATTAAAATATGAAAATTAATCTTGGCACTTAGATGAACTAAGGTAAGTAAACTTTTCCCTAGCATTAAGCAACTTTCCCTTGTAAGCTAAATACCTGCTATTAAAACCCAAGTAATCACATATACGTATTTAGAATCAACAAGGAAATGACATTAACAAGGTTAATGGCCTATTGGCTCACATTCAGTCTTCCCATGTCAGGAATCTGTTTTGTTTTTTGCATGGGCAGGCACCGGGAACTGAATCCAGGTCTCCAGCATGACAGGTAAGAACTCTGCCTGCTGAGCCACCACGGCCCACCGTAGGAATCTGGTTCATTTTTAGCAGAACCTGAAGCATGCTTTACACTAGTCTACAGGTACACCTGCGGAATATTACTCAGTCAGCGATTCACCCCATATTCAATTATCACCAACTCCAGTCTCTTCCATCTTCCAAAAGACTGTCTAATCCATCTGCACTGCTTACACTTTAATTCAGCCTCTCTTTGCATCTCACCTGAACTCCAACTAAAAAAGCCATCTGAGGGATCACCTGGCTTCTGTGTCTCACCCTGCAACTGATTCTAACTCAACATCCAGATCTATCTTTGAGGAAAAAACATTTGGAAGGATAACAAGCTGGAGGGTCACACACAAAATATTTCACAATTTAGATTCACCAGAGTTTAACACATTCTCTCCCCTCACTCCTCGTCCCCTTTCCTCCCCCCGGGCATGCGGAGACAATATCATTAACCCAAAGCCCCTCACAATTTCCCAAATACATAGCCTACTTTAATAACCCTTGAAATCATACCTAATTATTTTTTCATATTCCTACAAATGCATTCACATCATATTACAGATGTTTGTTGTGTCTACCACCTCCATAGGTTTCTTGGGGGAAGTAATCATGCCTGAGTCTTCATTGTATTAATCTCCTTGGCAATATTAATCAAAGTGAAATTAAATCTAACAGCCAAATCATTGTAATATAATAGTTACCAATAAATAAACTATGATCATTGAATGATTTGTTAAATATTAAAGGTGTCATCTCAAATTTGTTCAATTTATTGGGATATGTTGTCAAAAATTTGAAAAGTATACTAGTTAGTGCTTAACATCTACAGCACCACAAAATATATTCCAGATGGATTAACAGTGTAAATACTGTTCCACAAAAACTGTAGATAAATAAAATAAAAATGAGCATTTATATTATATTGGGGGGATGGTAAATATATTGTCAAAGAATGAGTCCAAAGGCAGACATTAATAAAGAAAGCAATGTTGGCTTCTCTGATTTAAAAAAAATTCTATCGCAGTGCTGTCCAATATAAATTTCAGTGATCATGGAAATATTCCATAGCTACATTGTCCAAAGCAGTAGCCATTAGCCATGCATGGCTACCAGGCACTTGAAGTTTGCCTAGTGAGACTACAGACTGAATTTTTCATGTTATTTATTTAATAGCTATGTGTTACACATTTAATAGCTATGTGTAGTTAATGGCTGCTGTTTGGAACAGAATAGATCTATAGTTTAAAATAAAATTCCATGGAAAGAAAGCAAAATACAACCCACCAATTTAAGAAGAAAATAAGTCAAATGCATCTGTTACATAGATACATCATATCCTTAAAACACAAATTATTCCCATAAATTAATTTTAAAAATCTCTTTTGGAAAAAAAAATAGGGGGATATGGAAAATCTACAAAGGAGAAATGCAAATGACCACTAAATATATGAAAAACATTCATCCATCACTAGGAGTCAAAGAAATATAAAGTGAAACAATATACTGACTACACTGATGTCTTCCTATCAGATTCTCTTATCTTCACTTCATTCCTATTAGATAGATTTGAGTCTATTAATTTTACCATTTTAATAATAACATTTTCTCTTCCTTGACCAATTATTTTACAGTCTTGGTTAAATTCAGGAGTCCATAGCATGTACTATGGAACATTCCCTGTAAAAATCAAACCACTGCAAAGCCTAGTGGGACTGTCAACAGGGTGGACCAGTCACCTCATTCTCAGCACTGCCTGGGCTGCCTCTATGCATCCTTTACCAGCTCTCCTATTCTATACTTTGATAACTTAAAACTTGTCTGTCATCTCAAATTTTCAACCCTGGCACCACCCAGGTATTAGCCAGTGACTTTTAGCTATGAGTTTATAAAAACAAAGATAAAAAATAAATAAAAGCAATCCAAGAATTTCCTCAATTCCCAGCCAGCATAGTCTGCACATTTACTACCTCTCAACTTCTTATTTATGTTTCCCCTACTATTATCAACACTCCTTGGTCTACCCACATTTGGGATTTCAACCTCTAATTTCTATTTTCCCCACATTTTCCATTTCTCTCTATCTAACAGGATTCATCCCTCAAGCACTTAAATTCTCTCTCAGTTTGAAGAGACCATATAATGCAGTGGCTTAAGAAATCAGCTTCAAATCCCAACTCAGCCACTTCCTGATGTTGATCACCTTTAACCTTCTTCATGTCTCATTTTCCTTATCTGTAAAAGTGGAATAGCAACAACATCCCCTCCACAATATAATTATGAAAATTGAATGAGACTATTTCCACAAAGCACTTAGCTTAGAGCCCAGCACATGAGAAGCACTTAGAAAATATTATTGATCATTTTCATTGCCATGACTAATTTTGAACTCTCCTTGCCCTCATATACTTTCCAGTCATCCCCATTCCTTTCCTTCCATTCAGACAAAAAGAAAAAACAAAACAAAAAAAAATTAAAGCTTTTTATTTGAATTAATTGTAGACCTGCAAAAAAGTTGCAAAAATATTGAGAGGCCCATAAATTTCTACCCTCCACCAGCTTACCCTAATCTTAACAAATCACAGACATGCTAAAATTATCAAACACAAAAAATTATCATTGGTGCACTACTATTAAACACAGAACTTATTCAAATTTCCACTAATGTCAAGTTTCTGTTCCAGGATCCAATCCAGAATTCCACATAACAATTAGTTGTTATTTCTCCTTCGTTTCCCCGAATCTGTAAAAGAACCTTAACCTTTCCCAGTCACAATATTAACAGTCTGAAGAGAACTGATTGGTTACTTTATAGAATGTCCCTTAGTTTATGCTTCCTGGTATTTTCTCATGATTGAAATGAGGTTATGCATTTTTAACAAGAATACCTCAGAAATGATATGGTGTCCTCCACAGAGCATCTTGTCAAGAGATTCATGCTATCAACATGTCAGAGCAAAACTTTTTATAAGAATTATCTCCTCTCACTGACTCCACTTCCCTCTTACACCTCAATCCACGGTTAACCAGTCTTAGTTCCCATCAGTCCATTGAAACTGTTCTTGTCAAGACCACCAAGGACACTTTCCCTGTTAACTTCAAGGAAACTTCTTGGTCCTTATGCTCTTGGACTGCTTGGCAGCCTTGACATTGCTGAGTGCTCTCTTCTTGACACATAACCTCAGCTGCCACAATGCCACACTTGCCTGATTTATCATGAACCTTTCTGGATGTTTTTCTTAGTCCTCTTTTCTGGCTCCTTTCCTGGTATAAAGACTGTAAATGTTAGAGGGCTTATTTCTAACTAAACACTCTCCTTAGATAAATGCATCTCCATCTCTGGTTTTAATTACCACTGATATACAGACAATTTCCACAACTATGCCTTCAACACATTTCTCTCTCCTAATCTTCATACCTATATATACGACTGTATTCCATACATCTCTATGGGATATCCTGTAGGAATATTAAAATGAATATATCCCCAAGCAATCCCACTATAGACCTGAAGTTTAACCTGGTGAATTATCATTTATTTTATACTTAAGGAGGACCACAAAACCTAATGTCACGATAGATATAAACTTAGCAAAGCAGAGCTCAAGAAGGTCATCTGTTCTTTGAAATAAATTTGTATTAATGCAATCTAAGATTGCATTAGAGTTCACAGTGGCTGTATCCCGTTATTGACAGATATTGCATTGAATACTGAAAAAAAGCCCCTATGTTTCTTACATATATATATTCATGTAACTGTTTCCCCAGTCCTGTAATTGTAGAGATAAAATTTGGGAAATACTATGTCACTTAGTTGAATTTGGCCCATCACTTAAAACCTGGTTTATTTTGGGATCTAAATATAGTGGGTTATCTAGTCATTAAATAAAGTATATATTGAGCAAGCACTAAGTGTTTGACACTTCTGGAGGCACTAGAAATACATTGGTGGGGCACACTGCTCGTTGTCCCCCCAATCCATTCTTCTCCTCTTCTATGACACTGCAGTTAGGTTAATGTTAGGACCACACATGTAATTTTAGAAAAGTCTGTAACCATATTAAACAGAAGAAAAACAGAGGTGAGATTGATTTTATTAACATATATTACTTAGTCCAATATGTCTAGAATGTCATTATGTCAACAGGTTAACCAATGTAAAAATTATTAATGTTAAATTTTACTTTTTTTTTCAATCTAAGTCTTTAACAACTGATGTCTTACAGCACATCACAATTTGGACCAGCCATATTTCAAGAGCTTAGTAGCTTCATGTGGCCAGTCGCTACTGTATATGGTAGTGCAGAGGCAGAGAGATGGCATTTCCCTACCTCTCTTGCATTTAGGTGTAGCCGTGTCCTGGCCAATGGAATGTGAGTGGAAATTGTATATGCAACTTGCACATCATTTGATTAAAAGAAAATTACTTGTATTTTTAGGTTCTCTGGTACAGCAGCTTAAACCTTAACCTAAATAACACAAGAGTTCAAACACAACCCATGCCAGGACCTGAAATTTTGGTTCCTCACATCTGCAAATTTGATGAGCCTGTTTTCTTTATCATCATCTAAAACATGGATAAAAAATATTGAGAAAACAAGAAAGGGCTCGGCCACACATATAGTTCTCCAACTGCCCTGTTCACATATAGTTCTCCAACTGCCCTGTTAAAATGGCTCAGGAATTAGGCCATTTTAACAGGGCATTAAATTTTGTTTGGTCCTCCTGCCTCCCCAGCATGTCTCCTGACAATTCTGTTTTTATTCTGTCACCTATGAAAGATTCAATTCACGGAAAGTCCTCCATCTGTTTCCCATGTCACATGGTCCCCTCGACTCTTACGTACAGACATGTTGATGATGAGTAAGTTACTGGTTAACTACCACAACTACCTACAAAGGGTTGGAGATTAACCAAGATTTGCCAGGTTTCTTATCAGTAGTGGCTGGTGGACTTCCAGGATTTCTATACACATATACTTATGTCTTGTGTGTGTGTGTGTGTGTGCACACGTGTGTGTGTGGCTGTGTGTGGGGGGGTGGGTCTGAGGTAGATATGAGACCCCATCTTAAATCTGTGTCTGTATAAAAAGAACACCGTTCTTCATTGCATGCTAAAGATCAATAAAAATAGGATTTCTTAAAGTACATTTATTTATTTTACATAAGACTGAAGTAATTTTTATTCACATTAAAATACTGTTATCACTGTTACTGTTATTATTTCTTAGATCGGAGTAGTCAGTGCTCATCCCACAATGAGTCACCTCATGCTTTTCAGTGACAGCCAGTCTGGGTGAATTAATAGTAAGGAGATGTTGCAGAGTTCATTTCAATCATTGCTTAGCATTGTGTCATGCATAACAAATACATATTTGTATGTATATATCAAAAGTGCACAGGAGAAAAAAACCAATAGCAGAAAATAAATCAATGAATAAAATAAACACACTCTGCTCCAAATGTCCTTTGAACTACTTCCCCATAAGTCATTAGCCTGAACTGTCTAATGATGGATGCTCTCTCTCCCAGGGCTCCCTTGCTGTGTACTAAGGGATGGGTGCTTTGTGTGGGGTGGGCAGAGGGAAGTGTACAGGCCAAGGTACTCTTTTAAAGACCACATCTGAACCTCAGTATGGCATAGCCTCTGATGGACCTGAAGGTGTGGTGGGCCTTTCACTCTTAGTTTATCACGTCACAGTACTAATACCTATATCCGATATATAGGATTATTCATGAAATATACCTTGAGATACCAATGGGAATGTCCTTTTAGGAAGAACAGGAATATAAAATGTTTTTTGTTCTTTTACCTTCTTGGTTAGTGACTAAGAAATATTTTAAAATCTGTCAGTCTTCGTGAGCTCTTTTTTTTAACACATTAAAAAACAGCATATATTTTATTTTCAAGCACCTAATAAATACCAGACTTTTCCAACTCTACCCTCTATGAATTCTTCTCATCTAGAATTAAGTTTGTTGGGAGCAAGTTGTTTCTGGTGATCAAAAATCAAGGCACAGTCGTAAAGGTAATAGCTTTGTAGCCAACATGCTCAGAATCAAGACATAACATATTTTACTTTCAAAATAAAGGATAGATATTTTACCATATCATTTGATCAGTAAAGCACTTTATTCTGGAATGATCCATGTTGATACAGTTGATTCTTCTCACACACAGCATACTTCAAATAAAATGAGGTATTAACTATAAAACATGAAGTTTTGAATGGATTTTGTATTACCAGTAACAGTCAAGGATGAAACAGAAGAACTCTACAACCTTTCTTAAAAGAAAGAGCAAGAGGGTGGGCCACGGTGGCTCAGCAGGTAGAGTTCTCACCTGCCATGCTGGAGACCCGGGTTCAATTCCCGGTTCCTGCCCATGCAAAAAGATAAAAAAAAAAAAAAAAAAAAAAAAAAAAAAAAAAAAAAAAAAAAGGAAAGAGCAAGTTTTTATTGTTTGAATAACACAAACCCAGGCAGAGAAGTCCCAAGAAAATGATAGTCATGGTTCATTGTTATTGGCCCTTTGGTTCTTCATTGTCTAAGCACTAATTAGATTTCCTTTTTTATGATATCAGACACTTATATTGATTACAAATGTAACCCAAGTGTGAATAAATAAATGGATTATCATTTAAACTGCTCTCCCCTGCCCTGCCATGCTCCTTTGAATAGAAAACAGTGTTAAATGTCTCTTCATAGCCTGTTTGGCCATAGTTGTCCCACCCATGGTTTTAAAAACAGACTGCTACTTGGCCTTCCAAAAAATCCTTCTTGAAATACAGTTCATTCTGTTAAAGAAACTCTGGAGCACAGACCTACTGATATTGTCAATAGTCTCCAAAAGGTGAGGATGCTAACTGGGCTGAAGGCAACTGGGAGAGCTCCTCAGGAAACTGAGGACCATTGGGAATCTGCATAGAGATAAATCTTGTCAACAAGACACCAGTTCTTTCAATTAAAGCCAGGAGAGTGCTGCCCATCGCAGCTGTCCCTATCACCAGCTTTGGTACCTTTCTTGCTGCCAGGATGGCACTTGTCAAGGCACCATGTGTGATGGAGTTTCAGACATCTTCCTTCCCTCTGACTTGAGCCATTCTGCAGTTGATCATAGAAAACACCTCCCCAAACTGCAAAGCTACCTCTAGCTGTGGAGTCCTGCTTTAAATAGCTATTAAACTCCCTCATCATCTGTGGTCACCCTCACTGGAGAAGCATGGAGACTTTTGATAGCTTGAAAGTAACCACCACCTTTGGAATCCACTGTAAAGGCCCTCCACAGTCACCCACAGCTGGCCATGGGCAGGGCTCCTGCAAGAGTGTGGTCTTCTCTCTGCCTCTATTGCCTTCACGGACTCTTAACAGTCCCATAATATTGGATCTGTACCCCATAAGAAATAAAATTAAAGAAGGCTGCAAAGGCAGCTGAATGAGCCTTAGGTATAAACTGTCGGGAAACTATCCACAGTAGAAAACCGTTGCAGCTCCCCTCCCCCTCCTCAGGGAAGCATTTTGCAAATGACAGTACCAGGGAAGACCACTTGGGGCAACATTTTGTGTCAGTTGCCGCATCATTATTTACAAAACGATTACTCCAATATGATCTTCTTTAAAATATGCAACAGTTCAATGAGACATCACTATTTGCTTTATTACTATTTTTAGGCCTGTCTAATGAATAAGAAACTTCAGGTTTAGAGAGCTTAACAATGTGTCCAGGGTCACACAGCTAATATAAGGACAGACAATTCAGATTTCTCATTTCCATTCTTGAGCTGTAGCCACAAAATGGCCTCCGAAGATTACACCAAAAAAAAGCCATGCTTTTGGCAGTATACCTAAATATTGTTAAAGGTTCCTGGCAGAGTAAGAAATCTGTTGTATAACTTTAAATGGTAAATTACTAAAAATAGAATCCTGAATATTATTTACTAAAAAAACACACCTGGAATACACAAATGGCACATCCATAGATATAAAAACTCCTGCGTGATTATTTGAATTGTTGAACTTGTTTCCTATGTCATTTTAAAAGTTTACATATCTGCACATTTAATAGAAGAGATGTTCTATTTGCCTTTTCAAGTGAGAAAGCAATCTCAGTAATGGTTAGCAGACTTACATAAATGCACACTGTCTCTTCATAGCCTGTTTGGCCACAGTTGTCCCACCCATGGTTTTAAAAACAGACTGCTACTTGGCCTTCAAAAAAATCCTTCTTGAAATACAGTTCATTCTGTTAAAGAAACTCTGGAGACATTTAAGCATTTGTAGTATAGTTCAGATGTGCCAAAACTTCACTGAACCACAAACGTGGGCATAGCCATGGCTAGAAGCTCGGTCACCGTCTCTCTCTTGTCCAGGAGCTGGTGCCTGGCACCAGGCTGTCTTCCAGAAAAATGCCTAGTGGATCAGACCCTAATCCACTCCAGCCAGTGTTCCGTTATGACAATGCACACCATAGAAGGTGTGATTGCTTTATAATATAAATTTCATAAAAGCTAAATATGTACATTGAAACATCCCCAACTTAATAATTTATGGTGAATTCATTAATCTTTATTTCAGCCATACATAAACCCATTTGTGTTTTTAGCATCTAAACTCAAACTCCATTCAGTTAAAACAAAGCAGCATATATGCGTAAATATTATAAAGTTGAGTTTGGAATAGCAACTTATTTTTTCTTTGCTTCTAACGAAACAAGTTATTTGCCTGCGTTTTTCACTTTTCAACCTATGTTCACATGTTCATGTTGTGTAATCACACACAGGCATGACAATAAATAAGAAGTTATCTGATATAAGACTTAAATTATAAGAAGGAAAGTGGGTGGCTGCAGAATGTCAATTATCCAAACTGTACTGCTATCCTTCCCAACCCAATTTAGAATGAAATGTTCACTTTTGTTAACTTAATTTTTTATATAAAACACTCTTCTATTTGTTCTTTTACCCAAATATTCTTCAGTGACTCCCCTGCTAATAATAATAATCAAGGAATTAAAAGCCACAGCATATGTTGAATGGCTGTATCTCTCATAAATCACATTTACTGTCATTTGTTAACATGCTATTTTAATTTCAGAAAATTCAATGATGGTTCATGAATTTTGCATTATCTCCAAAAAATTGACATGATTTTACATTGAAGACTAAAGGGATGGTGACAATTTTAATGTGCACTGGGAGATCACATGGTATTCTCAAATTTAATGGTAAAGCAAATTCAGTTAACTCTGCAGAAACATAAGGAGTCCTACACAATCAGTCTCTTCACTAGCCGAGAGCAGATTAGGAACCAGGAGTTTAAATCAAACACCTGATATATACTGTGAAATCTTTTCTGCTTAATGCGGCTGATGAGAAAATCTGCTCAGAGACTGAGAAAGAAGGAGCACAGAGATGCCCTAATAAGCAATAGTCAGCAATAGAAAAATTGAAACAACTGGATGCAAAAACAAGTCTCTAAGTAATCATTCTTTGCCTATCAGGTTCCATTTCTATCCTAAAGGACAAGGCTACCTCTATGTCCAGACACAAGAAGTTTCCCTAGGGCACTGGTCATCAAATTTTACTGTGTTTAAGAACCATTTGGGGAGGTGTATGAAAAATCCTCATTGCCAGCCCTGCAACCCTTGCAATTCTTATTCATTTGTTCTGGAAGGTGGCCAGGGAACTGTATATTAAAAAGCAGCACAAGAGATCTTACAATATTTGCTCTTTTGTCTCTGGCTTATTTTGCCTCACCAAATGCCCCACATGTTCATTCATATAGTTGCATGCCTCACAACCATATTGTATGATCTCATTTAGAAAATACATATAAGAAAACTGGGTCCTGGACTGTAAGCTCTTACAGCAGTCAAAGAAACAAAAAACAAAAACAACTCGCAGCACAAGGAATTCTGATGCAAGTGTCCACTGATTCCAGTGTGAGAGATCCTGCCCTGGGTCTGCCCTGAGCAGAAGAGGTGGCTCACAAGTCACAGTGGTGTGAGAGTGAAGAATCTGGAGGAAAGAGAGAATTGCTCAAGTTTCACACTGCCCAATGCATAGTGAAAGCCAAAACCAAGGAGTGCCAACTGAGGCACATCTACATAAATGTAAGCAAAGCAGTATTTGATCTGAATAATGCATATGTGCTCATCACTCACTTCCATGATCTTTGGAAGACTATATTTTAGCAATTAGAAAATGGAAATGAAGAAACCTAGTTAGTATCCTTACACAAATCCAAAGATGAGTTCTTTAAGATGGATTTCAGGAGGGTCAGTAGATGGAAACTGCCTAATCTTTGGGGAAAAACAACTGTGAGAAAACCTACGGGGTCAGCCTGGCCATGAGAATTCAACCTGAGCAAGAAGGCATCTCTCTTACAACGTGATACCGAAAAGACTACAATACAACACAAACTTCTGAGACCTGTGTTCAAGTATGTGCAATATTTTAAAATTTATTTTCTTTTTTCATCTCTGCTAAACATGAAAGGAAATCTATGACTGTAAATAGTT
The DNA here is from genome assembly GCF_023851605.1 of Tamandua tetradactyla. Taxonomy (NCBI): domain Eukaryota; kingdom Metazoa; phylum Chordata; class Mammalia; order Pilosa; family Myrmecophagidae; genus Tamandua; species Tamandua tetradactyla. The sequence continues at coordinate 168,189,543 of NC_135327.1, forward strand.
CAAATAAAAAATAAAACAATAATATTCAGAAAAATATCACAAAGAGAACAACTATTAAATTATCCTAATGATGTATAGCTAGATAACATCTTCTGAATGGACCAGGCTTTTATAGAATTAACTTATAGGGCTCAGTTTTAAAATACTGAAATCAAAAGTTTAGCAGCTTTGCAATATTTTACAACACATATATAATGATTTTTTAAACCATAAATGTAAGAAGCAGGCCCCAGAAGAATCAGAATTACAAAGCTGAGAAAATTAAAATTACTTTTGGTGTGCTATATATTTTGCTGCAAAAGTTCAAGTTGTCCTTCAAGTATGAATAAAAGAAATTACTTCTGTTTCAAAGTAAATGAAAAATGAATGCCTTCATTGATAGTGTTGCTTGTTTTAAATTATTTATATACTGAATTTACTGAAAACATGTTTTAGTAAAAGAACAAGCAAATAAAAAATGAAGTATAATTCTTATGGTTCAATACTTTTTAAAAGTAAGGGCTCCTTGACACCAACTGAAATTGACAGATGATTCTGGTTAAAAAAAAAATTCCCTTGTAGAGGTGGGACTTGGGAAATATAACAGAAATCTATTAACCAAGTTCTAAAAGCCTAGGTACTTGTCATCACAGGCACATTGTGGAGCAGTTTAAATGTCTGCAGCATAAAAAAAAAAAATGTTTGTAGAAACCAGTGATTAATTATTGTTGAAATTAAAATGAATACTTTTATTTTTTAAAATCCATTTTATTGTTTTAAAAAAGTGAAATTGGGTAAAAATTTAGATTCACTATGGAGTTTTTTGTCTCAGGCCATTTATAAGTGCTCGTCTCAAAATGCCATTGGTACAGAAACAAATCCCTCAAGAAAACAAAAATGCTGTGATGGTCCCATTTAATGTATCCTAAATGCCTCTTCAGTACTTCGGTGCATTAATTCAAAGGACAGAAGAACAGTCTGTTTTAAAGCAAACAACTTCAAAGTAAATACATTTCTCTGCTTTAAAGCACATGCATAAACATGCTTCTAAAAGGGTTAGGCCATCTTCAAGTGGGGAATACTTGCTTAACATCTAGATATAGGAGGACAGTGGAGAAAAGAAAAAAAGTTAACAGGCCAGGGCATCATCCCATATCATAAAAAAAAAAAAATTTCTTTGTTCAGCTCATTTCATTTTTTGTATGTTTTTTTTAAATATAAACATTCAATATTAATTTATTTTTTAAAATACTTTTTATGGAGAATTATCCACACACACACAGTCCAATCATATTATACAATCAATGGCTCACAATATCATCACTTATTCGTGTATTCATCACCATGATCATTTATAGAACATTCGCATCACTCCAGAAAATAAAATAAAAAGGAAAAATCAATTATCAATTGATCAATTATCAACTATACCAAACTTTCTCTTTCTTGTATACACTTTGCCCCCTTCCCTGCTCACATCCTACTCAACCTTCAGGTTCAGGCTAAATGTTGCTCCTTAAATTTGTTCCTTCCCTAAGCCACATCTTCTTTGGGAACCCCATTCTGATTCAGAACACTCTCTACCTTTCCTCTGAAACATGTGTCAATATGTATGGTGACATATTTGTATAATAATTTATTTGTCTCTCCCTCATTAGACCATGGCCCAACGATCTTGATAAGTTTAAGCATAACAAGGATTAAACTTATAAAAACATTTTCAAATTGTATAGTGAAAGAGAAGTGAAGGAAAGCAGAGGAGGAGAATGCATGAAAAGAAGAAATGGATGGACCTCAATGGATCAAGGCAAGTTTTATTAGAGAGTTTGAGAGGGATGGCCCGAGGAGCAGTTAAGATGACTGAACCAAGAGCCGTGCTAAGGGGGAGGAGAGTGGCATATTTATAGAGCATGGTTTATTGAAACCAAGAAAAATAAAAAGCAAAAAGACAATGTCTTTTGTGATTACACTTCTGTGGTTAAACATTTGGTATGCTTTGGAGATTGTTAGGAACAGGCAGGTGGGACTCTCCAGTTCGCCAGGGTGGGTGAAGTTCAATCAGCCGTGATAGGTTAGGTCAGTTTGTTAGTTCCATCATATAGTACATTCAAATTACAGGTATTGTTATTAACTTTTTGATATCAAGTTTATATACTAAAGAATTTATTATGTACCAAAGAACTAGATATAATAGTTATGTCTAGTTTTCATTTAATTTATAGACATATCCAAGAAGGCCTCATATTTAGTATTAGTGAAGCTTGCTTTAAGGAATATTATACAGTTTAAATAATGGCAATGGTTCTTTGTAATTTGGGGCCAAAGTTGATGTCACATCAGATATATTAAAATCTTAATTAAAACAATTTTTTTAGGTTAGTTTATGCCAAGATGCCACATAAAAAGAAAGTGATTGGTATTGCTTAATTGTTCTATTTATGTGAACCATTTCAGCAATTCAGAAAACAATATAGCATACATGCCACTTTATAATTCAAATATGCCTTGACATGAACAACTATTTGAATCATTATGAAAACTGAAAGAGTACTTTATAACAAAGATGATATGACTCACCAATTATGTATGGATTACTCCTGGGTATTTTTCCAGGAGTGGAGCTTCATTTATGCTGGTCTATGAATGATTCTCATCTGATTACTTTTCTGAATAGAGAGAGGAGGGAATCTCTGGTCTTAGAGCACTTTTTTTTTCACATGGGCAGGCACTGGGAATCAAACCCAGGTCTCCAGCATGGCAGGCGAGAACTCTGCCACTGTGCCACCATTGCCCACCCCGCTAGAGCACTTTTACTTAGAGCGAAGGGAGCCAACAAGTGCCCAATGGAACTGACTGTGGTCTCATCTTTTCTATATTTTAACCCACTGGCCTAACACTTCCAGACCACAGAAGATTTGTAACACTAAAAGAATTTACTCTTGCCCAGATATTTTGGTGTTTTGACTCCTGACAGGTGTTGCAACAAAGTCAAGTGATTTCAATTTACCAGGCAAGGACAAGAAATGGTTTCAGGAAAAACCAAGGTGACGAACTATTGAGCATTCAGTTCATTAGCTGTCATCCATCTTGACATCTTCATCTTTCAAGCAGTACTGCAGAAAATCAAAGACTTGTAGTGCTTCCCTTAGAAAAATCTGAAAAGGGAGCCATATCCTCTTAAAGTTAAAGAGACTATGAAGGCTATTTCAAATGGATTATAAAAGATAACCATTGCTGCAGAGGTGAAAGTCTTGACAGATTCTCAATTGTAAATACTGCCTGTGCCCTTAAATACATGAATCTTATAACCAATAAATTAAAACTACATGTGAAGTGAATTGCTTGAGTGTTTTTAGCTTATTCTAGTTTGATGCATTCTGTACTTTAATATGCAATAATAGTGATCTCACAGATAGTGATCTCACAGCCAAGGGTTGGTAATATCACTTTTTCTTCATTTGTTTCTCTGTTCTGCTTGTTCAGCTCTAAGGTGCTAAACTCCAGTTTTTTAGCACTTACATGCAGAGTTTCCTGGGATTAGAGTAAGGTGAGCAACCAAAGATATTAATGAAGTCGTCATCACCTTTCCCGGTCACCATCCCTTGGCAAGGGAATAGAAGTTCCATTTCAAATTCTTGGAGACCCCTAATGATAGAGATAAGATAAATATCATGCACAACTTCTATCTTCCACATACTAATTTATAATGCCAAGAGGCATTGAAAGAGTCATTTTTTTACATGGCAGCTTTAGTCACAATAACCAAAATCTGAAAAATATCCAGTTGCCCTTAAATGGGTGAATGATTAAACACACTGTAGTACAGCCATACCATAGAATACTATTCAGCAATTAAAAGGAATAAAGTATTAATGCACACAACAACTTGGACAGCTCTGAAATTGAACTATGCTGAGTGAGCAAAACAACTTCAAAAGGATACATACTATATGATTCCATTTACATAAAACTCTTGAAATGACAAAATTATAGAGTTGAAGAACTGATTAGTGGTTGCCAGAAGTTGGAGGGAAGAGGAGAGAAAGGGAGATGGCAGTGGCTATAAAGGTAGCACAAGGGATCCATGGGGTAGAACTGATGTCCTGAAATATTCAATGACACTTACTGCAGTTCTATTGATACTACTTGTGCTGGTTTGGAGCTGCTAGGTACCCAAGAAAAGCCATGTTTTTTCAGTCCATCCTGGGGGCCAGACCTATTGTTGGGTGAGACCTTTTGATTAGGTTGTTTCCATGGAGATGTGACCCAACCCATTCAAGATGAGTCTTAATCCTTTTGCTGAAGTCCTTTATGAGTAGATAGAAGACAGATGAAGGGTGCTCGGGTGGTTCAGTTGTAGAATGACCACCTTCCATGTGGGAGACCAGGTTTGATTCCTGGACCGTGAACCCAAAAAATAAAAGACAGATGAAACTCAGAGAGCTCAGAGAATCTAAGACATGAAATCCAGAGAAAAGTCTCCAGAGGAAAGAAAGAGCCATTGAGACCAACCCAGGAGAGAAAAACTATTTGCCTTCCCATGTGACAGAGGAACCCTTGATGCCAGTAGCCTTTCCTCCAAGAAGTCATCTTCCTTTTGATGCCTTAATTTGGACATTTTCATGGCCTTAGAAATGTCAATTTGTAACCTAACAAACCTTCATTGAAAAAGGCAACCCATTTCTGGAATATTGCATTCTGGCAGCATTAGCAAACTGAAACACTAAGGAACAAAATAAACAAAGCAAAAGCCTTCTCCCATATCTCCCTGATCCTGAATTCCCCAGTCAAAATATTAAAATCAGGAGATAATAAAAAATGTTAATTCACAACTCTTCTCTAGTAGCCACTTGGGCAAGCACCTATGTCCTTTCCATGGACACTCAGAAACCTCTGTGGTCTTGAGAATCACTGGAAGACAACTGAGAAACTATCAAAGTGTACTTTCCTCCCATCAGGGAAAGCCATAGTACTAGTGACTAGGTGATGTGCCTCTGAAGGACAGCATTTCATATCCAAGTAAGGACTCATGCCTAAAAAAAATATTTCCCAGGCAATCTGCCTGAAATTCTTCAATATGTGATGAGCACTGTTATTATCATACTAACACCACCACCACCACTACTGCCACTGTACATGACATGGTTCTTGGCTCAGAACTCTGCCAGGCTGTTCTTCACATTAGGCATATCATATAACACCTACAACAATCATATGAGGTAGGCATTATTATTGCCAGTGAGCAACTGAGAAAACAGAGAATACATTCTATGTCCTTTTATTCTAAGTTTGGTCCTTAGAATAACAGCTGCAGCATCACCTGGGAGCCTCTTAGAAATGCAAAATCTCAGGCCTCACCTGAAACTTCTTGAATAAGAATCTGCATTTTAATAAGATTTCCAAGTGATTCACATGACTTGAGAGGCACTGCCATAGGTTACACAGCTAGCTGTACATGGAATCGCGAGACTGAAACTCAGATGTGTCTGAATCAAAAACCCAGATACTAAAATGATCAATTCTTCTTGATGATGCAATTACATCAAAAGAATGAAACAATTGAATACCTACATGTCAAGACATGATTTTTTTCCCATTAGGTGATAAAATCTGATACTGAGAATTATTAGTTTTGTAAGAGAAAGGGGTGACCTGGGAATCATGGAGGTAACTGATACTCTTGGTAGATGAATGGGAGGGAACCATTAGGAAAGCAAATTGGGCTTTAAAAAAAAAAATTCTCCATTTCACAGTTTGGCTAAGGGTTCGGGGCTTACCCAGTTCATCTAAAGTGGTCCCCTGACATTGACCAACCTGCCAAGCATTGTGAAGGGAATTATGCACAGGATCACTGTCTCATGAGCCCAGACATTGCATATCCTGTGACAACGGACACACAGATTCTCTTTGCTGGATGTGCATATCTAGTTTTTAAGTTCTTACACCAGACATTCAGCCAAATACTGAACTTCACTAAGTCTGACAAATAGAAACATTTATATAGGTGACAGTTTCAATGAAATACAATTTTAGTTTTTTACATTATATAAAATAAGTCATACTATACTAACCAAGCTTCCATCAAGGATTTGCAATGATGGTATGCAAGACTAATAAGTAATTAAAATGTATGGTTTTTAAGTAAGTTAGCATCTGATCTTGAAAACAGTGTCTCTTAAACTCAAGTTTAAGCTACCTGGTCTTATTCATACTATCAAATTTTCCAAGCAAATCCTTTTTTCACCAGGATAGAAAGGTAAGCTTCAGGTCATCCACAATTCATGTTATCATGATTCATTAGGATTAGCTCTATTGCTTTTTCATTAAGAAATAGCTGACTGCTATTATTTTTTCTTTCCTCTCATCTAGAGTGTTTTGGTAGGTAATTTCCATATTATCTAATTTAACATTTTTAACACTTTAATGGGACAGTAATTTCATCTCTTCTTGGAGGAAAATTCAGTACTATTTTAAGTGTCATTTTTCTTGTTTATTATAGTGGATTGTTGTAACAGTGTGGCTCATGGAGATACTGGTGTGCCAACACCTATGCCTTTGAGTGTCCTTTTATTTGAAAATGACTTTTGGGCTACTTGCTTTCTCATTGTGAAAACCTTTCCAAATTACACATCAAAGCATGTCACAGAGAATAAGTGTGGCTTTGTGCTTATATCGTTTCAATATAAATGAAAGGAAATACAGGGCTACTCATTCTTGAAAGTAAGAATATAATTTTTCACCAAACTTTCATTTTAATAGTGGAAAATATATGCTAATTTTATGTCACAGATGAGATTAGATCTTGTTTGTGTGATCAATATTTGTTAAATTACTCTGGCTCTATCAAAGAAAGATCTGAAAATTTAATAAAGAAGATATATTTCATTTTGTGTAATCTTATGTAAAGATTAACCTGAAGTAAAGATTAACAACACACTGGCAGTGTCTGAAATTGAAGTCCTTTATTTATATACTAGAATATTGCATGCATTGGTACTGTGACTGCTTTAAAATTTCATGGATGAATCTTAACATGTACAGCATGCTTCACTTTCAGACCCAGAATGCCTTTGAGTAACATTCTGGTCATCTCTTAACACATAAAAACCACTTCAAAATACCGCAGCTTACAAGCAACCATTTTATCATCTCTTATGATTTTGCGGGTCAGGAATTCAGAAAAGGTCTGGCTGAGCAATTCTATGCCAGGTAGCCTTGATAGAAGTCCCTTGGTGGTATTTAGCTGGTGGCTGGGTTGCCCTAGGGAGCCCAAGACTTACATTTCTGAAATCTTGGTGGGAATGGCTCTAAGGCTAGACTCAGCCAGATGGTCACCTATCACTCCTACTGCCTTTGCAATATGGCAGCATCAGCATAGTCAGGTATCTTACTTGGCAACTTAGGGTTCCAGAGAAAATGTTCTAGGAGACATAGGCAGATGTAAGCCTTCTTCTGATCTAGCCTCAGAAGTCCCAGAATGTTACTTGTGCTGAATTTATAGGTCAAGCATGTCACTAAAAGCCAAGGGAATGGAATTAGTCTCTATTTCTCAATGACAAAAGCAGCAAAAACAATTGCAGCCATCTTTATTCTGCTACAGATAACCACTTAGATCTTTATGCTTTTCTTTGTCCAACCTAATAAATGGAGTTGGATGGATAAACAGATAAAGAGAGTAGGAGATGTGTGCGTGTGTGTGTGTGTGTCTATATACAAACAAGGTAAATTCCCAACTTAGTATCATTGAATACATGTGTGGAAAATAAGGTGAACAAATAATACGTAGAAACTTTGATTATCCCCAAATCAATCCTCTCTATTTTAAAAGGCTATAACCCTCATTTTGTCTTTATTTCTCTCATATTGACCATTTATACATTTATAGCTGCCTATCACATTTTTCAGATGTTACCAGGAGGCATTAATGAGATACTATTACATAAGTACAGGAATGACTAAAATCCAAAAATCTGACTATACCAATTGCTGGCAAGAATGTGAAGCAATAGGAGCTCTCATCCATTGCTGATGGAAATGCAAATTGGTACAGCCACTTTAAAGGACAATTTGGCACTTTCTTATACATCTAAGCTTCATCTACTATATGATCCAGCAATTGCACTCCCAGGAAATTATCACACATATTTGAAAACTTCTGTCCACACACACACACACACAAACTCCATGTGAATGTTAGTAGCAGCTTTAATCACCAAGAAATGGAAGCAAATAAGATATCCTTCAAAAGGTGAGTGAATAAACATATGGTAGTACAGCCATGCAATGGAATATTACTCAGCTATCAAAAACAATGAACTGTTAGTTCACTAAATAACATAGGAGTGTCTTAAATGCACATTGCTAAGTGAAAAAAGCCAGTGTGTAAACTCAACATACTGCATGATACCATATAATTAACAGTTAAAACTATAGATATGGAAACAGATTAGCAGAGGCCAGGGGCTTGGGAGAGGAAAAAGTTGAATAAGTAAAGCACAAGTATTTTTTTTAGGGCTATAAAACTATTCAGTATGATACTGAGGGGGTGAATGCATGATACCATACATTGGTCAAAACCCATAGAACTTTATAACACAAAGAATGAACTTTAAAGCAAACAAATTTAAAAATAAAAAAAATCAATTAGACCATCACTGGAGGATTGCAGGATGGAATTCAGATGGTGGGAAAAGAATCTAACTGTATTATAAATATAGGACATAACCTCCCTGTACAGAGTAGGGAAATAAGGGGCTGACCTAATTAACTTTGGAAATGGGTAGAAAGTATTAGATTAAAGTAAAAAGGAACCATATACATGAACTGTAAAGTCAACAAAGTTGACTGATGTACATATTAGCTAGAATTAAACAATTAAATGGACGGATAGCAGAGGGTGAGAGCCAGGTTTCTCACTGTTGTAGCTGGAGGTTACAGAGAGCAAGGGGTGGAAGCTGTGGTGATCCAAGTGTTTAAAGGCCAGAGTTGGAGATATGAGTAGGAACACAAGTTCAGCTTAATATAGATACAGATGGATAAATATCAAAGTAATTATAGGTATAGATGTGTATACAGATTGGTATACACCCATGTATTCCCAAACTGAAAAGACCTGGGAGCAATGACATTCCAGCAACAGCAAGCACACCTGGTAGTCAGATCTTGGTTTCTCATACCATTCAAAATTAAAGGAGCCAAGGGCCCCTGGAGAAATGGTTGATTCTCAGACTAAACAAGAAAAATACAAGATGAGCCTGGAGTATATTCTCATAGGAAGTCCACTCAAAAAAAAAAAACAAATTAATTGTGGTACATCAGAGGGCACAGGAGCCAGCTGAAAGAGGTTCCAATAACCAAAGCTGGAACAATTTGAACAACAAAATAAATACAGTAGTATTGAAATATAACCCAAAGTATAAAATAAATACCTCTGAGTAAATACTGATATAATAAATGATTGAATAAATAATTGTACAGAAGAATTCCAAATAATTTATATGGATATCACCCTCTCAAAGAGTTGGAACATAACTCTCTACCCATTAAGTGTCTACCATACATATAGATTCCTTCCCAAGACTAACAGTATGGAAAGTAGTAGGGGAATAGGTAACTTTACAGTGCAACAACCTGGCAAATGCCACCTCAGCCAAGTGACCAAGGTTTACACCAACAGTGATAAGTCATGCTGGCAGCACATACCCTTGATAAGATGTGATGAGAATGTGCTAACCTCTGTGCTCTTCCTCTCAAAAACATAAACCCAGTCTAACCATAAAAAAAGAAAAAAAAAAAAAACATAAGACAAAATCAAATTCATGGCCACTTTTCAATGCATACCTTATGAGTATCTTCAAAATCATCAAAATCAAGGAAAGTCTGAGGAAGTGTCACAGTCTAAAGGAGTCTAGAGAGACCTAATGACTAAATATAATGTGGTATCCTGGATGGGATCCTGGGATAGAAAAAAAAAAGGACCTTACGTAAAAATGAAAGAAATTTGAGTGAAGTGTGTACTTTAGTTTTAAAAAAGAAACAAAATGTTGCAAGGCGGAATAAATGAGGTAATTGATGTGGAATAAAAGGAAAAAATTCAGAAGGAAGCACACACCTACACTGGCTGAAGAAAAGATATTATCAATAAATTATTAACCATTCAACAGGTCTGCATTTTATGTTAAAAAGAGAACACAATAGGGTGGGCCATGGTGGCTCAGTGGCAGAGTTCTCACCTGCCTTGCAGGAGACCCGGTTCAAAGCAATTCCCGGTGCCTGTCCATGCAAAAAAAAAAAAAAGAGAGAGAGAGAGAGAGAGAAAACCCAATAATTCAGAGAAAATTTAAATATAGCTTTTCTGACTTTATGGAAATGGAGTAAATAAGAGAATGTTCCCTGAAGAGAGCACCACATTCTAAAATGGCACAAGGAAACTACAACGTCAGAACAGCAGGTCCAGAAGGAAAACCAGGATGGTGTCACAGAGTATCAGGAGAAAGGAGGGTGAGCATCATCAGAAGAGTTAGTACAGAGCTTCCTCTTGGGTTGGTTGGTGAGTTTTGGTAATGGATGGAGACAAATGTAGTGCAACATTGTCAATGCGATTAATGCCCCTGAATCATATATTTTAAAGACACTAAAATCTTAGATGGTATACCTGTTACCCAAAAATTGTTTTTTAAACCATAGAATTATATAACACAAAAAGTGAGCCCTAAAGTAAACTATGGTCTATAAATAACAGTGTAATTAGAATAATATTGTTTCATCAATTGTAACAAAGTACTACACTAATGCAAAATGTTAACAATAGGAAAAAACTGCATTGTAAGGGGGATACATGGAAACTCTATTCTTTCTGTGTGATTTTTCTGTAAACTTATATCTACAATAAAAAAAAAATTAAAACAAACCAAAAAGGCTATAAGATACCTCTGAAAGCAGAGACAGAGGGAGAGATAGAGTGAAAGTAAACTACATTTTTGTGGTAAGCGGATAATGGCCCCCCCAACAATGTACTCATCTTCCGCCCCAGAACCTGTGAGTATTTTATGTTACATGGCAAGGGTGAGTCAAGTGTGCAGATGCAATTAAGGTTGGTAATCAGTTCTCCTTAAAATAAGTTTAACCTGGATTTATCTGGACAGTACCCAGTTACTCACAAAAGTCCTCCAATGGAGGAAAGTATGAGATCCAGCACCAAAGAGATGGTGTCAGGAAAAAGTCTCAGCCAATCATTGCTGGCTTTGAACATGGAAAGGGACTGTAAGCCATAGAAGTTGGCAACCTCTAGAAGCTGGAAAAGGAAATTGATTCCCTAGATTTTCCAGAAAGCAGGGCACCCTTGCTGACATCTTGACTTTAGATCCATTTCTGGATTTATGACTCCAGAATTGTAAGATAATAAATTTGTATTGGTTTGAGCCATTAAGTTTCTGGTGAATTTTTGCAGCAGCAATAGGAGACTAAAAGTTATGAAAAATGCAGGGGAGACTTGGAAGGGAAAACAAGGAAAGTATTTAATTTGGAAAATAGTTGTTCAATGATGACCAAAATAATGCTGTGACTCATAAATGTGTTATTAAAGAAGATAACTGTCCTGAAACACATGACACATATGTTTGACGTAACCCTGTCAGGCGCATAGCAAATGCGCTCCATGTACCATTTTGAAATCAGTCTCCTGTTTTAATTTGGGCAGACCTGGACTTTAGTAACTAGCACGGTGCCTAGTACATAGTAGAAACTCAGTAAGTAATAAATCCTCACTTATAAGCTATAAAATAATGAATCTCACTATAACATATGGATTATGAGATTAGGTGCATTAGCAAAGGAAGGAAGAGGGAAGAGAGCTAAAATAAATTGGAATAAAACCTCACATTGAGACCCAACAAAAAAAAATGCCATGACATTTCTAGTGAGGCATTTTTAACCACTGACGAAGTTTCTGCATTTCAGCTGGGTCTTCCTAACATCTTGCAAAATGTGCATGGCAAAGATACAGCTAAACACCCACCAGCTGAAGCTGGGCTATGATTGTTCTGGCAAACACATAACTCAGAGTAAATATTGTCTTGCACGAAGATGTGAGGAGGTGGATTAGGCATTATAATTACCATTTGCTGGGTATTTGGCATTCTTTTTAAAGATTGAATCATTTAGATGAGACTTAGTATCACTAAAAAAGAAGTCAGTATTGCTGTGAGCCAGGAAGGGCACAGCACGGCTGCTTTCCTCCTGCTCACTGAGGTGTCTGCCGAAAGACAATGCCACCTGCTAGTTATTCATTCAAGACACCATCAGTAAAGAATCATGAGCACTAACTTCCTTCAGTTCATTTTCTCTGAACATACTATGTTCTCATATATTATTGATCAGAGAGTGATATTTAAATAGGATAGCAATTTGTAAAATTGCACGGTAATCTTGTCCTATTATCTTAATTAATTTTACAGCCAGCCTGCACCCACTGCCCTTTGTGGTACAATTAATGCATTCACGTGCAGACATTTGGTGCAGAATCACCAAAGAAAGCTCTGACGACAGCTTTCAGATACACACTCTGTTAAACTTGTTCTTGTCCATTTGCATCCACAGACATAAATTCCTTTAATCTGGGTCCCTGGCATGAGCATTTGTAGAGCCATATTTTGAGACACTGATCAGCATATCATTCCTTTGATGAAGTAGTTCTAAATTTTAGTGGACAGAAGATCACCTGGGATCTTGTTAAAATCAAGATTCCTAGGCTCCATCAGAGAAATTCTAATTTTCAGGTCCTATTTATAGTTAAGGATCTGTATTTTAACAAGTATTCTGGGAAACTCTGATCCATAAAATCAAGCATAGCCAGACCTGCTTCACAATCATGTATAAATCTGGACATGATATTTTTACTCAAATTCCTTTCTTTAAATTGCCAGGCATTTAATGTGCAAGCACTCTTTTCGTCCCCAAAATAATCTTCTGAGGTAAGTACTGTTATGAACTCCATTCTGAAGAAGGGGTGAATTGTTAAGTCACTTGCCTACTACAACTAGCAGGTGGGACAAGGGTTTGCACCCAAGATCGGCCTGACCTCAGAGCCCCCACCATTTGTAACCCTAACTGTCCCTCCAGCCGGGGCCACTGGCAAGGAAGAATGGTTGGCCAGTCAGTAACAGAGGCGGGGAGCTTGGGCAGTTAATGTGGATAGGATGAATAATCAGTCCTCAATTAACTGAGAGTTCACTTTAATATAATCCAGATGGTTTCATTAAGCTTTGAGGACCACATCTTATCTGTGGGACACGACTATTTTATTCCTGTGACATCATTATGAGTGAAGCATTTTTTTCTCAGGGAGAATAATGGTTCAAGAAATTCTTTCAAAGGCAGGGATTTTCAGCCATCTAAGACAGGGCACCAGAAAGGCTGAGGTGTTTGTATTTGCCTCTGCGAGTGGCTCCTATCCATTTTCTCCTCCAATGCTAGGAGAAGCTTTTGTCTTAGAGCTTTGTCTTGTCCTTTTTCTTATCCCAAAGTAGTGAAAATAAAGTACATTTGCCAGCATTTTATTAATTCACCATCTGGACATAAATGATTCATTCAGTACTAAACTCCCTTTATACAGCACGACCTGATGATAAAACCAATAAGGGTCAAAGAATAAGGTACAAAAAGGATTCATATAACCTCGTACCAACATCCAGGCAAGGTCAGGTACAAAGGCATGTATTTAAAGAATCATTTTTTGTTGATTCATAAATTTGTATTTTAGTTAGGAAGTCATATCCTCGAAGATAACACACATTAAGAAAATTAAATTGTTTGCATATATAGAGAGGGGATTTCCTTTGAAGAAAAAACCATAATCTCCTTGTAAGAAAGAACTCTTGCCTGTGTGTCTGAAGTCTAGAAGTCGCAGAAGGGTAGGCCTGTGTTGGAGAAAACTACGCCTGTGAAGTAGCGTAGAGAGTGTGTGACTGTGAGAGGGCATAGAAAAGGGTAGATCATGATTGCTGATTCTATTCGCCCTCCTATGGAATAATGAAAATAATGATTATTAATTTTGCTCCTATTATATGCCCAGAACTATGATATAAATATAAAATTTTCATTAAAATCTTGAATATAATATGCATATAATTGGGTCTCATGAAGACCAGCTGAGCTGCCCAAGTCATATATATATTAAATAAAGAATTATAAATCAAAGCAAACTATGGAGAAGTGAGGCATGATATTTCAGGTTTAGAAATTCTTCAAGGAAACAGGAAATCTATTATTAAAATTCAAACTCAGGGCAGTTTGATGGTGGCTCAGTGGCAGCATTCTCACCTGTCCTTCCAGAGACCTGAGTTCGATTCCTGGTGCTTGCCCATGTTAAAAAGAAATTAAAAATTCAAACTCAAAATGAGAATCCTTCACTCAAAAATTTAACTATATAAGAGGAAACTCAGAAGTAAGGTCATTACCAAAAAATCAAATGTAAGTAAAGGTGTTCCCTTTACACTTCATTGCAAACTCTCCCTTGAGGTATCAAAATAATTTCCTCCCCTAATAATCACTTAGTCTGCCTCTATTAAGACCCACTCAGCAGATCTGTAACATGTAACATGTTAATACTTAAAAGTTGTATCTAAGAAGCATTATTGAAGCCATGGAAAACTTGAGTTACTAAGAGATACAGCAGAGTAGAAGAAAAGTGTGGTCTTTAAAGGAAAAAGCAAACATTTTTTGCAATGAATTTACTGGTAAGCATAGACTTCTGTACTGCTTGGGTTGTATAATATGGCCCATAGTTTTACAAATTTCACTTTCAAGATTTCAAGATTAAAAAAGGATTACATTTTATGGACATTAAGACCATGGTATTTGCTTTCTCAATTATGTATTAATAAAAATAAAATCAAAAGCACAAATGTGTCATATAGAGAGATAAAGAAGGAAAAAGGTAATAGAAGATGAGAAGGGGCAGAAATAGAAAGAGCCATAGTATTTTTAATTAGACAAGATGTATCTTTACAAATTTCTGAATCCATCCTCTTACTTTGTCCAAGATGGCAGGACCAAGACAAAACACATCTCAAGACACAATTTCTATTCTGGCATTTTTCCTACTGCACTGCAGTATAAAATCCAATGAAACAGGGCCATGGTGGCTCAGCAGGCAGAGTTCACACCTGCCATGCCCGAGACCCTGGTTCAGTTCCCGGTGCCAGCCCACGCAAAAAAATCCAATGAAACAGTACTCAATACTACCTTTTTAAAAAATACAAGCATAAGAAATAGGCATGATCTGTGTCTATTCCAAATGTGATCTTTACATAATTAACATACTGTATTATTTATTTGTATAAATGATTTCATTTAGGATAGAAGGTTAGATAAAATAGATGTGAAATTGATAGCATCTGTCACACTTGGTAATCACAGAACCTAACGATTGATTTGTCTACTCTCCCAAGCTTTGTCTTATTGCTTATGCAACATAGATAAGGGGTTAGAAGAGGATGATGGGCAACTGTCAATCTATCAGTTCTTTACACAACACTAGCTTTCACCAGTTTTTGCATGTGTGTGCTAAGGAGTTATTTTTATCACCTTAAGGGCCACAGTGAACTTCTAGGATTAGGCAGTTGATGATACACAAATGTTAAAAGTGAGAAGTGACAGGAAACGTGTTCTAGTTACTGATGTAACTAACACCCCAAACTTAGTGGTTTAAAGCAATTAAAAAAATTTCTGCTTATGAGTCTGCAATCTGGGTAGAGCTTGAAAAGATAGCTTATCTCTGCTCTACTGAGCATCAGTTGGGGCACTGTGAAGTATAGGGGCAGAAATGATCTGAAGACTCAAATAATTAGGGCTGGAACAGCTGGGGATATATGGGCATCTCTGTTTCTATGGAGTTCCTCCACAGGATCTCTCCTGCATGATAGCTGTACTTTTTACATGTTGTTTGCTCGGGGCTCCTAAGTACTGGTGTCCAAGAGAGAGCCAGGCAGTTGCCTTCTGTGACCTGGCCTCACAAGTTACACAGCATTGCTTCTGCTGTGTTTACAAGCCTTCCAAGCAAAGAAAGAGAAGACAGACCTCACCTCCAACTGGAGAAGTAACAATGTCACCCTGTCAAAGAGCATGAGGGATAGTTTATATTGGAGCAACCATCTTTGAAAATACAGCTTGCACAGATTTCTTCCCCATAAGTTTTAAGGAGCATGAGCAGAGGCACTATGAGAGGTTTTCAAACTTGAGAACTTCTCGTTTTCTGTCCAACAAAATGTTCATTGAACCAGAAAGGAATTATACTGAACATATTATATTGGCTTACCCATTCCCTTCTCAGGGAACCATCCATTTCCCTAATCCTCTCAACCCAACATCCAGGCATCATGTACATTTTTACAGTTGTGATTCCTCCTGACAGCTCTGACTCCATTTGATCATCAAGCATGGGTACCTGACTCAACCAGAGCCAATAAGAATTTCTTCCTTTCTATTGTAACATGGCAAAAACATTGTATAATTGGGAGAAAAGAAAGAAGGGGGAGGTGGATTCCAGAGAAGGATGAGAACAGGTGAAGAGAGGGGAGTAGGAAAGAGCAGGAGTACTGCCTGGAGGTATCCTTTCTCTGGCTCTGGCCCATTCCTGGGGCCCAGCTCCATCCTTTCAGTCAATGTAACACCACCAGATTCTTACACTAAACATACTTTTTTTGGGCTAAACTATTTGGAACTCAACAAGGAAAAATAATATCAAACTTAAATATGCAGGGCGGGCCGCGGTGGCTCAGCGGGCAAAGTGCTTGCCTGCTATGCCGGAGGACCTCGGTTCGATTCCCGGCCCCAGCCCATGTAACAAAAAACGGAAAAACAAAATACAATAAAACAAGAAAATGTTTAAAAATGTTTCCCTTTCTTCCTTCCTTCCTTCCTTCTATCCTTCCTTCCTTCTCTCTGTCTTTCCTTTAAAAAAAAAAAAAAAAAAAAAAAAAAAAAAAAAACTTAAATATGCATAACTAAGCTTTTTCACAAAAATCTGTAATATAGGACAGGCTATTCATGAAAGAGATTGGTTACCTTATCAGTTTTGCCAGTGGGTTCAAAAAGAGCCCTATCAGATACACATGTCAAATCAGAAACCAGGGTTCCTGTCCCTAGAAAAGAGGACTCTGCAAGCCTGGTACACCAGAGGCTCATCTTTTCTTGCAGTGACAAAGGCCTCTTAAAATAAGTATAAATCAGGCAAGCAGAAATTTAAGACAGCAAAATAAAGGGAACAAAAAAAGCTTCCATCATCTGTTATTACAGATCAAACAAAACACTGGTAACTGATGATAAAGAGAAAAACTGATGCCAAATCCAGCATGCACTGTCTCCAGTGATCTGATTCTTTCATCCTCTAAGACCAGTCAAGTAACATCACTGTTAACATAAAACTGCTGAAAGAAACAGAAGATACAAGTAGTACTGGTATTATCCCATGTGATTCATGCTTTCTCAAAAACCCTGGCTTGAGGCCTATATTTATAAAACATTCCATCCATCAAAAAATTGTTTTCTCTGATACCCTAACTTTGAAAAAATATAGCCGCTAACGAAGTCTGTTGGTTTAATTCTAAACTATTTGGCACAACATTAGGCCATTCAGACAAAACTAAATTAAAATATTGACCATTTCCCACACTATGTACCCAAAAATATATATATATATATTGATTCCAAATATTATTGGAATCAACCTCAAACTTAAAAAATACCTAACAAGAGATAATGTTACCTAATTTATTTATAACTATAAATGTATAAATGTATATACATAAAAAATAAATAGAAATATATAGTATCAATATAATCATACAACACACATGTATCCTGTTTCAAAGATGAGTTATTCATGCTGGACTAGCATATGTGATGGGTAAGTCACTTGTCACTAGATTGTGCAAATAAAATACCTGAAAATTCTTTTTAAAGAAAATACTCTCAATACACTTTCAGAT
Organism: Tamandua tetradactyla; assembly: GCF_023851605.1. NCBI lineage: Eukaryota > Metazoa > Chordata > Mammalia > Pilosa > Myrmecophagidae > Tamandua > Tamandua tetradactyla. The sequence continues at coordinate 168,207,509 of NC_135327.1, forward strand.
TTCTTAAAAGGTTCATTAAATGCTGCAATTTAGACAAAAGCAAGTTCTGATCTTTATAGCATAAGTTTTACAAATCCATTTAATATAAGCTCTTTCTTTTTTGTTTTCTTTTGTTAGTGAGGACTAGGATAATTTAATGAGGAATGAAAGTATCGGTAAACAAAATGCTTACTGAATGCCACCCTGCCCCCTCGCGACTGTAGTAGCCCTTCAAGCACTGACAGAGGAACTGCAACCCTTAGACTTTTTTTCCAGTGATACACTCTACCATTTCCCTAGCTAAACCTCTGTCTAATGGTATCTGAGAAAAGGAAAACAAAATTCCATGCACTAATGTCTAGTTTAATGAAAGGCCTTGTGGGTCAATGCTCTGCGATGCTCAGAAACAATCGCATAGAATGGGTGAAGCATGGAAGGGTGACTCGGGTGGCTACAGCTCCTCTTGCCCTGATCCTATGCCAGAAGAAGACACCCCTAACCACAAATGGGATGGAAGCAGAAAGAAGACGTGATGCCACCCACAGTATCACACCCTTGGAGTATTTAACAACAACTCCAGGCTGCGGAGAGATAGACCAACTTTCTCTATAGGCCACTATTCCCGCTCTGACATTCCAGCTTCCAGAATAGACCGTTTCTGACATGTCAATACATCACTCATTCCACAAACACTTTCTGAACACATTTTATGCAGCATTAAACAGACAAAAATTCTGTCCCTATGGCACTTATATTCCATAAGGAAAGAAACAGTAAATAAAAACAGATGAGGAATATATATAGTATATTAGAGTGTAATTAGTGCTAAGAAGAAAAAGTAAAGTCAGAAATGTGGCAAGGAAAACGAAGGGGTAGGAAGTTAAAATTCTAGATAGAAAAGCAAGGCAGGACATGCTAGTATGACACTGGAGTGAAAACCTGAAGGAAGTGAGCAAGTAACACATACGGATATCTGAGGAAGGACATTCTGGGCTAAGGAGACAATTGCAACAGTCCCAAACAAAATAAGTGGGTGATTTTCTAGTGCATTCAAAGGACAGCAAGAAAGGCAATGTAGCTGAGTCAGAGTGGAGAAGGGTAGAGGTAGCAGGAGATGAGGTCAGACAGGAGGTCCAGATAGCACAGGTCATAGAAAGGACTTTGACTTTTACTCACAGTGAGACAAGAAGTCATTGAAGAGTTTCCCACAGATGAGTAAGAAAATTTGACTTATTTTCTAACAGGATCATTCTGGATGCCAAGTTGAAAATGGACTCAAGCAGAGCAAAGGCTAAATCAGGAAGCACAATTAGGAGCTATTCCAATAATCCAGGAGAGAGAGGAGGGTGACGTGGACCAGGGATATAGCTCTGGAGAGGTGACAAGCAGTCAAATCCTGGTTATATTTTGTAAATTGAGCAACAGGATTTGCCAAATATCAAATCTGTGATATATGTAAAAGATAAGGTATATGAATCAAAGAAAGGAGATGTTTGCAGTCTGAGCTACCAGAAAGGATGAGATTGTCTAAGTGAAGATGGGGAAGTCTTCCAGGAGAAGCAGATTTGGAAGCAATTCACAGGACTCCAGATTCAGATATGTTCAGTATGAAACACCTTTTAGATGTAGGCTTTCTGGCTATCAAGTCTAGTTCAGGGCTCTAATAACTAGAGATATAAATTCTTTTTTTTTTTTTTTTTTTTTTAAAGGAAAGACAGAGAGAAGGAAGGAAGGATAGAAGGAAGGAAGGAAGGAAGGAAGGGAAACATTTTTTCTTGTTTTATTGTATTTTGTTTTTCCGTTTTTTGTTACATGGGCTGGGGCCGGGAATCGAACCGAGGTCCTCCGGCATAGCAGGCAAGCACTTTGCCCGCTGAGCCACCGCGGCCCGCCCGAGATATAAATTCTTGAAGAGTCAACATATTGATGGAATTTAGTCATGAGATTACCTAACAAAAATAAAAGGTGCCCCTGGCATCCAGGAAACTTCCTGGGACTATCAGCTATGGTATTCATAGCTACGTCCTGGTATTCACCTGTTGAACATAAACAATTTCACAGAAAATTAATATCAGAAAAGGCTACTCTATGACCATGATGGGTCAACATCAAGACTATTCCATAAACATGTCTGAACATGAGAAAAACATGAACATTGTTCAAACCACCAAAAATGATAAACATCCTCCTATCCTGGCTAATATGAGTGATTGCTACTGCTTTACCAATTACAGCTTTAGCCTTGCTCTGTAGAGCACTTCTCCAGGTAAAAGTGATTCATTGAGCTATCCAGTCATTGAATTGTCTGAAAGCACCCACTTCCTTGGACTGTCCTCAAAAATAACCCAACCTCTCAACCTCCATGCAAGAGACCCGGGTTTGATTCCCCGCCCATGAACCCCCCCAAAAAATTTAAAAAATAACCCAACCTAATCCCAAACCCTATAATAAATCCCTTCTAACACCCTCTACTAAGATTACCCATTGTTCCCTTGCAGCAGTATTAAACCCGATGTGTTCAATTACAGGTGTGTTTCTGGTAGAATCGGCTGGAAGGTATTGACATCAATGAATACAGACAAACAATAGAGGCAGTCTAAGGAATGGAGCAATTCAACATCCAAAAATTGGAGAGATAAAAAGGGATCAGTTAAGGACACTGAGAGGAACAGCCAAGGATGTAGAAGATAAGCCAGGACTGCATGCCGTCCTGGAAGCCAAGGGAAGAAGAAAATGATCAACCTTTTCAACTGCTGCTCAGATTCAAGTAAGATGAGGACTGAGGACTGGCCATTGTATATGGACAGTGGAATGGTAACTAGTAAGTGACACTGATAAAGACAGCTATAGGTGGAAATTCTGATTGGTGTAGATTCAGGAGAGAATATGGAAGAGAAATTGGAAGCAGCCTGTACAGGCAACTCTTTCAAGATAGAGTGCAGTGGAGAGGAGAGAAAAGAAGCAACAACTAGAGGATAAAGTGGGATCAAGGAAGGCTTTTTCTTTTTTTAAGATGGGAGAAATAAGTTTTCTCTACTAATTGGAATAAACCAGTGGAGAAGGAAAAATTATGATGCAGAGAGAGAGAACATTTGGAGCCAGGTAAACAGATTTGGGATCTAGTGCGCAAATGGATAGGTTGGCTAAGCAAGATCCTGGAAAGTTCCTCCTTTGTAAAAGGGAGAGAAGGGGTATAGAGGTTCGTGGGCCAGCTGAGGTGGGTGAATAAGTTGGGGAAGTTATCTTTGAATTGCTTCTAGTTCTTAGCGAAAAGGGAAACAAGCAATAGCAGCAGCTGAGGATGCTGATTGGAAAGGAAGGATTTGGGATTAGAGGTTTCAAAGAAAGAAGAAAATAGCTGTCTTGGAGGCTGATAGTAGATGGGGTCTAGGGAAATAAGGAATAATTACAAAGCAACATGAAGAGTCATTCATTTATACTTTTACTTATTAATTCAGCAAATATTTACGTAGAATAATGTATCATACAGTTCAGTGTGAGGGATGAAGTTCTGCATGTCTCCATTTCCCACCTTGCTACTTTTCTCCTCTCTAATTGTAAGGGTTCCCTAAGGTTCTCTCTTCAGCCCTCCTTCTTTCCCTCTCTAAATTCTCTCCTTGCAATGCCATCCAATCCCATACCTTCAAGTATACTGTAGCGTTAGGGTCAAGTACTCAAATCTATATACTGTCTTACTGAAATTGTAGACTAACTGTCAATAGAGATATTTATTTTTAATTTTCTAGTAGACATATTAATAAAAGTAAAAAAATATGTAAGATTAATTTCAACGTATATTTTATTTAATACAACATATCCAAAAATAATATCAGGCCAAGTCATCATTTCAAAAAATAAAAATAAATTATTGAGATACATTACATTCTTTCTGGGGATATTCTAAGTCTTCAAAATCCAGTGTGTATAATAGCACATAAAAATTTGGACCAGCCACATTTTTCAATGTTCAATATCCACATGCGGCCAATGGCTATCTTACTGCACAATGCATCTCTAGACATTTATTTTCAACTACCTCTGGACCTAAGTAGCCTTCAAAGACAACATAAATTGTTCAAAACCAAATTAATATCAGCTCAAATCTGTTCCCCTTCCTTCCTTTATTTCATTTCTATTTTACTTTCCCTTCTCACTTATTCTTCATTGGAAAAAGGATCTGAAAAGGCTGTTGAAGTCCTTTACTTTTCATTTCTGTCATCACACTAGTTCTCATTATAATTAATTTCTACCTGGACAAATGTAATAGCCACCTAAATGGTCTCTCCATTTGTAACCTCCTCTATATCACATGATCTGCTGCCAGAGTAATCACTCTTTAACTCAGAGCAATAGGGTCTTTTTCCTGCTCAATAGCTTTCAATGGCTTCCTCTGGAATAAAGCCAAAACTCTAAAGCATAACATGAAAATCCTTAATCAAGATTGTACCAACATAACTTTTTTTTATTTTATACTGCTTCTCTTATACCATAAAACCAGAAAATTCGAATTTTCCTCTGTCTGATGAAACTGCTTTATCTTTCCCACCTTCTTACTTGCACTTCAGTAGTTTAATCCATTGGTTCTTAAAATTTAGCATGCATCAGAATTACCTGGAGGAACTGTTAAAAGACATATAATTGGAACCACCCCCAGACTTTCTGGATCAGTAAGTCTGGGGTGGATCCTATGATTTTGCATTTACAACAAATTCTTAGGTGCTGCTGAGATACTCATCCTGAGATCACACTTTGAGACCCTCTGGTTTAATCTCTTAGGAATGGTCTCCCACCCATCTGCACTTAGGCAGTTGCTAACCTTACTTCACTCTTAAATGCCATGTATTACATGAAGCTTTCTTTAGTTGTTAAATCAAAGTAATATCTCTCCTTTGTGCTTCTATAGCTAGTCGGATTTCTCTTGCACCATTACCTATCTTGCATTATAGTTCATTTGTAAGCGGATAATCCTTAATTGTAATGATATTCATTCACTTAACTTTGCATCTTACAAGTGCACATCAAAGATATTTAATAAGTATTTTAATTGTGTTAAAGATACAGTCACTGATCTTAAATTCAAAACCTTTCAAAAGAAGAGAATGGAGAGCTTTTCTTTAAAGGGGGCAAAGGGGGTTCAAGAAATCAAGAAACAATAACTTTCTGAAGCTTTGCAAATATTTTTCCTCAAGGATTACTAGAATCCACCATTCTTTTTCAAAGGTAAATTTCAAAGGTTTTTTCTGAATTCAAATATTTAATGAAAGCACAGGCTAATATCTAGAATGTCACAGCTATGGACCTGTACCAGTTACCTGTACCAGTGCATGTAATCATGCACTCCGTTCTGGAGGAGGAAGTCTTCTAGGGCAGGTCAATTAGCTCTTGTCTTGTGGTATTTGGGGAATAAGATGCCTTTCTTCCCCTCCTTCAAAAAGTTCTCTGACTAGATTCCTGGCTCACACATCTTAACGATAAGCAAGTTCTTTGTAACTGAATGGTACATTGACTCTGTGGCAAAAGCAAAGTAAACTTTCTTCCCATGAGTAGGGAGATCTTTACACAAAGGATCTTGAAAATTGACCTAATGACTCACTAAACAGAAATCACATCTTTTCTAGGAGAAGGGAAAAGGAAGAAATACAAAGAATAGGGACAATTCTGTGCATTACCAGAACAACAACTGCACATGACAGTATCTTTGCTTTTGTCGGTGCCTAGAGAAGTCTCTCTAAGCTTTATAAAGCCTCTCAACTAAATGCTGTTACTGCATATGGTTGTGCAGGCAGAGGTGGCAGCTATGAATATGAGTAATCATTTTCTACTTAGTTATTCAGGTACAGGGAATCAAGATTTAAGGTATGTAAAATACTTAGGAAGAAAAAAAAGTTCAGTGTGTGACCCATTGATAGAGGAAATGGCTCAACTCTCAGAAGAGCCGTGGCAGTTCTACCAGCAGCAATATTTAATGCCTAAAAACTGGATCAATTCTGCCATATATGTGGTGGTTTGACACTTTTTGTACCCCAGAAAGACATATTAAATTTATTCCATTCCTATGGGTGTGGAGCCACTGTAAATAGGAATTTTTAATGAGGCTACTTCAATTAAGGTGTAACCCACCTCATTTGAGATGGGTTTTATTCCTCTTTCACTGGAGTCCCATATAAATGGAATGAACACAGAGAGAAAACCACAGTGGCAAAAAGCTGAAAGCAATGAAATCCAGAAGAGAAGGGAGAGAGCCGCAGACGCTGCCCTGTGCCTTGCCATGGGGTAGATAATTGCCAGCGACCAGTCTTTGGGAAGAAAGCACCACCTTGATGCCTTGATGTGGAAACTTTCCTCAGCCTCAGAACTGTAAGCTAATAAATTCCCATTGTATCAGCCAACACATTTCATGCTATCTGCTTTAAGCAGCTTAGAAAACTAAAATGACATGCAATTATATGATAATAAAGTTAATCTTTTTACAAAACCCTTCTAGGCTTAACCACCCCCCCACAACTCACCTTCAGGCACACATCATATTTATGCTTTCCATCACAGCAAACCTAGTTGAGTGAGATATACTACCCTTCTCTGTCTACATTCTCCCCTTAGGTTTTATTACTTATTCCATGGTTTAAATTACATTTGAATGCTGTAGATTCTAAATTTTCATCCTCAGGTATAACAATTAAATTCATTTGTCAACTTGGCTAGGTTATAATATCTAGCTGTTTAGCCTGTAAACAGTGGCTTGATTGTTACTGTGAGGGCATTCATGGACTTAAACCATTAGTCAGTTATTTGCATCTATGGCTGGTTACCTCTACAATCAACAAAGGAGATTGCTTTCAACAGTGAAAGTCTCATCCAATGAGCTCAGGGCCATAAGAGAGAACTGATGATTTCACGACTCAGAAAGAATTTCCATTTCCACTTTAGCCAATTAGCTTTTCCTGGGGAATTCATTGCAACCTTCATCAGTGTTCTCAACTTGTGGCCTGTCCTATGGCGTATGGATTTGCCAGTTCCCATGGTCATGAAGCTAATTCTTATAAATCAATCTCATAATATTTATATATACAATTTTTACATATAATATTTAACATATATATTCACATATTATATATATATATATATATATATATACACACACACACATGCATGTATACTATATCGCCCAGCAAAATTGAATCAGCGTTAAAGAGCATGACTTTTCTGGGGTACACAGCAGTTCCAAACCAGCACAGATACTTTAGAGTTTGTGGGATTAAAAAGTATAATAGAGTTTGTGGGATTAAAAAGTATATAATTTATACATGTAATATTTAACATATATATTCACATATTATATATATATATATACATGTATAATATATCATGTGGGTTCAGTTTCTCTCGAGAACCCTAACTAATGCAGATATTGGTGGAGAATGGTTCTTGAGAAACAGAAGCTTAATTTGAGATTTCTGAGTTGGTTCTGGAGTTCTTAAACTGGTTGTCTAATCTCATTAGACTCAAAGGCACTAATGACTCCATTCCAAACAATCAAGGTGGCACTGATAGCCCATGGTGTGAACCGGCAATAGAGATACACAAAATATTACCATTGGATATTGCTACTCAAATGCTTTTAAGAGGCAAGGCTCTGGGTTATAGTGAATTTGATACTGTCTTAGTCTATTAAGGCTGCTGAAATGCAATAATCCATTATAAGTGGTACAGCTTTTTAAAAGGGAATTTATTAAGTTGCAAGTTTACAGTTCTAAGGCCATAGAAATACCCAAACTAAGGTATCCAGAGAAAGATACCTTAAATTCAAAGAAAGGGGGGATGACATTCAGGGTTTATCTCTCAGCTGGGAAGGCACATGGGGACTGGCTTCTTCAAATGATTTCCCCACTGGCGTTTTCTTTCTGCATCTCCATCTCTGGCTCTGTGAACTCAACCTTTCTTTCCAAAATGCTTCCCACTTAAAGGACTCAAGTAAGCAACCCCACCTTGAGTGGGTGGAAACACATCTCCATGGAAATTGCCTAATCAAAGACCCCACCCACAATTGGGTGGGTCACATCTCCATGAAAGCAACTTAATCAAAAAATCCCACCCAGCAAAATTGAATCAGCGTTAAAGAACATGGCTTTTCTGGGGTACACAGCAGTTCCAAACCAGCACAGATGCTTTAGAGTTTGTGGGATTAAAAAGTATAGTGATGTTGGATGGCTGTTCCTAAATATGCTAGATATAGTTGTTAAAGAAAGGGATGAGCTCAGGGCTTCAAATTCCCAGCTAAAGTGCCACATGAAGGACACAAAAGTTTCTACATGTGACCCAAAAGAAACTTTTATATCCTGCAGTCACATACTTGATATTTCTGAAAGACCCAGAGTCTCATTGTGTAAGTGCCTGAATTATAATATAAACTAAATTCCCAACCTTGCAGGGTGTCTGCTGTAAAAGTAAGGGCATTGATTGGGAAAAGCTTAATACTATTGTGCTTGATAAACCTGTAACTGTATCCCCTAAGGTAACAGTTCTCATACCTCTGACTGAAGAAATTAATACTGTTATACTAGATAAAACTGTAATGGAATGTCCTGAGGTAGTTGGCTTGCAAGATATTGCTAATTCCACTCATGATTCACCCCCTTATACCCCTTTACCTCCAGAACTATAACTAAACTGAAATCCTAACAGAACCCAAAAGGTGAGGAGATATACTACACTACAAAAGAAACTCATGATTTTTCCAATTTATATCTAGGGTAATTGGGGAAATAGGTGTGGGACTAGATATTAAATGAATGGGATAATGGTGAAAGGAACATAAAATTGGCTAAGACTGAACTTACTGATGTGGGTCCCCTAAGCAGAGATCCTGGATTCTATGTTGTATCTTGAGGGGTTAGAAAGGGCTCTGTATGTTCTGGTGGATAAACAGACACAAAAATGAACACAAAAGGTGGCCTACATTGCCTGAAATTGAAATGCCAAAACTGCTCTGGCATCATGTAGATGAGGGCATCAAAAGCTTAGAGAAATTAGAACGTTAGAGTGCATTTATCATATAAGATCTTCCCACCCATCACAGGAATGTCCAGAGGACACACTTTTCACCAGGACTGTGAGGAATAAATTTGAGAGAGCAGCTCCATCACCCCTGAAGAGATTTGCAGCTGCTATGCTTTGTGGATTAGGTGTTACTGTGGGAACTGCTGTCACAGAGGTTGTCTCCTTAAACCCAATAGGGATGATTGGATGCCAGGTTGGCAGGAGCCAAGTGGCAGCACTTAATTCCCAAAGACAAGATGGGCATGACTACCATAAGGGACAGCAGAGACAAAGCAGCAATCAGAATGGTCTGACTCAGAGAGATCTTTGTGTTGGCTAGTCGATCATGAGGTACCTGGAAGTGAAATAGATGGGCAGTTTACTAAATTCTTACTTGATCTGAATAAGCAGAAGAGTTCTAGGTCAAGTGAACAAAATGCTAATTTGAATCACAAAAACAGAGAGTCATGCCCCTCATCAATTCCTGGACTTGAGAGACTTTATAGACCTAGATCCCCTAGCATAAAGGGAAGGCTGTATCCAGGGGAAGGATCCTGCTATGCTGCTAAAAATTTATGTAATCTTTCTCTTATTCTTTCCTAAAGGGACCTACAAACTTTTACTAGGGTGACAATACATTGAGAAAAGGGAATGATCAAATATTTAAGGGATTATTAGGCATTGATATTTGTTCTAACTTGCTAGATGCTGGAATGCAATATAATAGAAATGGAATGGCTTTTAAAAAGGGGAATTTAATAAGTTGCTAGTTTACAGTTCTAAGGCTGAGAGAATGTCCCAATTAAAACAAGTCTGCAGAAATGTCCAATCAAAGGCATCCAGGGAAAAATACCTCGGTTCAAGAAGGCCGCTGAAGTTCAGGGTTTCTCTTTCAAGTGAGAAGGCACATGGTTTCTCTCTTGGCTAGAAGGGCACATGACGAACACAGCATCATCTGCTTGCTTTCTCTCCTGGCTTCCTGTTTCATGAAGCTCCTGGGAGGTGTTTTCCTTCTTCATCTACTTTCTCCAAAATGTTTCCTCTTTTATAGAATTCCAGTAAACCAATCAAGACCCACCCAAGACACATCTCCACCTAATCCAGCTTAACAACCATTCATCTCCAGGGAGATGATCTAATTACAGATTCAAACATACAGTACTGAATAGGGATTAGAAGAAACAGCTGCCTTTACAAAATGGGATTAGGATTAAACCATGGCTTTTCTAGGGTACACGCATTCTTTCAAACCAGCACAGTACTCAACTGGCATTAATTCCAGGAGACCAAAAACATCACTGTGGTCCATCAGCAAGAGTAAGGGCTTGTGGACGTCAGGTGATCAATGAAATTTTAGCTAAGGTCCATCCCACAGTGGGTGCAGTGTATCCCCAATCCTACTCTGTGATTATTTCCCCAGTTCCAGAATGCATAAATATAGACACATTCTATTCAGTAACTGGCAGAATCCCCACATTGGTTCCCTGTCTTGTGGAGCCCAGTCAAACTATAGGCTACAGCCCATGAATCAGCACACAATTACACATCTGACCATCTCTACTTCACAGCAAAATCTTGACATAGGGAGCAGAATCCCTATGACTTGTGGAGTGAAGGTTATTGTGGTAGGAATGGCCAGCATAAGCTACTGGAATTGCCTCTCCCTATCAAAATAGCCAATCCACAAGACTTCACACTAGCCTACCATATTGATGACTTTATACTGATTGGAACTAGTGAGCAAGAAGTAGCAACTACTCTAGACTTATTGGTGGGGCATTTGCATGTCAGAGGATAGAAATAAATCAAACAAATTTCAGCCTCAGTGAAAATTTTAGGCATCCCAGGAGGTCCCAGACCTCTTTGTCACCAATTCTCCAATAATATTTCTTCCTAGTTGTTGACCAGCCAGTGAAACTATAAGCTACAGCCCATGAATCAGCATACAATTACACATCTGACCATCTGTACTTCACAGCAAAATCTTGACATAGGGAGCATGTCAAGATATCCCTCCTAGGGTAAAGGATAAGCTGTTGCATCTGGTCCATCCTATAACTAAAAAAGAGGCATAACACCTAGTGGGTTTCTTTGGATTTGGAGACAATATATTCCTCAATTGAGAGAGCTACCAGCCCATTTTACTGAGTGACCTGAAAAGCTGCTGATTTTGACTAAGGATTGCAACAGGAGGAGTCTCTGCAACTGTAAAACCTGTGTGCAAGATGCTCTGACACTGGGGCCATATGATCCAGCAGGTCCACAGTGTTAGAAGTATCAGGGGCAAACATAAATGCTGCTTGGAGCATTTAGCAGGCATCTATAGGGGAATAGCATAAAAGACTCTCAGTGTGTTGGAACAAAGCCCTACCATTCTCTATAGATAACAACTCTGCTTTTGACAAACAGATTTTGGCCTTAGTGGCCTATGAATACTTCACTATGAACTACCAAGTTATTGTGAGACCTGAGTTGCCCAACATGAACTGAATGTTGTCTGACCCATCCAGCCGTAAATTAGGCACGCACAGCAGTACTCCATCATCAAATGAAAGTGGTACATATGAGATACCCCTCAAGCAGGTCCTGAAGGCAGAAGTAAATTACATGAGGAAGTGCACCAAATGCTCATGGACCCCACTCCTGCCACATTACCTTCTCTTTCCCAGAACACAGCTATGGCTCTTGGGGAATTCCTTAAAATCAGTTGACTGAGGAAGTGAAAACCAAACTGTTGGGTTTACAGACAGTTCTCCATGAAATACAGGTACTAGCCAAAAATGGACAGCTACAGCACTACAGCCCCTTTTTAGACATCCCTGAAGGACAATGGTGAAGGGAAATTCTTCACATGGGCATCACTTTGAGCAGTGCACCTGGTTATTCATTTTGCTGTGAAGGAGAAATGGTCAGATGTGTATTTGTATACTGATTCATGGGCTGTGGCCAATGGTTTGGCTGGCTGGTCAGGAACTGGGAAAGGAAATTGGTGACAAAGAGGTGTAGGTAAAGGTATGTGGATAGACCTTTCTGAGGAGATAAAAACATGGAGATCTTTCTGTTACATCTGAATGTTCAACAGAAGGTGACTTCAGCACAGCAAGATTTTAATAATCTAGTGGATAGCATATCCTATCTTGTTCATCAGCTGGCCTCTTTTCCAACCTACTCCTGTCACTGTTCGATGGGTTCATGAACAAAATGGCCTGATGATAGAAATGGAGATTATACATGGGCTCAGCAACATGGACTTCCACTCACCCAGGCTAATATGGCTATAGCCCCTGTTGCATGCCCATTATGGCAACATACCCTCGTGTGATCAGCCTGTTACCTAGTGTCAGACTGATCACATTGGAACATTTCCATTATGGAAGGAACAGTGATTTGCTCTTACTGGAATACAGTCATACTCTAGATACAGATTTTTCTCCCTGCACACATGCTTCTGCTAAAACTGTCATTCATGGGACTACAGAATGCTGTATCCACCATTATGGTATTCCACACACCACTGCTCTGATCAAAGGTCCTACTTCACAGCAAATGAGGTAAGGAAATGGGCACATGCTGTTTTTCCCATTGCCAGGATTCACAGTTCCAGGAATCAAGGAATGAAAATAGGAGTGGCACTACCCACTATGATTCCTAGTAATCCACTAGAAAAATGTTTGCTTCCCATCCCCACAGCCTCAACCTCTGCCAGTCTACAGGTATTAGGTCCAAAAGGAGACTACTTCCACCAGGAAACTCAACAATGAATCCGTTGAACTAGAAGGTAAGACTGCCACTCAGTCATTTTGGGTTCCTTATACTTTTGAGTCAACAGGAAAAGGAGGGAATTACTGCACTGGCTGGGTTGATTGATTTTGACCCAGAAAGAAGGGGAAATAGGACTTCTACTACACAATGGAACTATAGAAAAGTTTGTCTGAAATATAGGAGATAGATTCCTTAGGGCATCTCTTAGTACTAAGATGCCCTGTGACTAAGGTCAATGTAAAAGGCAACAATCCAATCCAGGCAAGACTACTAATGGCCCAGATTCTTCAAAAATGAAGGTTTGGGTCATCCTATTAGGCAAAGAACCAAGAGAAGAGGTGCTTCCTGAAGGTAGTAGGAATATGGAATCAGTAATGGAAAAAGACAGTTAGTTTTAAATATGAGAGATATCTATGTGACCAATTGCAGAAACAAAGACTAAATTGTTATGAGCATTTCTTCCTTGTTTTGTTATGAATACTTTTGTGTTTGTGTGTGTGTGTGTATATAAATATTTTTATGCACATATATATTTATATATATATGTGCATAAAAATAAAATATATTTTTTTCCATATCTTATCCCCTTATCATACAACACAAGTTGTATTAACCTTATATCATGGTATTTAAGTTACAGAGGATCAAGTTTAAGAATAAATATAACCCAAGAAATTCCATCATCTTCTGAGGAAACAGTGTGTTTCAAGTTATATGCTGTACAGTTATGTTAGACAAAAGTATGACTGTTATTGTTTTCACTTAGAGATTAAGTATAGTTTAAGAAGATGTGTCTGAGCGCCAAGTGCACATGGGGTGGACTGTCATGGTTAAGATCATGTGTCAACTTGGCTAGGTTATAATATCCAGTTGTTTGGTCAAGCAAGCACTGGCCTAACTGCTACTGTGAGGATATTTCATGGATTCAAATCGCAGTCAGCTGATTGCATCAATAGCTGATTATATCTACAATCAACAAAGGAGATTGCCTTCAACAAGAAGAGAAGTTTCATCCAATCCATTGAAGGTCTTAAAGGGAGAACTGACAATCCACCATTAAGGAAGAATTTCTATCTTTAATTCAGTCAGTCATGTCTCCTAGTGACCTTCATCAGAGTTCCCAACTTGTGGCCTACCTTATAAAATTCAGTATTGTCACTCTCCACATGCACAAAGCTAATTCCTATAATAAATCTCAAAATATTTACATGTATATAAAGCAAACTTTTAGTCAGGGGGACCCTGACTAAAACACCAGGCTACATAGTTCCTCTGCACTAGACTCCTACATGCAACTCTACCACTGCCCAGCTGTTTAATTAGCACATAAAGTTTAGTATGTTCCAAACAGAACTTCCCATCTTCCACACACTCAAATCTGAACCTGCCTAGTCTTTCTATATCAAAGAATATAAAAATACCTCCATTCACCCAGTTGATCAATCCCCACTGACATACAGTGGTTGTATTTATACCTTTGTTGATAGAATTTACATGATGTCTTGGTGGTTTGGATATGGGCTCCCTGCATGTACTGTTGGTTGCTATGATTATTTTCCACAAAACATCCAGAATTATAGTAAGCAAATAATTCAGGTCTCTCCTCACTGAGAAATCTTTAATTTATTCTCATTACCATTACAGCAAAACATAAATTCCGATTCCTGGCCTATTAACATCTGCACAATCTGATTCCTTCTGGCCCTCCAAACTACCTAGACTTGTCTCCTTCTCACTCAAGCCATCTGTCTCAGGTCTGTTCTTTAAACCTGCCATATGTTTCCCCACTTACCCTTAGGTCTGCCATGTCCTCTGCCTGGAGTGCACTTCTCTAGTTCTTTGCACAGCATGCTCAATCTGCTGCCTCAGAAAGGCATTCCTGAACAACTAGATCATAAATAGCCTTTCCCATCACAGACTAGTTCGGTTTTATCACATTACATATACATCTCTTCCAACACACTTCCACCCTGCCAACTCCCACCCCTGTAGTTTAAATTTTTCTTGTTAGTTTGTTTGCTTACATTTCCCTCTAGTTTGCCATGGCATCACCAGTGCCTAGCACAGATTTTGTCACATACTGGATTTTCCACTAAAATTTATTACATGAATGGAAAAAAACTGGCTCTGACAATTAGTGAAGGTCAATTCTAAGTCATAAACCCTTTATTTCTTCCACCATAGACTCCCAGTGAATTTACTCATCATACTGAAGCATGAGGGGCCAAGATAACTCTTATGTTCCCTGGGCTATTCTGTGCATTAATGGTGGGGTAGAGAAGAGGAACCAGATTTTTAAATTTTTTATTCTCTGACTTCATCTTCTATTAATCTCACCTTTGCTAACTTCACCCACACAGCACTGGCTAAGTTCTATTCCTCAAAACAAGATCCTTAAACAAAAATTGGCAATGAAAACTAATAATGTCTTGGTAGTACTACTGTGAAGTATAATAATGTATATGTATGATTAAAAATCTAAGCCTTCTTAAGAAATATATTTTGGCAAAAATATGATTTGGAAGATGATCACCCTGTTCTCACTATACAGATGCATTGGTGAAATTAAGTATGTTATCAATTACAGAGAAACAATTATAAATTAAAGTGACTCTAGAACAAATACTTCTGTAATAAAAATATAATTGTAACCTCATTAAAAATGTGCTATTTTACGCAATTTGTAGATGTTAACTTCCAGTTCTTTTAAACTGCAGCAGATTTTCTTATGGAAATTACAAGCATACTAATTTCAAATATTCCAATCCATTCTGTGCAACATATTTACTGGCCAAACCACATATCTTAATTTGGAACTAATGGAAAATACTATACATTTATTTACAGATTTATCTCCTTTTACTTTTCAAAATGTATTTTTTATATATTGATGTCCTTTTGCTTTTCTGGAAAAGAAATCAATTTAGTCCTCATGACCTGCGAGTACTAGCGTATAACTAAGACATAAATAATGAAGAAGCCATTTGATATGGTGAATACGTTAACAGTGTTCTTTGGTTTGTGACTGCAGAAATTATTATAAATCTTTTTTTATTTTTGAAATCTGTTGTTGGTGAATTTTCCTCTGTGGCCTTCAATCTTGCTTAGACATGACTTTCTCACTTCTTATCAATCAGCAATTTTCCTGCTGTTGGATCTCAGCAGTTCATAAGGCTCCCATGCTCTCTGGGACCTTATTAATATGAAATGTTTCTAATATACAAAATACAGAAATAAGTGTGGGTGAAATACTCATGTTCTTGCCTCCAAAAAAGTAATTATCCCTTTCCCCTTCCTCCCTTTCCAGGCAGAACTAATCTTCTGAATTTTCTGCATCACTCTCCATCTATATTTTAATTATTTTTCCTTATATATATCTATTTATAAAGAATGTAAACATTGCACTACACTTTTTTCTATCCCCATTAACTTTAAAGATTTAGCCAATGTTGAGAAATAAATATTCTGTTTTTTGACTTTAATTTTTATATAATGTTTCATTTCCTAGGCTGCTTAAAGCAATACCATAAAATGGTTCAGCTTGATCAATGGGAATTTATTTGCTTATGGTTTTGAGGCCATGAGAATGTCCAAATCAAGGCATCATCAAGGCAATACTTTCTTCCCAAACAACAGCTGCCAGAGATTCTTGGCTCCTCTACCACAAGGCAAAATGCATGGTGGTATCTGCTGGTCTCTCCCTTTTCTTCCAGTTTTCATTGATTTTAGCTTCTGACTTCCATGGCTTTCTCTCTTGTTCTCTTGTGTTTATCCCCTTATAAAGGGCTCCAGTAATAGGATTAAGTCCTATCCTGCCTGAGGTTGGCCAACCATAACTGAAGTAGCCTCATCCAAAGATTCTACTTAAAAATGGATTTACAACCACAGAAATGGTTAGATTTAAGAACACATTATTTCTGGGGTACATACAACTTCAAACCACCACCTATATTGTGCCATGATTTATTTATCCTTTCTCCTCTAAATGGTTATTTTGTTGTTCTCAATTTTTCACTATTAAAATCAGTGCAACAATAAACATCCATGGACACAGATATAAGAATCCCCTATAATGTATGCCTAGAAGTAGAATTACTGGATATTGCCAACTTGCCCTCTAATGTGGTTTTACCAATTTATTCTCATACTAACAGTATGAGAAATTTCCATTTCCCTGCAATCTCATCTGTATTTGGCATTTTCAGATTAAAAAAAAAAATCTAATAGGTATAAAATTATATGTCCTGTTTTTGTTTGTTTGTTTTTTAGTTTGCATTACCATTAGTGCTCCTGAGCACAAATATTTTCGTATTTCTTGGCCTTTTGCTTTTTCCCTTTTAAAAACTACCTGTTCCTATTCTTGGTTTTATTCTATTCACTGGTTTTTCATGTATGACTGATTTGTTGGAGTTATTTATATAGCCTAGAATCTAATCCTGTTGTTTTTGTTTTATATGTTGTCTAAAAAGAACCAAATATATACATTGATTCTCTTTAGTCACAATAGTTATATTCTATAAATTCACTGAAAACAGTGAATTAATGCGGAATCATTGCTTCTAAGAGAAATATAGTGTTAGGTTTCTGTGAGCTGCTGGTCACATTATTATCAACGGATCAATAACCTTTTAAATCTATGTTTCTGCAAAAGAGCACCTAATATTGTCAGTCATTCGCATTGAATACATGGCCAACAGCACTAAAACTCATGCCTGAATGAATCTTACCTAATACCATATTTTCTGTGTAAGGTAACCTTGTGCTTACAAACACTAGACAGCACTTCAGCACCATGCTTGGGAGAATTTTAAACAGCAAAATTACCAACAAAAAACACAAAAATATTAAAAATGTGGTACCAAATATACTGCAAAAAGGACACTTCTTTGCAGTATTACAGCTGACACAAGATGGCAGAATATAATCTTGGTTGACCTCAGCTAGGAACATGCAACTTAAAATTTGCACTGCTCTATGAATGTCTGCAAGTGACTGTTATAGCACAGTGAATATTGGTTTGGGGGTTACAAATAAATTTTAGGGAATAGGCAAGTTCAGAAATACAGAATTGGTGAATAATGAGGATTGACTCTATGATGTATCTATCACTTTTTGGTCTGTAGTTGACCTTTTAACTTTTCTTTTGATATACCACAGTTTTAATCAGATTTGGTGTAACCAAATTGACCAATCTTCTCCCTTTGGTTTGTATTTTTCAATGCATTTTAAACAATTTTTAAGAATTCTTTATTTTCTACAAAAACTGTATAATTTTGATTTTCACATTTATGTCTTTAGTTCTTTCTGGATTTTATTTTGCTTAAAATGTGAACATGAACTTTATTCTATTTTTTCATTTGGATAACAGATTATTTCAATACCATCAATAACCTCTCCTCTCCCCACTGATTTTTACTTCCCTGCTATTACTTAACTTTCCCTGTGGTCACAACTGAGAGCTCTATTCTGTTTTGTAATAAAGGTACCAAAGAAATACTTCAATGAATAAATCTTGTCTAGATTTGTAATGTCAGAATAAGTAGAAGAAACTTATTTCTTAGTCTTTAGAATAAAAAGTAAAGGTAAAATTAGTAAAAAAAAAAAAAAAAAAGTAAAAAGTTAAAAAAAAAAGTACCTCTTTTACAACTTTAGAAGCAGGATTTAAAGTTTTAATTAGGATTTTAGATTAACTTGGGAAAATTAACATCTTTATTATATGAAATTTTGCTATTTAGAATGTGGTTTATTGCCTCATGCTTTCAGCCTCTCTCATATGTCCCTTTATAAACTTTACCTAGTTTTTTCATAAAGTCATTTCAAAATTTTGTTAGGTTTATTTCTAGGTATCAAAATAGCTATTATTGCTATTTTGAATCTTGAAAAATGTAATGAAATTTCTGTTTGATTTGGTGGAATAAAAAGATTCTTAGATATTCTTTCCTCCATTAAGAGTATTAGTTCTAGGGCGGGCCGCGGTGGCTCAGCGGGCAAAGTGCTTGCCTGCTATGCCGGAGGACCTCGGTTGGATTCCCGGCCCCAGCCCATGTAACAAAAAAACGGAGAAACAGAATACAATAAAACAAGAAAATGTTTAAAAATGTTTCCCTTTCTTCCTTCCTTCCTTCCTTCTATCCTTCCTTCCTTCTCTCTGTCTTTCCTTAAAAAAAAAAAAAAAAAAAAAAAGAGTATTAGTTCTAAAATTTACATTTTTATCATCTTGGATTTTTTACATCCAAGATCAATGTAGAAAATCTCTTACCTTCTGCAAACAATAATTTTGATTCTTATTTTCTAATCCTTATTTATTTTTTTCTGTCTTGTCTTACTACATAGGCTAAGATCTACCTACAATAAGTAACTGATAGCATTCATCATTGAAGAGGAGGAAAGCATTTTTACTATCAATTTAATTTTTAAAATATTGTAGGTTCATTCGGATTTTCTCTTGCTGGGTTGATATTGGAAATTTGCATTTTCTTAGAAAATTTTTCAATTAATTTAAAATTGTTAATTCATTTGGCATAACATATTCAGAGTGTTATCTCAGGATTTTAAACTATGTTCTAGATTTGAAATGGAATCCTTTTTATTCTTCATACTGCTTATATGTGTTAGTGTGCCTACTTTATTTTTATATTGATCAATCTTGCCAGGGTCTTCTTTATTTTCACATCCTTTACAAAAACCCATCTTTTAGATTTTGTTAGTAATTTCTAGATTACTTTTGCTTGCTATTTTATTACTTTGTACTCTTTTTTATATGATTTCTCTCCTCCTCACTTTCTTTGTAGGTTATCTGGTTTTCCTTTGCTAACTGCTTGTGTTGAACACTCATTCATTAATTTTGAAATGTCTTATTTTCTAATACATACATTTAAAATTGGAGATTTCCTTTTAAAAGATGACTGCATCCACAAGTTTTTCCTAACTACTACATTTATCATTCAATTATAAATGTTTTATGATATCTATTTTATTTTCTTCATTAATCCATGAACTATTTAGAAGTCTAATTTTTCAATGTCCATCTATAATAGAAGAGTTTGGCTATTTTTTAATAATTGGTGCCTAATCTGTAAAATTTATTGCTACTTATTTGTAGTCATAAAATGATAATAGCAACTCATTTTGTGAAGCATTTACCATGTGCTAGACACTATTTTAAACATTACATTATTTAATTTTTAAAACTCACAACAGCTCAACATAGCAAGTAAGTGGTGCTGAGACTCAAACTTAACCAAACTCAAGTATCTGTACTTACAACCTACAGATTGGGCTGCCATTGAATTCAGCATTAGTGAAAAAACAATAGATGTTCACATTTGTTTATTGTGTGACTGTATATGTGTCTGTCAGAACATTAGGTATAATATGAGCCTGTTAAATGTATTAAAAGCTACATCCTTTTAAATATTTTTCTGATTAATTTATTAATTTTTGAGAGACATGTTACCATTTTCCATTTGGATTATAGTTTTGAAAATTTCATCATATTTTTGTTCATTTTTGCCTTTTAAGTTCATTTCAGTTCATAATTGAAATATCTTCTAGTAAATAATTTTTAATTAATTAATATTTCCCTTTATCTCAATGAATACCTTTCTGCAAATTCTATTTTGTCTAATATTAATTTATTATTCCACCTTTTTGCTCAAATTTGAACTTGTGCGATATACATGCTTTTTAGTTGGATTTTGCATTTTATCTAATATAAGAGTTTTAGTAAGTGAGATTTGTAACTTATGCTTACTCTTAATTTCTGATATTTTAAACTATTTCTACCAATTTATTTTGTATTATCTATTTATCACATTTTTGATGGCTTCTTTTTTTTTCCTTTTTCTCCATCCTACCCAATTTTGACTTCCAGTGATTTCTAAAGTATACATTGTACTTTTATTCTTTTAACTGTTAGCCTAACATTTTTAACATGCACAATTAAATAATGAAGTGTTAGGATAATTAATATTTTTATATTTCTTCTTAACAATTCAGGGAGTTTAGGAAGCTTTAATGCCAGCTCCTCAAACACTTACATGTCATTGTCTAGAATTTTATTTCCACCTTATTTAAAACCAATGACAGCTATTTTTTGAAAATCATTTCTTCCTTTTAATCAAGGATAAATTTCATTCTCTGAAAATTAGTTGCTCCCTCAGTGAGAGTCTATGAGGCAAACTCTAATTCTTTATATGACTGAAAATGTTTTCATTTCCCTTCATTCGCAAATGATAATTAAAATTAGTATAGCTTTCCAACTATTGTCAATTTTCTTTCAACACTTCACAATTTTTCTACTTCTATTTTTCTATTCTCTAATTAGCACTTTGCTATTATTCTTTATTACTGCACCATCAATTGATAATATATCTTTTCTCTTTGATATTTTTTAATATTTCCTTTTGTCTTTGCATTTCATAGTTTCTCTGTGATGTGTCTAAGTGGATTTTTTTTATTGTACCTGCTACTTCTTTTTCATATTTTTCATCTTTGTATTGATTGTGGGTAATTTCCTCATAATTATCTTCTCTCTAATGCTCTCAGTAGGTGTGTCTATTCTATTGTTCATCTAATTCATTGATAGTTTTATTTCTAGAAATTGCACTTGGTTCTTTTTCATATATGCCTTATGGTTTCATTTCCTTCCTTTATATCTTTGGAGATTTAAATTTAAGTTTTAATATCTCTGATTATTCTACATTTTTAAACTTGATTATTTTCTGATTCTACTTCAGGCTGATTCATTTTCTGATGCCACTTACAATTTTTTACTAGAAGCTTTTTTTCCATTAATGCATCCTTATAGGAGACTTAAGCTCCCTCCTTCTGGGACCTCACATATTTTATCAGTACAGACCAATTTTTGTGTTATTTTTTAAGCTTGGAGTTTCTAAACTGTAACAGCAGTATATATCCAGACCTCAGTTCAATATATGGCAAAGATGTATTTTCCCAACCAGAACCCTGAAGAAACAGCATTTGCTTGCTGCTTCCTAGGGCTAGCAGACACTGTCTTTTTCTAGCATTATTTTCATAAGCTAAGCAGATTCCTGTTTCCAGGATTCATACAGGGAGCTTGGTTCCAGTTCTAAGCCTTGCTTGAGCATCCAGTCTCCATTTCTTATATCCAGTTTTGATGCTCTCTGAGCCCTTCCTCACTGTCTCTTCAAATGAAACAAAAATGTTCCCTCTTCATTTGTAGAATTTAGAGACTTCTCTCAGGAGGTGTTTAACTGCTTTTATTAGAACTTACCAGTGTTCATGTTATTTTGACATGGAACAAAGAGTCTTCCATGTCACTTCCATTCTGCATATGATCTAAGTGTTTCAAAAATATATATATTTTACTCCTCACCCTGTGGTGATCCCTCCTAGGCTTATATTTATCTCAGCAAAAATGAAAGCATTCGCTGACCACAGGTTTTTTTTGTTTGTTTGTTTTTTTCTTTTTAATTTCTGTAGCAGTTTTATTGAAATATAATTCACATTCCATACACTTCACCCATTTGAAACACACAATTTAATATCTTTTAATATCTTCAGAGTTGTGCATCCATGATCACAATAAAATTTAGAGCATTTTTATTGCCCCAAAAAGAAACCACATTCCTCTTAGCCATCACCACCCCACCCCACCCCAGTTCCTCCACTTACTTCCAGTCCTAAGTAATCCCTATTCTAATTTCAATCCCTATAGGCTTACACATTCTGGATATTTCATATAAATGGAATCATAAAATACATGCTTCTTTGTGACTGCTTCTTTTACTTAGCATCTTTTAAAGTTTCATTCATGTTGTAGTATTTACCATTACTTCATTTCCTTTTATTGCCAAATAATATTCCATTGTGTGGCTATTTCATATTTTATTTACCCATTCATCAACAGATGGGCATTTGGGTTGTTTCCACTTTTTTTGCCTATTATAAACAATGCTTCCATGAACATTCATGTGCAACTTTAGAATGGACATGTGTTTTCATTTCTCTTGTGTATGTGGCTATGAAGTAGAATTGCTGGAAAAAATGGTATTATGTTTACTGTTTAAGGGAGTGCCATGACTATTTTACAAAGCAGTTGCAACATTTTACATTCCCCTCAGTCATGTATGAGAGTTCTAATTTCTTCATATTCTTGTCAATACTTGTTATTTTCTCTCTTTTTCACTATAGCCACCCCATTGTTCATGAAATGGTATCTCACTGTGATTTGGTTTCCATTTCACTGATGGCTTATGTTGAGTACCTTTTCATGAGCTTATTGACCACTTGTATATCTTCTCTGGAAAACTGTTTATTCAGATCCTTTGCCCAATTTTTAATTGTGTTATTTGTCTTCCACTATTAAATTGTAATCATTCTTTGAATATTCTAGAAACAAATCCTTTAGCTGATATATGATTTGCAATTATTTTCTCCCATTCTGTGGGTTATCTTTTCACTTTCTTGATGGCATTCTTTGAAGCACAAAAGTACTTAACTTTGATGATGTCCAATTTAAATATTTTTTCTTTTGTTCATTGTACTTTTAGTGACATATCTAAGAAAAGATAGCCTAATCCAAGACATTAAGATTTACACCTACATTTCTTTTAAGAGTTTTATAGCTTTGGTCCATACATTTAGATCATTGATCCATTTTGAGTTATTTTTTTACAACGTATGAACACAGTGGCAATTTCTTAAGTGGCAATCGCCTTTAAAGGTGTTTTCTAAGCATTAAAAATCTGATAAGAAATTGACATGATTTTTCTGTACAGTATACATAATTGCTATCACAGCAATATTAGAAGGTTTGAGACAACAGCCTTCTTCATACTTTTAGCTCCCTGAAAAGTATGGGGTTATAAACTCTTGGTAAAGAGACATTAATTCTTGTACATATTTTCTAGGTGTGCGTGCTTTCCCTATTTAACAAAACTGAAAGGAGCCATGGTGTTGCAATTTTGATACAAGATTAAAAAACAGTACTGAAGCACAGGAAGGAAACAGTTCTGTGGGCTGTAACCAACCATGGTCACGGACTCCAAGGAAATTTGGAAATCAGCTCATTTACATAGGCTGATTTCTTATCGTGTCCTGCTGCAGCCATTTTCTAAATTCTCATTGCTGTGATTTACCAGAAATGAAGGACAGTAATAAATTGGACACTTTCTTACTCAAAGCACTGGAGGTTTATTTGAAATTTAGATGTATTGACTAGAGACTTTTATGAATTTCTGGAAATTGGTGTCAATATTCAAGTAATGAATCACTGATCAAGGAAAAAGCAAAAATTCTTATAAAATGGTAAATCCCAGTAATTCTCCTCTGAATTTCTCAATATATTGCAATATCAGACAGATGAGAGATAAAAGAGGGAGTGAGAAAAAGATCCCATCAAAAGGGTCAGTGGGAGCAAAGAATGGTAAGGATGCCTAGGGAGGAATAAAAGGAAGAGAGGAAAGCCAAAGTAAAGAGGTGGAGGACATGGAAAACAAGGTGCAAGGACCAGCAAAGCCAAGTGACAGGAGGGGCCCGAAATACTATCACCCACATGTATTAAGAAGATAACTCCATTTTAACACACCTAAGTCCACGATCTAAAATAGAATTCAAGAGAAGTAATCACAAATATAAAATTATTCATAAAGTGTATCGTTACTTATAATTTGCAGCAGAAAAACCATACAATCAGTACCGAAGGATAATGATCTAAAAATGTTGAAGAAGAAGAAAACCAAACAAAATCAACTTTCCAGCGGAGAGAAGCAGAGCGTGTCCTGCACCCTTGGGCTCTCTCCTCCCGGGTCTGTGATCTGGGGGCCCGATGGCGGCCGCACGGACGTCCTAGCCCAGACCCAGGCCCGGACTCCTCCCCTGCCCGTGACCTTACGGCGGCGGCCCCTCCCGAACCCCTGACACCCCCAGCAGCCCGGCCTCCCGCCCGGTCCTGGCTGGAAGCGCCCGAGCCCTCCCAGGCCCTGAGGACGCGGAGCCGCCGGGCGCCGGGCTCGGCGCGGGCAGAACAAGGGCGGCCGCCGGAGGGCCCCGAGCGCCGGGAAGGCATCTAGGGCCCTGGGAGGGCGTCCAGGTTCGCCGAGGGAAAAGGCTGGACCTCGACCGCCTCACCGTCAGCCCCGGCAACCGTGCGGGTCCTGGACCTGGGGCGACGCCTGTGTCCCAAGATACAAGAGCCACCAAGTCCTGACGGCGGACACGGGCCTCGGCACGCTGGACGTGAGGGAGCCCGGGAGGCCGCCGTGGGCAGACGGGCAGGGAAGCCTTCCGATGGGTGGTCCGCGCTTTACCAGACCTTCACATCGGAAGGCAGATATGGAAGAACAACCAGCCGCTTCTGGCCAACAGGAAGCGCCAAGCTTTACCCTTTGGGAAGCTACACTGGCCATTCATCACGGACCTGCGCATGCAATATTAAAAGGTTGCTCTTAACTGCCCGCCTCCTCACTTAAAAAGAAAACTCATTTGCTCTATCTAGGTCGCTTAGATGAAAACAGGTTTCGAGGTATGATAGATAATTACACATCTTGTAAATGCCCCTCTGAATGAAGGAAAAAAGAATCATAGAAAAAAAAATGGTCTTTTGGAAATGACTTGAAAATGGAACTGTTAGACCACGTCTGTAAGTGACGCCAGGAGTAACACAGGTTCACGTTTGTTCAGTGAGTTCGCGGACATGGGGCAGAAGGCCTGAAGAAGGCGAGAATGATTCTCCATGCCACACCGGTCACGGGTAGAAGACATTTTCATAGTACGCCTAGTATTCTATGTGTGCATTTTATTCCTCACTCCTGCATATATGTAATTGACAATGCTAAACAATTTTTTGAAAAATCAAATCTTTCTAGATATTCTGAAGTGCCTGATTACATATTTACAGGAGAGGTAGTAAAAAAACCACACTTCATAAATCTTTCGTTAAAATTCATATGACATAGAATCTTTTGGAAATAGAAGGGTCAAACCAGTCTTTGAGCTGTATACCTTGTGTGTGTGTGCTGCTTCAGGAAAGGGGGAAGAAGGAAGCACAAAGGGCTCTATGCCAGCGTATTTATAGCGATGCAAAATTATATATTGGTCCCATATATTGGTGCATTTTGTCTTTCTCTGTTGTTTATAGGTTTGTAATGGACAAATGAGTCCTAATTTTACATCTACTTTTTCTAGATGTTAAGAAGATTGCCAGAATATGGCAAAAGCAGAATTAGTAGTTTAATATATTTTCTACATTCTGTGTTAAAATTTACAGGATAGACTGCTGAAAATTTGAGCATTATTGTGTGCTGTGTTGGTGGAGGAGGGAAATAATGGAAGAGTTATAGGCAAGAATGTTCATATTTAGCAGATACTTTCAGATAAGGATTATTACATGTATGCAATTTATTCAAGACTGCTGCATATAATGGACAAACTAATCCTTATTTTAAATATCTCATCTGTCTAGATGTTTAGAAGTTACCAAAAGAGGTAGTAAAATAGCACATTTTGTTAATATCCTTATGTTAAAATTCATCTGAAATAGTGTCTTTGCCCAACCACCACTTTAAGCAGTACACAAGGTATGTGTGTACTGGTTCGGGGGAGGCGGGTGAAGGAAGTAGCAAGGACTCTGTGCCAGCATGTTTATAGTGCCAGCATGTTTATAGTGCCGCAATAGCAACTTTTTCTCATTCTTTCCCTGCATTTTGTTTTGTTTGCGTCAAGTGTATATAATGGACACATAATTATAATTCTACATCTAGTCTTTCTAGATGTTAAAGAGCTTACCAGTATATGGCAAAAATAGAATTAGTAAACTCTTTTGTACATTTTATGTATGTGTGTGTGTGTGTTAAAGTTGATAGGAAAAACAGTCTTTGAAAATGAGTTGTGAGAGTGGAATTGTTAAAAACATCTCTAAGTATGATGCTTATACTTGTCCACTGGATTGACAAACCTGAGAAAAGGGAAGGGTTCTAGGCTACAATGTTCATATTTAGCAGACACTTTCAGAAGATAGCCTTTGTTACAGGTATGCAGTTTATTCAAAGGTACTGTGTGTATAGCTGACAAATTTAAGTCCTTAATTGAAGCATCTAGTCTTCCTAGATGTTTACAAGTGTACAATATATTTTTAAAGTACAGAATGTAAAATAACATACTTTAAGCATGTTTTTTTTTCTTAATTCATAAGAATTGTTGTCTTTAGGAATGGAATAGATCAGTTTGATCTCTCGGGGTAGAATGCTGGCTGATCACTGGACAGAGCAGCAGGAGCAGGGAATAGAGTAGGGAGGAGAGGGTTCTATGTCTGTGAGTTGTTACAAAGTTTGGATTGTAACCATTGTTCGATGTGGGCATCTTAGTTAACAATGCCATGTAAGTAAAGAACAAACAAGTCTCAAGTGTCAAAGTATGTTAAAAGTAGTAATAAAATGATTATTTTATTTTATAAATGTCCTTTTGTTAGTTTAAGGAAGGACTGCCTGCTGGAAATGACCTTAGTCAGTCTACCTCTTAGAGCTAGCACATGTCTGAATTTCATCGTTTATACATTTTCTATGTTTAATATGGACAGAGTTGATTATCTAACTTTTTAGATGTCTTAAGGGGACAATATACAGTAGTGAATTGGCCAACTTATAAATATCCTTTTGTTATGATTAATAGAAAAGAAGCATCTTGGACATGGAATTATTAAACCACCTCTGAGCAGTATATATTAGGACTTATTCATTGGGTTGGAAGCAGAGGGGTAGAGGAAGTTCAATGACGTGTATACAGAAATGTTCATATTTACATTTTGGAGATAACCATTGATGAATATGTGCATCTTTTTTTACTATACTATATGAATATATTGTGCAATAATATATGGAAACATGCCTTCTTGTTAATTTAATATTTTATATCTGATAATGATTTATCTTAGAAGCATTATCCTTATTGTCCTCTATTGCATTATGTTTCATTTTGAATTGAGCATGAAGTGAATGCTGTATTTTAATCGTAACTCTGACATCTTTAACCACAGGCCTCTTATCATTTTTATCTTTTATGAAATTTTTGTCCCTACCAGAGACAGAATTGTATTTATTTCCTGATTGAATTGCTATGTAGTATTCTTGTTTATCAAAACACTCATGGTTTAGGGACTGTGGAATAGTAAATATTCATTTATGTATAAAAAAGCATCAAACTGTATAATCTCAATCACATTGAGATATATCTCAGTCCTGAGATAACTGCTCAGGACTTGGAGGAACACAGCAAACTATAAACTGCTTAGGAATCATGTGCTCTTTGTTTCTTGAGTTTTTCAGGTTTTTTATAATGCACATATTAACCTTTAAATTTACAAAAAAGCAATGTCATTTAAAAATAAGGAGATAATGATATGTACTTGAAGATCTGCAGTGGATAAGAAAAATTAAAGGATACCTTGATATCTTGAGGTATCCAATTCTAACCTTTTTTTTTTTTAAAGGAACGATTCAAAATCCTCAGAACTATAGAATCATACTTAGGGAAGTACATTTTTCTATTCAAGTAATCATGGCAGGTAAATTATTTTTACAACCTCACCCCCACCCCCAAAAATCTTTTCACCACATTTAAGAATGCTTGGCATAGAGACTACAAAAAAAAAAAAGAAAGGGAGCATTTATCAAATGCATTTCAAGAGAAAAGTGTAAATGGCATTTATGATGCATTGGAATTAAAACAGGATATTCCTGCACATATTCCATGTAATGGTCCTCAGACCTCACCACTTGGACACTGTTCTCATCTCCTTCCACAATCCTCCTTATTCATCTGGACCCTTTGTAGGGTCTTTATACTTTGGTTCCCGCTTTTGTGCCTACAGGTATCCTGAAAGCTCACTCCCCCCTTTCCTATCCTTATCCTTCATGAGAAGACCTTCCCTGCTCACTACACAGTATAGCAACCTCAATCTATCCTGTTTACTTTTCTCTATGGGACTTATCACCATATGATAAACTATGGATTTATCTGTTGATTTGCTTAGGTTTGGTCTCTTCAACTAGAATACAAGCCCCATCAAGGTAGGATGTTTGTGGGGTTTGTTTCACTGCTATTAAACTCTCAGAACAGTGCCCATATTTTAAATGAATAAATGATTGAAAAGGAAAAATGAACTCTCCATTGATAAGCTTTCTTTTAGTTAAATAAGTGACTGAAATTTGCATTCTACTTGCTTCCCCTCCTACAGCAAAATATTTTTTTTTTTTTTTTTTTTGCATGGGCAGTCACTGGGAATCAAACCCAGGTCTCCGGTATGGCAGGCAAGAACTCTGCCACTGAGCCAACATGGCCTGCCCGCAAAATAAAATTTTTGGAGAACTCTCTATTTCAATTCTTTGTTAATTAGAAAGCCAGTTTTTGTGTGCTCTTCTCACCCTCATGGCCCTTCTTCGTTTGGAATGTGGCCTTCTCACGACTGTAACCTCCCCTTCCTGCACCACAAAATATACACCCCATGACATCAGGAACTTCGACTCATATTTCTCATCATTTAATCCCCGGTGCCTGGATAGTGGCTGGCACATGGCAGGCACTAAGTAAATGTTTCTTAAATGAATTACAGATCTATTCTGGTCATGTAGACCATCCAACTCAAAACTGCTTGAAAAATATTGGTACTTTTACTACAGAAAGGCCATTAAATATAGTGATTAAAAGCACAGATTTTGGAGCCATGTTCTAGCTGTGTGACTATGAGCAAGTTACTTAACTTCTCTTATGCCCCAGTTTCCTCATCTTAAAGAGGGACGAGAATAATAATACCAACCTCATAAGAGAGAGTTATGAAGTTTAAATGAGATAATGTTTGTAAAATGCTCACACAGTGTTTAGCATACAGTAAACACTAGAAATATTCATTAAAGGGGCAGTGTTCAAAAGAAAGAAGGGACAATTCTGGATTGGTCCTGATAAACTAAAATACTAATACATATGATTCATAAGATGCTTTATGTCAATAGGTCCAAATTACCCTTTATTTTAATATCTTTTGCATGAAAATTTTGCTGGCACTCTCATCCCACCCAGAGGATATTTAGAAATGTACATCTGTAAATGACCAGCGTGCTTAGCCTGCTTCTGCTTTGGTCCCTGTGTTTGTGTAGGATGGAGGGAAAGAAAGAGACTGTGCTGTTCGGCTTGGGGAATTTCAACTCTTTGCTTTAATTTTTAAAAGGTGAACTCTTCTAAAAGTTGTTCTGTACTATCTCTTCTTTTCCACTTTCCTGAGAACTTCCTCCTTTTTCTTCTTCACTATGAAATGCCAGGGAGGTTTGAGAAGCAGGACATTCCATGGTTAGGATCAAGTGAATGAAAACTATTCCCATCCCACTGCTTTTGCAGTCCAGATCTGCCTTGTCTTCCATGGAAGCCGTTTCCCAGCATCACAAGTAATTTGAGAAGCAATAGTTCTTTCAATTGCTAAGATGCTGTGTGGGTCAACCCAAGTAGCAGTAATCCAACTCAAGAACACTCTGTTTTAAAATTAGGGTGATACTAGTATATTAGCCTCCTTAATACAGTGTTATTAAAGTTGTATGGAAAGGAAAAAAAGCCTTCATCTTGTTTTAGGACCATGATGATATTTTTTAAACTGTGCATTATTATTTTCAGTGGATAAAACATTTAAGGTCAGAACTGTACTGTAAGCTCCAATTCCCTGCAGTTGGTTTTCTGCCACAGAAACCTCAAAACCAGATATTCTCAGCACTGTCTTGCATATACTACACAGGTGCATCGAAGATTTATCACGCCTCTTGGTCTACCTCCTGGGAGCATTTCATCATCAAAGAAAATAACTAAACTCATTTGAACCCCTCTTTAATTTTTAAAATGAAAATCTATATCCATCAGACATAATGTCATTGTTGTTCAGGGGATAAAACTAAGATAACTTTGGTGAAATTCCTTTCTCCTATAAACACAGTCACAAAACACTCAGATCATAATTAATTTAGAATTCATTTTATAATAATAAAAAGTATTACCAAGCAATTACCAAGTAGTACAGTACTGCACTATATTTAGCCTCTCTATTACAGCTTAAAGCGCACACACACGCGCACACACACACACAGAGCACAGACGTATTTTTCCTCTTCTGACATGTATCACTATTTCTTCATCTTTAATACTTTTGTTGAAGAACACTTTTCAAACTAAATTGTGTCTGTAGAGTGCACTCAATTTAACTTTTTGATGAAATTAGCAGGTTCATTCAAAACAACAACATTCACTGTTTTTATACCATAGATGACTAAATCTACTAAGCATATTAGTTTCCTTTAGAATAGAGAATCTTCTTTTTTTCTGTTTTTTGGTTGTTTGGCTTGACAAAAGCTAAGCTTATTTTAACAGCTAAGGAAAAACAAACAAGCAGCTAATGCATATCAAGTATTGTTCAATGTGCTTTAGATATATAATTTAATTCTCTATGAAGTAAGTACTATTATTATTTCCATTTCTCATGTGGGGAACTTAAGCGACAGAGTGAAATAACTTCCCCAAAGCTATACCTAGGATTTTAACTTGGGAAGTGCAGCTCCAGAGGCACAAGTTCAACCGCTGTACTATGCAACCAGTCTGAGGCTGATTTATGAGTAGAAGAATAGTATTAATTCAAATTAACTGGATCTAACTGAGAATAAGTAAGGCAAATATCTGAATTTCTCAGTTCCTGGCTTCATCATTCCCAGAGCTGTCATTAGACTTCAGCAGTATTTTTTGTTCAGGCTTTCAGCATGGAGCCTACCTGATTAGGGCACATAGAAAACCTATGATTGTTAAAAAACATGGCCTCATCCATTCCAAAGATGTCAACATTTGCTAATTATCATGGCAGAAATACATAGAAATTCAAGCTATTTTTAAAATTTTATATTCCTTCTTACTCAAAATTTTGTAAAAAAAATTATAATTAATAACACAGTCTTACTTGGGCATAAATTTCTTAATGGGGGTCACTTATGCTATGATTAATAGAAAATAAATGAATAAATTGAAATGTAAAATTTGCCTACATACATTTTTTGTGTGTTTCTAAGGCTAAGTGTCAACCGCTTTTGGTCTTTAAATATCTTCTGAATTTCTTAATTCCTGTATTTTTAAAGCTCTGACCACTTCCCTGTGTCTCATCTTTAACTCTCCGAAGGAATTGTTCACCTGGATTCCCATCATGCTTTCAAAATCAACATGTCACCATTGCTGAAGCTTCTAAATATGTTTAGATTAAATGTATCCACAAATCTCATGCATGAGTACATGATTCATGGTAAAATAAAACTTTTTAAATGATATCTATTCTGACAAAAAAAGTTCAGAGGTGATTCATATAAATCACTGAATCCTAATCCTAATCCTAATTTCAATCCTGAAATTTAAAATTCATCCAATCCCATCTACTTTACTTTTCTGATAAGGAGGCTCAGACCCAGATAGAAAATGTGACTTTTCCAAGATCACCATGAGTCTCGTATCTGAGCTAGAACTAGAATCTTGTATCCTGACTTTTTAACACAGTGTTATTTTTATACTGTGCTTACTATGAGTCATCCTCCACTTACTCCTCAAAATAACCCTGTAAGATAAGCATTACTATCTATATTGCAAATGAAGAATTGCCCAGATTCATGCACTGGAAGAGTCAAACTACCAAACCATTTCTGATTCAGTCAAAATCCACTGGTTTTGTCAAACACTCTAGGCCAATGCTCTTGTTACATCACCTGTTTCCATTCTATGAATGCAAATTGTATAAGGCAGAAATATATTTGACCATTTTAGCCATCAGTGTAAACACTTCATGTTACAAGTCTTTCACAATAAAATATGCTCAAATGCTATCAATACACAAACTGCTCAAACTGTTAAATAGGTCTGCAAATCATAAGGTAGCCAAGTATTTCATGATTCTTCATATTCTATTTGCCAGTAGTGTCATATATTTGGATTCTATTAATCTGCTTATTAACTGTCCAGTGCTTTTCCTGCATCATCATAGATATTGGCACTATAAATCAATGAATTTAAGATTAGATTTCACAACTTGAGATATCTTAAAATATTTTAAAAGGTGTCAAAATATCTCAAAAATAATTAATTTAGTTCATTTATATTTTGAAAATATGTATGTGTTATAAATTTGAATTTGAAATGAATCAAAAGAAGAGATACAAAGTAATTTTTAAAATAGTATTACAACTGCAAGCAATTACAGAAAAATAAACAGGACAAATGATTTATTAAAGGGCTAGAATACTAGGAACAATTTAAATACGTAGTAAACAATATAAGCCACCTAACCTACATAAAATCAGAGCTTGGGATACCTGTAGCTGCAACTGCAAAAACTCCACACTTTCATCTGGATTGAGCTATGCCTGAAGAAAGTTTTCCAGGAATAATACTAGAAACTTTATCCTGTAGCAGTCCAAAAGCAGTGACCATTACCAAGAATAAGCAAGAAATTTCATGTTCCTTGATGTTTTAGTTTGCTAAGGTTGCCAGAATGGAAAAATACCAGAAATGGATTAGCCTTTAAAAAGTGGACTTATTAAGTTACAAGTTTACAGTTCTAAGGCTCTGATAATATCCAGATAATAGAACATTGATTTTGAAGAAAGGGCCAGATGGTGTCCAGGTTTCCACTGTCACATGGGAAGACATGTGGCTGGTATCTGCTCATCCATTTTAGCTTGCTGGGTCAAAACTCTGGGTATCATCTCTTAGCTTAGCATCTCCTGGGTCCAGAGATTTCTTTTCTCCTGGCTTCTGGGTTCAAATGGCTCTCAGCTCCTTCTGCATCTCCATAATGTCCATATCTAGACTTTCATATTGGCTATCCAAGTATCTCTGTCAGCACTACAAGCATCTCCAAATGTCTGTATCTATGTCAGCTCTGAGCTCTCTCCTCTCTCCATGAGGTCTTTTAAGGACCCGAGCAAACCAGTTAAGACCCACCTTGAATGGGTGGCATCACATCTCCATCCAATCAAAAGGTCTCGCCATGATGGGGTGGGCCACATCCCCATAGAAGTAATATAATCAAAATGTCACACCAAAATCAGGTGTGCTGCATCTACATGGAAACAACCTAATCAAAGCTTCCACCCTAAACAGTAGATCTGCCCCAACAAGATTGGATTAGGAAAAAGAACATGGCTTTTCTGGAGTACGCAACAGTTTCAAACCAGCACACCCATCATGTCCAAAACACATCATGTGGGCCATCTACATAATCAATTTGTTCAGCAATCCTATTCATCTCATTAAGACAACATTAATAATACAATCAAGTATGCTTTGAAGCATAAGAAAATGATAAAAATTTGCACTGATTGGCAAATTTATATACCTTATTAAGCAATGTAATCACATGCTATCTCTAAAGCAGTACTATAATTGTGCTCTTTTAAATTTTATGATATTCCATTAAATCCATTTTTAAATACCTATTGAACTAAAAAACCAAAAACAAAAACAAAACAAAAAAAGGAGTAAGTAGACTTGAGTGGCATAAGAGGTGGGCTGTGGTGGATATTGTTGTTGTCTCCTTAGATCTCCTTTTCAAGGTTGACACGTCCATCCCTCTGCTGCTGGGAATATCACTGCTGACAGCTCTTAGCTGCACTCCTCATTGGAAATTGTCCTTGGCTGCAGGGAACTGGCTCAACCAATATTACCAGGAGTAGCCCATTGCCAGAGACTGTCCAATGCCAAACCACAAGGCCCAAGAACTTTGCCTCAGTTTAGGGCAGCTCCAGAGCCTTCTGTAGGATCAGCTGAGTCCTCAGTTGTAGCCGCATTGTAGTTCATTTTCTCCCTCTGCCCAACCATTGTAGTTCATTTTCTCCCTCTGCCCAATCAGGGTCTGTTTCAAGTCAACCCAATCTAAGTCAGTACATACCACCTCATTGTTTCAAGTTTACATCCAATGCACTCCCCTGTAAAGGTGTGAGAAAGCTCCCACCCACCCCATACCCCCCCTCCAGAATGAATAAGAGTTGACATAGGGCTGGTCCCAAGCAAATATTTCTAGCGACTTATAGGGAAGAAGTCTGTGTATAACCAGTCTGTTCTAGTTTGCAGGAATCACAAGGCTAGCAGCTGATGTACTAAAAATGAAGCTGGTTTTGCTGCCCCAGGGCTATGAGATATGCATGCTCCCATCCAAGCATATGGAAGATAGAAAGCAATTAAAACAGGGCTTCTGCAGAGAGAAAATAAAATGTTACCTCTGTTTCAAGCAGCTGAAAGAAAACATAGGAACCCCCTCTCTACAAATCTACCCACAAGAACCTTGGAGCACTCTTATAACGGAGCAAATCACTAATATCTGGGGTTAAAGTCTAAACAGGAAGATGTTCTGAATTACCTGATGGCCTCAAAATCTATCAGATTCTCATCCTTTCTGTTAAAAACTTCCCCCTCTCTGCTCTCGGGATGCTTAATATATTTCTAAATTTTAGCATGTACTATATTGTATTATAGTCCATTTCTGGGATCATTCTCCTAACATACCATGAGAATTTTGAGAGCAAGAGCCCAGATTATCTTCATCTCTGTGTCTCAAGTACCTGGCTAAATTAGGTGTAAATGGCTTAGGGGTCTAACCATGGAGATAGGGAATAAATGACATGCCATTTCAAGCTATCTCCAAATGCAAATATCAAGACAGCAGAAAAGGCTATTTAAATGTGTGTGTGAATCTAACAAAACGGTAAAAATTTAAACAAAGGATAAAAACAATCAAGCAAACTATCATCTAATTATGTTATGTATAATAAATCACCAACTATTTCTCAAAAGTGCCCTTGCCATTCTATCTCCACAGCTATCACTTTCAGTCTGATATCATCATCTTTCACATAAATTATCATACTAAGTTCTTAGTGGGTTTCTTTGTCCCCAATCTCAATCCCACATTATCCTTTTGTTTTCATTAAAATAGGTATTTTTATTATGTACTTTCAGACATACAAAAAATAGAAAAAAACAGCACAATGAGCAGGTATTGTACATACCACTGAGAGACAATAATTAACATCTTGCGATATATGCTTCAT
The DNA here is from genome assembly GCF_023851605.1 of Tamandua tetradactyla. Taxonomy (NCBI): domain Eukaryota; kingdom Metazoa; phylum Chordata; class Mammalia; order Pilosa; family Myrmecophagidae; genus Tamandua; species Tamandua tetradactyla. The sequence continues at coordinate 168,243,376 of NC_135327.1, forward strand.
GGACACACACACACACACCTCATTTTTTAATACTTTTATCGAGAAATATCCACACACATACAGTCCAACCATATTAAACAGTCAATAGCTCACAACATCTTCACATAGTTGTGTACTCTTCACCATGATCATTTTTAAAACATTTGCATCACTCAGAAAAAGAAATAAAAAGAAAAAGAAAAAGAACTCATACACCCCATACCCCTTACCCCTCTCTCTCATTGACCAACAGTATTTCAATCTACCCAATTTTTACCCATCTCCCCCTATTACTTATTTATTTTTTATCCTTTTTATTTTTTAACTCATCTGTCCATACCCTGGATAAAAGTAGCACCAGACACAAGGTTTTCACAATCACACAGTCACATGGTAAAAGCTATATAGTTATGCAGTCTTCTACAAGAATCAAGGCTACTGGAACACAGTACAGTTTCAGGTACTTCCCTCCAGCCACTTCAATACATCATAAACTAAACAGGGATATCTATATAATATGTAGGAATAACCTCCAGGATAACCTCTCAACTCTGAAATCTCTCAGCTACTAAGACTTTATTTTTTCTCATTTCTCTCTTCTGCTTGTGGCCAAGAAGGCTTTCTCAACCCAGTGATGTTGGGCCCTAGCTCATCCCCAGGAGTTGGATCCCACATTGCCAGAGAGATTTACACCCTTGGGAGACATGTCCCATGTAGTAAGGAGGGCAGTGATTTCACCTGCCAAGTTGGCTTAGAGAGGAAGGCCACATCTGAGCAACAAAAGAGATTCTCTGGGAGTAGCTCTTAGGCATAATTATCAGTAAGCTTAGCTTCTCATTTGCAGGAATAAGCTTGATAGGGGTGAGCCCCAAGATTGAGGGCTCAGTCTATTGAATTGGTCATCCTCACTGCTTGCGAGAATATCAGGAATTCCCCCAGATGGCAAAGTTGAATATTTCCTCCTCTCCCCTCAGTCCCCCAAGGGGACTTTGCAAATACTTTTTAGTTTTCTGCACAAATTACTCTGGGATATATCAGGGCATCACATTAACCTGTACAGATGAATAAGATCTCATGCCTTTTTTAAGCTTCCACCCACATTACCCTTTAATAACTTCCCATCTACCTTGAAATAAACTATAAATTCCTTTTTGTGCTATGGCTAGTGCCTATGTATCTAGTCACACTAGCCCCTCCTCATTGGAAATCTCTTCCAGCCATGCAGAATTCAGTGCTATTCCCAGTTCCAACATTTTCACCCCTCTGTTTTTAATGCAAAGTTACCCTAAAGAGAATGTCCCTCTTCGCTCTATCACCTGGTTGACCTGTGCTTAATCTCCCCCAAAAAAAGCTTTCCATGACTTCCCCAGGCCAAGTTACACCTCCTCTATGCTCCTTTGCAACATCTACCAAATCATTTATCCCGTAATTGCATTTACTATTTCCCCAAACAGATGAGTTTCTTAAAGACAGAGACATTTCTTATTTACCTTTGCATCCCACTATCTAATTAAGTTCCTGAGACACAGAAAATACCCCCATTAATGTTTGTTGAAAGAATGAATAAATGAAGTAGATCAGTAGTTCACCAAAGTACTTGGGTGCTAATTAAAAATGCACATCACCAGACCAATCTCCTGGAGATTCATATTGACCAGTTTGGTTTGGGGCAAAAGATTTAGTATGTTTATCACTTACCCTAAGTGAGTTTCATAATGAGGAATTTGGAGAAATTGCTGTAGTCACATAATCATGAGAGATAGGAAAATATAATGCCTTTGCATTATATTTCTCTCTTTCAGGTATCCATGGATAAAGTCATCCTCCCCCTCTTTACCTGGAACCTATTTGCACTGTGCAAGAAAAAATAAGGGCAGGAGGATAATCTATCCTTAGCTTAGAATATAAACTCTGCAAGGGGCTTGGTTATAGTTTCAACATTGTTTTTATTCTTTCAGCAAGTGTTTTCCATATGGCCTAAAAATGTCATGACTCAAAGTAGTTATTTCTAGAATTGCTTCAAAATTTTATCTAAACCACTATAATTTCACACCTGGCATTTGAAACTACCTCAGCTGCCTAAAGAATTCCACCTACTAGGTGATTATACAATACATCCGGAAACTTAGTATGCAATATTTTATTCTATAAGTCAAGGAATACAAACTTGTTCAGAGACAGCTTTGCTCCATGTTTCCATCTACTTTAAACACCCTCTCCTTAATCTCTGCAATAATCTTTTCACCTCTACCAATCAAGGGAAACTTCTCTTTTGAAGGTCACCAATGATCTCTGAATTACCAAATCTAACAGACTTTTTCAGTACCCACTAGCATCTGAAATAATAGTGCAGGGAAAGTCCTCTTCAAGACTTATTTCTAGTTGGCTTCCTGATTTTCCTACTTTTATATCTGCCGTGTTTTGGTCTCCTTTGCTGATTTCTTTTGCTTCTCCTGCTTCTAACTATAATTCCATTTGAGAATCCAAACTTGTTGGTCTACCAGTTAAGCTCTTCCAAATTTGGCAAGCTAGTGGATTTTACCACACACATCTCCTCTCCATGGATCCTATAGTCTAGACCTACAATAGTCGCACATGGCTTTTTAAATTTAAATTGTGATTAAGTGAAATTAAACATTCACTTACTTAGTCATATTGACTACATGGAGAGTGCAGAAAAGCCACATGTAGCTAGTGGCTACTTATTGGACATCACATTTGTAGAATACTTTCATCATCACAGAAAGTTCTGGACAGCTGGACTACTCAACTATTCAACTCTAACCTTTAGCTCATTCTAGTCCCTCTCCCTGGAATGTTGTACAATTAGCTTTATCTCTTTCTATAGAAATCTACCCTTTCTTCAAGATTCAACCTAAACATTTATCTCTCTCCAAAGTCCTCAGTGATCACTCTAGCTAGTGTTGTACTTTACTATGTACTAAAGTTTTTCATATCATTATTACTTATTTTGCCCTGTTCTTTTGTTATTGGTGTGTATGTTTGCTCTCTCTGACTGTCTGCAGATCTGATATTTGCTAACTGTCACTGAGTGCTTTCAATGTTCTTGATATTTCTCACATCCTCATAACTTCCCTATGAAATATATGGTGCTTTGCTATATTAAACTTAAGGAAACTGAAATTTGTTGGTGAACTACTTGGCCAAATGAAGATTCCGAAATGTAATTTCTCAGGGCCATAGAGTGGTGAGGGTGGTGAGGTTGGTTTAACTTATGCCCTTGACCACAGAGATATACCATATTAATTCACCATATTAATACCCACATCCCAGGTTATGTAAAATAGGCACTGCTCCACTGGTAATGCATAAATAGATGAATAATGCCTTGTATATATAAAGTAATTTGCAGTTCTTAAAACTCGTTTCCAACCATAATTTATTCCCATGTAATTTCCCCAACAGTTCTGAGGCAGCTTCACTGGAAAATTATCTCCATTTCACAGAAGCCCAGAGAGTTCAGAATGCTCCTGAAGTTCACACTATAATTTTGTGACAGGGATAGGACTGAAGTCCATGTCTTCTGCCTCCCAGTTCCATCAACTTTCTCTCAAACTCCTCAGGGAGTCAAAACTCATCAAAAAAAGATCGACGTGTTATATCTTAATATACTTTCTACTTAATGCTTTTTATACTTTAAAAAACATGATAATGAGGCTTAATTGTTTATGGGAGGGAGCAAGGAGTACTGTCAAGTTTTCAGTGGGGGTTAAATAGCCACATTTTATTTAGATCCTTATCATATTGTTTTTGCCCTAACTCCATTAGAATAACTTCTCTATATCAAACATTATTCTGGAAATGTTAAATAGTAATTTAGTTATGAATATGCATGATTATTTCTAAGTCCACTAATAATATGCATGGAACGTCTTTGGAATTATATTTATAGGTTGTGATGATTTGAAATTGTATGTACCCCAGAAAAGTATGTTCTTAAGTCAATCCATTCATGTGGGTGTGGACGCACGGTACGTTTGTTCTTTTAGTGTAAAGGATCTTAAGACATAACCCACATCATTCAGGGTGGGTCTTAATCCTCTTATTTAAGTCCTTCATAAGAGAATGAAATTCAGACAAAGAAAATAAGCCACAGAAGCAAGGGGATAAAAGCAACAAAACCTTAAAGTGAAGGGAGAGACCGACAGCTGCCATCATGTGCCATGTGACAGGGGAGTCCAGGGCGGCAGCAGCCAGTCTTCAGGGAAAAAGCATCACCTGATGATGTCTTGATTTGGATCTATTTCTCAGCCTCAAGTCTGTAAGCTTGTAAGCTAATAAATTCCCACTGTTAAAAGTTAACCCACTTTATGGTATCTGCTTTCAGCAGCTTAGCAAACTGAAACATACATTCTATTCTTTTTCACTCTCTCCTTCAGGAAGCCATTTGAAACGCATTTGGGAAATGTTTGAAAAATTAATTCTATTATTATTTTCCAGAATTTTCTTAAATATTTTATGGCTATAATTAATTTTTTCCTTCTCAAGGCAAAGCAGTATATCATCACATACATTATCATATTTGTTGACCAAATGTGAGATTCAAGGAATTAATTTTGTACTAGTTAAATAACAAAATAGTCATATTTTATTTTCTTCTTTATCATGCTAATTTTCTCATATATTTGAACAGTTTTATATTTTGTCTTCCACCTGCGATTACACTTAACAATGAGTATCATGCTCCATTTGTTTTGCATTCATCTTGGAACCTCATATATTTTTGCGTATATGTCGGGTTGTTGTGTCATGGGGTGAGATTTAGGAGGCTTAAACTCAGCAATTTTGAATGCCTTCTCAGTCACAATGCAAATTCTCTACAAAAAGTACTTCGATCTAATCTGTAAACAAGTCTAAAATATAATTTGCCCCATACAAACCTAACAGTAGGTGGCAAAGACCAGTTTCAAAGTCAGGCCTTCTTCATTCCAGAGCCTATGACCTCATCCCTATAAGTGGCCAAATGGTTGTAGGGCTGAATATAAATGAAATCCTCTTGGGAAAGCATAAAGTGCCTGATACCCATTTAGTGAACTGTTTATGAAATGAATATATAGATAAGCAAATGGGTGGATGGAGCTCAATACATATCAGCTCAATTACCTCCCCACCAAAGGAGAACATTTTCAAATAAACATCCAGGAGGAATACATGATTAGGGAAATGTTTCAGCAAGGATGGGGCTTTTATAGGATTTTTCTTCCCAAGTTCAATATCCTTAATACACAGGCAATTTACTTGAAGTCTATAGTGCCCTTGGATATCAAGCTGAGTCGTCCGATCATCTGAAAAGAAAGTTAAGGATCTGAAATATTGTAAAATAAATACATTGAACTGAAATTAGCCTCTTAGGAATTTAAGCACTTCCATATAAAGTCCAAGAGATAGAAATAGGAATGATATTCACTAAACTAAATGTTACCTTAATTCCAAATTTAACATCTGCCATTTGATCTAATGCTACATCAAGGCATATGGGCCCTCCACATGTTTAAGAGCTTACATCAATTTAAAGGAAATGCATCAAATGAGCATAAATGCAATCTCAAGTAGTAGGAATATCTCTCAGCTTCATTTCTTAATTTTCATACCTGCAGCCACTGTGCACACCTAATTCCAACCACTTCACCTCTGGCTTGCTTTAATAGCTTCTAGCTATTCTCCTTACCTTCAATATTTCTTCCCACTTCCAGTTTTCCTTCAATTGGCTGTTGAAAGAATCTTCCCCAAAGACAGTTTTTATCATGAACTCAAAAGTCCATCAGAATTCTCTGGTGGCTGGTATATAACAGACCCCTGTCTCAAATATAACAGACAAGGACAAAATCCCCACCTCACATATCTCCCTGAGAGAGATTCCCCATTAGTAAAAAAATTTCTCTGCCATCCTTTGTGTACAATAAATTTATTTTCATATCTGTATCTTTTGGTTTGTTAATGCTCCTAATTTAGGGCTTTTGAAAATGCTTTGTAAATTGTCTTTGATAATATTCTAATAAGGATGTATTCTCAGTCTCTGTATCACTCAAGGAGCTGTTTCTAGCAGGAAACAGAGTTTATCCCAGTTGGTTCAAACAAAGAGACTTTCAGGAAGAGACTACTTTAAGAAATGTAGACAGAGTTAAGAAGCAAACAGGAGAAGGCAAGGAACCCAGAGACTAGCACCAGTGGGAAGACAATATTACTACTTTGACTGAAGGGACATGAAGAAGTAGCATTTCCATAGGAGCTCAATGTAAGCCAGAGTCATGGCAGAGGGTCAGCCCAGTGGGAGTTGGAGTCTGAAAGGACACCACCATGTATACCGCATAGCCAGAGCCCAAGGTCAAAGTGGGAAAATATCCAGACCTCTTTACCTTCTGCCCTCCCATATACTGTGGGTGCCTCCCAATGGCCAAACCCAAAGATGAAGGCAGAGAGGAAGAATGTCCTGGCAGTGCATTCTACAAGAGTCAGCCTCCCCTGGGAGGCACAGGGAGTCACGGCAGTGAAGCATGGATCAGAGTGTGGCAAATGGAAAACAACCAGGACAGTCCCATACTAAGTTTAGCCTTCTGGAGGATGACAAGTCCTGAGACAGACTGCATTTGGAGTGAGAGAATAGCCACAGAGCTCATAGGAATTCCAGCTCAGACACTCATTTCACATGACAATAGAGGCTCAGTTTCCTTATCTGTAATCTGAGAGTAATACTCAGTTTGCAGAATGATTTTAAACATTTAAAAATGTATATAGGGCGGGCCGCGGTGGCTCAGCGGGCAAGAGTGCTTGCCTGCCATGCCGGAGGACCCCGGTTCGATTCCCGGCCCCAGCCCATGTAAAAAACACACAAACAAACAAAATATAATAAAACAAGAAAATGTTTAAAGATGTTTCCCTTTCTTCCTCCCTTCCTTCCTTCTCTGTCTTTCCTTCCCTTCCTCCCTCTCTCTAAAAAAAAAAAAAAAAAAAAAATGTATATAAAATATCTGGAATTATAGGCTGTAAATAAATGGTAACTATTGTTATTGACTAAATGAAAATTGTAAAATATATATGGCCTTGTATAAAAGTCTTATAATAAAAGAATGAGTCATCAAAGATAAACATTGATGCATTTTTGTTTTTAGTGTTCACCTTTGTTGCGCACCTCTACCCCCCATTCCCTTGCCTTAAAAATATGGCAGGACATCTTCAGGACTTGGCAGGCAGGCTATTTCTTTGTACACTAGTGACTTGGATGCCATTTCTCTTCTTTCCACTCAATAACAGACGGTGCCCTGGACAGCAGTGACATCTGCAGCCCCAAGGGAGAAAGGTCAGCACAAATTTTAATTTTGCTTTTGGTTTAGGGCTTTAAGAACACAAACAGATTTTTTCCCCCTCTGTCAGTTCACATCTAGCTTCATATCTGACATTTTTTAATGCTTTATATATTTTGATTGACCCAGAAATTTATAACTCCAGATTTTTTGCTTATTTTGTTTTATGTCTGTGATTCAACCTCCTTAATCAAATAAAATGGCAAAATAAAGTGAAAAAATATTCTAGTTGTCATTTCAGTATCATAAGGGGGTCAGAAAGATGGCATTCTGCCATTTGGGGGCTTCCTCTCATAACAATATGCTAACATTTGACTATATTAAATAACAGGAAACAAACATGCTAGGAATAGCATATCATATCTGAACACAGTTTGATTTAGCTAGAGAAAGGAACTTAAATGCTGAGAGGAGAATATTTATAAAAATTGCTATGCTGTACTCATAGGTAGGAAATGAGATTCCATACTGATCTCTACTACAAGAGTAAAAATTAATTAATTAATTGATTATTTAATTAAAAACAAACAAAACCATAGCCCTATTGTTAGAAGTTCAAGTTTCTGCACTGGGAACAGTTTCATCCTCCTGAGTTCAATTTCAGGAGCATTTCCACAATAAGAGTCTCTCTTGATGTTTGAATATGGTGGCCACATTTGGAGCTATCAAAATTTCCTGCTCAGGCATCCCAGAGAAAAGAGGAAAAGCACAATCTCTGAGAATGTAAAGTAGTCTCATCATTACTGAGATGCCATCCAACCTCAAAGGTATTCACAATTTCCCTGTGCCCCAGGGCAGTCTTCAAAGTCAAAGAAGGACAGGAAAGGCTGTGTCTGTAAGATAATTCGATCAAAATAGAACTAAAGGCTGGCCTTGGGGTAGCTGTTTCTAATGTGAGTCAGTCACAGGACAATAAAAACTACAGTTCATTCCAAATGCTCTCCTTGGAGAAGGGTAGGTAGTCTGACTAGGTAGAATCAGAACTCAAGGGTCATTTCTGATTGGTGCCATCCAGGGCACAGTAACAAAATTCAAGAAGCTTCACAGGCATAAAACTATGCAGCTAATATAGATGTTTAGATTAGACCATCTAATTTTCGTCTACTTAGGGCTAATTTTTCTAGACTGGGTAAACATGACAAATTTATAAGAGAATAACATGACTCACTTTCATGGTGTAGCTGATAGAAGAAGAAAGCAAAACAAACTGGGTTTTCTCTTATTTTGATGCCAGAAACTCAAACAGAATGGTCAGACCAGTAAATCACACTGACAGCAATTCACTATGAGTAAGAGATATATGAGAAAGTCAAAGAACAGGTTTCTGTTTCTAGTTCCGTTCTTTGGCCCTTTGGCAAGTGACTTAACGATAATTGATTCCAATTTTCCAACCTGGAAAAAAAGATACAGGACAATATTTTCAAGTATTTCCTCCAACTCTAAAGAAAGATATTATTTTATGTGCCAAGAAGGATAAGAATATAATATTATGAATTGCAGAACTCTGATCCAATAAGCTGCATTTCAGGTAGATCTGCTCTCTGATGCCAGATAAAAAGAAAGACTCAACCAGAATCACACAAAGTTGAAGAATCCAAGTCATGGAGACAGACTAAACACTTTATCCAAGATTAGATCTTTTGTGGATTATATTGTTAGTTTTGTATTAAAAAATCAGGCTTCTGAGATAGTTGATAAATAGATAACTGAGAAAGAGATGGAAAGATGACGAACATTTTTTACCACATTTTCTAAAACATGAGACCTATAAAATATGTTTAATTCAATGAAAAAAATAAAAAATCAGGCCAGCGATAATACAGATAGTTCAAAAAAACAACAACAACAAAAAAAGTTCAAGTGAACAAGAGTATTCAGATATATCTGTCATTAAGTTCCTACACAATGTTAACATGAGCTGTGATTATTCTTTTGTGGCCCTTGGGATTTTTTTTTTTAATTAACATCCTCATGTGCACTGGTTAACCATATGGTGTAAATCATTTACTCGTAAAATTTTTTTTTACGTATTCAAAATGACAGAGCCATTGGGACATAGCCCTACAAATGACTGAAATGTGGGAACATTTTTCATAATCATGAACTGGATGTCATTCACCAATGAATTAAACAAAGAAAGTCAATGAAAAAAAAGTTAAGCAGCCAGATGGAATGCATAAACCTTTACCAAAGATAGAAATGTTCATATAGGAGTTTCATGATTAAAAAAATGCAAACAACTCAAATACTTTTTCATCAACAATTGAATATCAGTACCTTAAAGTCAGTCTTTCACCCTTCCTTTGTCTTTTTTTGTTGTTCTTATCCTCTGGCAAGAAAAGGGGGTGGGGGTGGGGAATGGAGCATATTATTTGTTGAAGGGTTTATGCACATATTGAATCACAGCCCAGTCTCTCAACTTTGAAGTCAATTTAGCAACTAGAAATGACATGCACACAAAAGCAGATCATGTTCTATTGGGGAGAGCTGTCTTGCATTGTAGTGTGAACTTCATGAATGCATTAGCTACCTCAGAAGTATTTTTAGGTACAGTTATTCATTCACTGATGTGGCAGGCACTGCAGACACAAAAGTGAGCAGAGAACACACTCTCCTTGTCCTTACAGACCTCGTGATTTAATAAGGGTTAAACATCAATCAAACAATCCCACAAATAAATGTACAACTATAATTGCAATAAGTGCTAAAAAGTGAGTATGGTGCCCTTTGGGCATATAACAGTTAGCGCTAACCTAATCAGGGAGGCAAGACAAGTTGGAAGCTTTGTACCCTATACCCAGAATCTCATTCATCAGCAAGCAGGTGAGGGAGATATTTTGAAGAATAATATGTCCTTCTACTGTTTCATGGTCAGCCACCATCTATATCTTTATATCCAAAGTAGATTCCACTTTCAACTGGCCTCACTGACACTGATCCCATCACATCATGGGAGTTGAATGATCAGGTATAAACTTCAAACATCACCATTTTTAAACCAGAGCAGCTCAACTCTGCTCCTCAATTGTGAGCAATAGTTGCACCAGGTTGGCTTTGCATGAACCCAGATGGGACCCATTATCTTGTCCTACATGCTACAGTGTAGGAGCCACAGTAAATAAATAAATCAAGAAGAGACTAGGATAATCTCAGAACTTGCTAGAGCTGAGTACATAGCCAACCACAAACTAAGCCCTACAGAAATTCCTTACAAGGGGTATGTGCTGGTTCGAAATGATGTATGTACCCTAGAAAAACCATGTCTTAATCCTAATCCCATTTTGTAAAGGCAGCCGTTTCTACTAATCCCTATTCAGTACTGTATGTTTGAAACTGTAATTAGATCATCTCCCTGGAGATGTGATTTAATCAAGAGTGGTTATTAAGCTGGATTAAGTGGAGGCATGTCTCCAGGTTTACTGGAATCCTAGAAAAGAGAAAACATTTTGGAGAGAGATTCAGAGAGAGCAGAGCAGAATGACATAGCCACGAGAAGTAGAGTTCCCTAGACAGTGACCTTTAGAGATGAAGAAGGAAAATGCCTCCTGGGGAGCTTTATGAAACAGGAAACCAGGAGAAGAAGCTAGCAGATGATGCCACGTTCACCATGTGCCCTTCCACATGAGCGAGAACTCTGACTGTGTTCGCTATGTGCCCTTCTACTTGAGAGAGAAACCCTGAACTTCATCAGCCTTCTTAAACCAAGATATCTTTCCCTGGATGCCTTAGATTGGACATTTCTATAGACATTTTTAATTGGGACATTTTCTTGGCCTTAGAACTATAAATGAGCAACTTATTAAATTCCCCTTTTTTAAAGCCTTTCTGTTTCTGGTATATTGCATTCCGGCAGCTAGCAAACTAGAACAGGGTAGCTACCATGGAAAAGGAATGCAAAATCAATCCCAGATTCCCCCACAATCCCACCCTCCCCTGTATACATGTAGTCAGGGGAATACTTTACCCCTAGCTTACTCAGTACTTGACTGTCTTTGATAGGCCTGGGTGATAGAGAGCTGGAAAAGGGCCTTGGTCTTTCGACCAGTGGGGGTATCTATCACTCTTTTCTGTGCAGGACAGCATGAGAGCTTTAAGAATAAGAAACAAAGCAAATTCGAGATTGCCATCATTGAAAAAATAGGTTTAAATTTTTGAACACATTTAATAATTCAAGGAAGGGTTTCAAACTGTTGTGGGAAGTGGAGAGGGAGGGCATTTCTAGCTGTCTGCTAACATCAAATACAACTTTCCTGAAATAAAGCAAGGAAACCAAATGTGTAATAATAAAGGTCCTTATCTGAATTCAAAGGTAAGCATTTTTTTTTTCCCTTGGAAGTGTAAGCTCCTGAAGGGCAGGGGTCAGGGCCGGTGCATTTTCTTATTCTTTATGGTGCTTGTCACAGTATCATTTTTATGAAAATTTTCATCCCATTGTTTATGACCACGGGAAACCCAGGTAACTGTGCAGGTACAACAATGTTCTGGTTTACCAAAGACGGCTGTTTTAGAATAAAGGATCTATCATGAGACCAAAGCAGGTGTTATAACAGAGAGACATCGATGATAGAGTGATTCTGCAAATTAATAAACTTCAACTTAAATTTTAGCTTTCCCACATGGCTATATAGAGTCATTTAAGGGATATGGATGCTAGGAATTATAGATACCCTTAGTGTCAAACCCATTAGTATACCCTAAGATCAACCAGTTAAGTACAGAAACTGATTAATAAAGAAGATAGGGCAGCAAAAACCTAGGCACATTTTTTACCTCTTAATCTTTCTTAAGACTGCATTTTTGACAAAGAAAATCTTGCCCACTTCTGCACATTTTGAATTTCCTCCTATGTATTTTGACTTACAATTTCAAAATAATTTGACCAGAGAGATTCGTTCCTAAATGTGTAATAATCACTACAAAACTTGCAACAGCTCCAACAGTAGATGTCCAACATCTTTTATTATGTCAACAGTGATGCCAAGAAGACAAGGAAGAGAGAGGAAAGGAGCTTATGAGAAAATCCATAGGATAAAAAGACTTCCATTGTTTCTGAGCAGTTGGCATAAATTTATTAATACTCACAGATTAATAACATGATAATACAAATGAAAAGTCACTGAACACCTCCTTTTCTGGAAAAAATTCATTAGTTAATTCATCTTCTAGAGTCTAATGTTGGTTATACAATATTTATATGTAACAAAATTTTCTGAAGTAATATCTCTTATCCTTAAGTTACCATAGTTTGTATGTAGCCAATTTCCCAGATGATAAAATATATAAAATGTGAAGGTAAACTCTAGATATTTTTCTAGTGGTTATTCTCAGTGGCAATGACTTCTGGTAGTAGAGCAGAGTAAAGGGCCAATAGAAGAGGGAGCGTCAGGGAAGAGCAACAAGGTGTTGTTCTGGAAATGTGTCCAGAGAATGGGTGTGGATGCCCAGAGCCAGATGGATGAAGAAGTGCTACAGCTGGGTGTCAAGTGCTTCAAAAAGGAAGTTTTCAGTCTGGGATATGAGATGAGGGGTTACACACTTGAAAATCAACTCAAGAGGAACCATTGTTTCTTTTTTCCAAGAACCAGAGTTAGATCAAAAGAGCCAACTGCAGAAAGATACAGGAAACCCTTGGAACTGAGATCTGTAGCCAGCTTATAAAATTCCATAAGGACAGATTGGATAATGAGGTGTGTATGGTTTATAAATTCATAGAGTCTTCCTTGAGATGTCCTAAAGCATATTAGAACTGCACCTGCCACGTTAACTACACTACTGGGCTGCCCCAGAGAGCAGTCAAGAAGAAAAGGGCCCTGGCCGTGGGGCTGTGATCCTTGAGGAGCTCTTGAGTGGTTAGAAAGTCACCAGTAACAGAACACACCATGTACCCCTGTGTTTGAGAGTGAGAAGAAGGAAGAAGGGGAAGCTGGCAACAAGGGACTGTGTTGAGTTATCCCCTCTTTTGGCAAATCATCCTTTCTGCTTATTTGTATCAAAGTCATCATTAGCACCATCATCATCACCATCTCCATAGCACCACCCCATTCTCTTGCTCCTCTTCTTCCCAACAACATCTACATCTATCCTAAATGCACACCAAAGCTATTACGAATCGGAAGAGCAACTTGTTTGCCACACTCATAACCATCTGTCCTAAAGGATCATTTAAACATTAAACCAAATCCTTAGACCTCAGGGGAGAGTGTGAGCCATGCAGTCAGCATGACTGAAGCCAGGTTCTGTGTCAGTCTTGGGAATGATGTAGACTGATCCCACAAGAAATCAGTCACACAGGCATTCTTTTTTCATTAGGCAGGGGAGAAAAGCTAAACAGCTTCCTGGACTGTACTGAATTAAACCTTCACACCAATTAATGAAGCCTCTCTGGGAAGCATCATGCCTGAATTCCCAGAATGTTGGTCATGTATTGAAATGTAAACTAACAGTGCTGAAAAAGATGGGGGGGGGGGGGGTGTAGGGTAGGGGGAGAGCCTCCGGAAGGCAACATGAATTATTTGTTTTTCTGCTACTTTGAATCAGCTACACCACTGTTCTCTTTCACAGGTACAAATACACAAAAGAGGGCTTCTGTTTCTTAAAAGTGGCTCAGACAAAAGGCACTCCTCAGGGTGCTGAACCTGAAGCTGGCAGCCAGCCAGTTCTCTGCTCTCTGGTCTGCTGGTACTTTTCACTTCCACAGCTATCAGCCTGCTTCAGACCTACGCCTTCATTCTGACTAGGGAGAAAGAAAAGATCAAGGTGGAAATCCTTCTGTGTGCTGCTAATAAGCCTATTTAGAGTCAATGAGAAAACCTCCTTTTGCACCAATAACAGCCTTCAAGAGTTCTACTGAATCAGTAAAACCCAAATGTTGCTGTCCACTCCCTGTCCTCATTTTACTTCAGTCTTAGAGGTGAAGATCAGCAAAACGCTGGGCATGATGACCTCTAAGTTTCCTTCCACTTCTAATGTGCTCAGATTCTCTCTTGGCTAGTGGGATTTAAATTTTATTTGAATTGTTATTTCACATTCTGATGGATTCCTGAGCCCTTTGGTTTTAGGTACTCTCACTCTGGTCTGCTGAATTGGCATATTTGTAGCCTTGGATCTCTCCTGGCAAAGAACTGAATATTAACCTCTCCAGCAGTTCAGTGAGCATTGTCTGTTTTCCTTCTTAAAGAGATCTGGGTAGGAGACAGATGCACAGAGCATACTCCCACCTCTGCTCAGCACAACTGACAGAAAGCTTTGGTGTTCACGGACCATGAACAAAAGGAGAATTTAAACTAATATCAATATCCTTAATGAAAGGTAGTAATCATTTTCTCAAATGAAAATCTAAAATTCTAACCAATTAGCCACAATGATGTAAGCAAATAAACCTTCAGCTCAAGGTTATATATGGGTCAATGGCTTTATGGAAAGGAATATCTGGGTGGAATGACATCACCTGTTGGTCAGAATACTAACTCCACTCCCAACAAATAGCCACATTTCATGTCAGCCCACTGCTGGGATTTAAGACAGAGGTGCATCAAGGGGCAAGCACCACTTCTAAAAAGAACCTAAGTTCTATATTTAAGTTCAATATTTTTGCCATAGAGCATTTTGGTAATACAAAACAGAACCAGAGCAATTTAAATGGTCTTTGTGAAAGAGAGAAACACTTATAAGAAACCATGACCATCATCACCAAAATCTAACATCAGTAAAAATGATCATTTAGTAAGAATTCTTAATGGTTGAGTTACTTGCCCAAGTTCACACAGCTAGGGAACAGTGTTTGAGTGTCTACCAAGGGCCTAAGGAGTTTAATAATGCAAAAAACTCATAAGAACACCTAATTTCTCTTAGATCTTATGATCTAGTTGATAAATTTGCCAGCACTTTGAACAGGTTTTCACTTACACTGCAAAGAAAAATGCTTAGCTAAATTACTCTCTGGCTGGGTGGTAAGCAGCATACCACCACAATCTGCAAAATACTATTTTGATAGATTAGAGAGAATGTTGTTTAAAGGAACGAAGAAGTGAATTACTTAAACAAGTTAAGGAACATCCTCTAATATAAGTGTTTTATAATTTTGCAACTTATATAGAAGTATATCTTAGTGAGAGATAGCTAAAAAGCTGTATATCATTTTAATTCAAATCACATCTTAAATTCACTGATTGGGAGGTCTGTATTTAAGAAACCTGTGGTGAACCCCTTTAACATAAACAATTTGTCTATATTACAAATATTCACCTCCTGCCTTATTTTTTGAATTTTAATTTTTTCACATCTTCTTCAAAATGAGGCATGTCATGTGAAATAAATCACCTCCACTCAGTGATAATATACAGTATTAGGATGTTTTCAGCTGCAAATAATAGAAAACCTAGTGCAAAAGGGTTTTTAAATTGAGAGGATTTATTATTGACTCATATAATAAGAATGGAAGGGCATTCCAGGGCTGGTTGACACCAAGGCTCAGAGATATCAGAGTGATAGAGGTTTCTTCTACCTTTCTGTAGTGTGATCTTTAGCATGATTTCCCTGCTGAAGGTCCAGCCACTGATTACATACATGGGCCCTGGAAAACTCTCCTGTCTAGCCCATGGACAAGAACTGTATTACAAATCAACCTTTAAACCAAACACTGGCAAGCAGGATGGGCTCACCATAATCAAATCAATTGTAACTAAGCTACATGGTGGAGAGTACACACTTCAAAAACAAAATGTTTTTCTGCAGGCCTATCAGCCTAGACCTCTGCTGTCCAATATGATAGTCACTAGCCACATGTGTTTATTTAAATGTAAATATAAATAAAATTTAACTCAGTTCCTCAATCCCATTAGCCACATTGCAAGGGATCAGTAGTCACATCTGGCTAGTGGCTACTGTATTGGACAGCACAGACAGAAACATTTCCATCATCACAGAAAATTCATTTGTACAGGGCTAGAATTAGAAGAAAGGGAAATTGCTGTAGGATAAGTAATCAACAGTATTAGCTGTATTCCCTATGCAGCAGGCAATAAGCTTTCTACATATTATCTCCTTTAATCCTCCAAAGAGCCCTGTGAGACAAGTATTACTACCAAATGTTAGTCTGGGCTCTGGGTTGCTAGCTAAGGACAGGAACATTTAATTAGAAGGATCTTGAATTTTTTCACATACCTGCAGGAGGGCATGGATAAGGTCTGGACTACAGTCTGGATTCTCCACCTGTCTTGTCTGCATGACAATATCATTCTTCCAGGCCAGCTTTCTCCTTATGGAGAGGAACTCGGCAAGCTCCTTGGCCTCACAACTCATAGCTTCACCCCTAAGAGCAACAGACTTTCCTCCTTCAGTTTCAGTTTTAAACATTCCTTGGAAGGACACTGATGGTCCAGCTTGGGTCAAGCACCCAACCTTAACCAGCTGTAACTGAGGAGACAAGTAGGAAGGGGATCAGGATTATAGATCATAGAGATGACCACTGGGGATCCCCCCATGGAGGTTTAAGAAAATTCCAAGAGGAACTGGGATTCCAGGGTCTTCTTTTTCAACGTATTCACTGAGCTCCTCAAGGCTCTGTCTCAGGACCTCTGCAATGGACTCTCTACACATTTTCTGGATCTATCTCTCAGCCCCACTTATAAGCTGAAAGTTTCTCTCTACAGTAAGACCTCTTTTGCTAGCTTCAGGCTTATATAATGAACTAACTTCTCTTCTCAGACATCTTAACTCTGGCTTTTTATATTCAGATTATCCCAAACAGCATTCATCATCATCCCCTCCCCTCCTTCCTGGACCATTCCTTCTCAGGAGGTTCTCTCAACTAATGACTCAATTTCCCAATCCAAGTGTGAAGGGTGTCATACACAACTCATCCTCTCCTTCCACATTCAGTTAGTTGACAAGTCATATCATACATCCCCTAAAACGTCTCATATCCATCGCCTTCTCTCCATCCCTAGGGAACTGCAACCATCCTACCTAGGCTGTTGTCATCTCTGGGAGAACTACTATATTATGTCAGTGGTCTCCCTTCCTCCAATATGATGCCTGGCCAATAGTCTCCACACTACAGCCAGAATAATCTTTCCAAAATGGAAATCTAATTATGTCACTGATCTGCTTGAAAACCATTTAGTGCCTATTCATTGCCTTTCACAAAAAACTTCAACGTGCTGATCTCCTAAGGCATATAAAATCTTACATGATCTGTCCTCTGCCTAGATCTCTATGCTTCTCTCTTACTACTCTTTACATCCTATTCCACACCACAGACATACTGAACTTGTTCAGTTCCTCAAACTTGTTAATCCTTCCTCTTTACTGCTGGCTTCTGTGCTTTTCTCTTCTAAAATAGTAATCCTGCTTATTACCTCTCTATTTTCTCTAAATTCTGCTCAGGTTTTAGGTCTCAATTTAAACATCAACCTTCTTCCCTATACTACACTAGACCTCCCTGATATGTATGTGTCCCTAGCACCTAACATAATCTGTAACATATTTCTTTGTGCGGACTTGGTTCAATCATTCATCTTCCACTTAAACTGGAAGCCCTAGGAGGGTAAAGGGCATTTCTGTTTTGTTCACCTTCATGTTCCTGATAGCTAATAGACAGTGCCAGATAAAAAAAAAAAAAAAAGCAGTAAGCTGAATTGAATTCATTCATTCATTCAACAAATATTTCATGGAATATCTCAGTGAATAAGACTAAGCTCCTGCTCTCATTTAGCCTCTGTTTTTGTAGGGGAAAAAATCAATTAAGAAAAAAGAATAAACATGTTAATACTTCTTAGTGGGCGTTTTCCATCGTATTTCCCAAGTTGTCTTTTCACTATGCTGTTACCTTATTAGAGGTAATATGGAAAAATGTACTTTCTCCTTAAACAGTATATATTCATCTTTTAAAAGCACAGCACTACAGAGTCACGATGTCTATAAAATCAGGAGACCAAATATGACTATTAAAATTTGACTTATGCACATAGGCTTATAGGTTTTCTAAAACCATATTCTCATCTTTATTTAGCAGTGCGATCAGGAATTTAAAGACAGGTAAAATACCAGAATTGTTCATTTATCTTTAAATATAATGAAGTTGCTTTTAATATAATCACTTGGGTTGACCACTCTTCTTTAATTAAAAAAAAATACATGTTTGCCATTCCAACAATTAAAGCATTTATCAAATGCATGCCAGAACAGGCTGATGCAGCATATCTACATAGCTATAATGGAGAACAGGGGATTATCTGGCCACCAGACTGATTGATGAATTAATTTAATAGACATAAGTCTAAACATTTGCTAAGCTCTAAGGATACAGCCCCTGCCTTCTAGCAACTTGCACAACAATTACTTCAGTCTTTCTAACTATTGTCTTCTTGATAAAATGTAAGCTCCCTAAGAGGAAGTATTGGAAAGGGTTAGCACAATATAGAATTTTAACAAATGCCATATGTGGTAGTCAGGTTCAGGTGTCAACTTGGCCAGGTGAAGATGCCTAGTTCTGTTGCTGCAGACACGAGCCAATGGTACACGAACCTCATCTGTTGCTCATTACATCTGCAGTCTGCTAGAAGGCATGCCTGCTGCAATGAATGATGTTTGATTTAATTGGCTGGTGCTTAAATGAGAGAGGTCAACATAGCATAGCCCAAGCAGCTCAGCATACCTCACCTCAGCTCTCGCAGCTCAGCCCAGGTCTTTGGAGATGCAGAAAGGAATCGCCCTGGGGAAAGTTGTTGGAACCCAGAGGCCTGGAGAGAAGGCCAGCAGAGATCACCCTGTGCCTTCCGACATAAGAAAGAACCTCAGTTGAAAGTTAGCTGCCTTTCCTCTGAAGAACTAATGAAATAAATCCCCTTTTATTAAAAGCCAATCCATCTCTGGTGAGTTGCATTCCAGCAGCTAGCAAACTAGAACACCATAAGTCAAATAATTAAGACTCTCCACGAAGTTTTCTCAATTAGCCTTACTAAACACTGATCACTTTTTATTGTGTCTCCATTGCCCTAATGTATCCAATTCTTTGTTCAGCTACAGAGTTCTTTGCGTATAAATGTGTTCCTAAGATAAATAATAAGGTAATAATAAGGTAAATGTGGTAAATAATTTTATTTCATCAAATCATAATAGCCATGGGATTTCCTCAAATCCCATGGGTTTAAAGGAATTCCACAGTGAAACTACTTAGAAAATAAGCAAAATTTCTGTAATGCAAATAATTACCCCTTTGGAGCTATGTTTTGTATTCTTCTTTTGGGGATAGCAAATTTTCCTAATGTTGAGCCATCTGTCTATTCTTGTTTTTGTTTGTTTGTTTTTGGATTTTTTTTGTTTTCTTTTGTTTTAATGATTGGTTTCCTCAACTGAAGATACTCTTCTAATGCCACACCCCACATACACACCAACCTCACTGGTCCAAGCCTATGACTCTTTAAAATAATTATTTCTCAGAATCGTGTAACTATCACTTGATTGATGATGTTTTTATTTTGCTTCTGAGCCCTTCGGGGTAATATTCCAGGGATCATATTCCTCCAGATTCTAGTGACTTCCAATCACTTAATCTAATGCTGATGTCCTCTGTATGCTTTGCAGAAAGGGATTTCTAGACTCCTAAATTCACTTTTGGCTTGGTAAAGTGGGCATTTCTCTGCCAAGTTATTTCCTGAGAAATGTGAGCGTTCACATACCCTTGAAGTCCATTCTAATCTGAGGGATACTTCTGAATGCAGAACATCAATCCGTCTTACCCGCTTCGTGGTCAGGGAACTTCACAAGGAGGGAATATGTAACCTTACATGGTCATTGGGAAAACAGGCCAAAATACCAGGAAAAATAGTGGAATGGGTCAGTGCAACTCAGGGTCCCACTGGAAAAGGCCTTCAGCACGCAAAGGGTTGAGGAAAGAACACCAAGTCAAGCATTAAATTTTAAGTTAAATCTGAGTTAAGTCAGATTTCAGTCAGACCTTCACCTTCAGGGAGCTAGAGAATTAGACAAATCACTTAGGCCTGACAGGTCTTGATTTTCTTTTCTAGAAAATGAAAGAATTGAACTAAATGATCTCTATGGACCATTCCAACTCCTTCTCTATACAATTTATAACTGGCAGTGCAGTCATTTTAAATTTTCAGAATATTTCTGGTTCCTGACATGGCAAACTTTACCATCTATTTTGCAAATTTTAGAGATACAGGTGCATCTGTATACATTTTTTAAAATCTAGTAATTAAGCTTTCAACTTTCATATTTTCACAATGAGGAGACACATATGTACATGTACTATGGTATCTGTGCTGGTTTGAAAGCATTTATGTACCCTAGAAAAGCCATGTTTTAATCTTAATCAATCTCGTGGGAGTAATGGTTTCTTCTAATCCCTACTCAGTACTATAGGTTGGAAACTTGATTAGGTCATCTCCATGGAGATGTGACTCAATCAGTTATGGGTATTAAATTTGATTAGATGGAGACGTCTCCACCCATTCTATGTGTGTCTTGATTAGGTTACTGGAATTCTTTAAAAGAAGAAGCATTTTGGAGGAAGCTTCAGAATGCCACAGAGAGTCCACCAGCCTGTGATCTTCGGCAATGAAGAAGGAAAACACCTCCTAGGGAGCTTCTGGAAGCAAGAGGCCTGAAGAGAAAGCTAGCAGATGCCACCATGTTTGTCATGTGCTCTTCCAGCCGAGAGAGCAAATGCTGAGCATCGTCGGCCTTCATGAACCAAGGTATCTTTGGATGCCTTAGACTGGACATTTCTATAGACTTATTTTAATTTGGAATTTAATTTGTTTTAATTTCACAGCCGTAGAACTGTAAACTTATAACTTATTAAATTCCCCTTTTTAAAAAGCCATTCCATTTCTGATATACTGCATTCCAGCAGCTAGCAAACTCAAACTGTATCTTTACACTTTACTGATCTAAATACTTATTTAAGGCTATTGATTGCTTTTTTTTGTACTTGACCCTTTATGTGTTACTTAAAGCGTTATTTAGATCACTGTCTGTAAGGACCTTGGGTTTATCAGTAATCTTTAACACAATTGAATATTTCTTCTGCCAATTAAGCTTCAGTTGCTATCTTTAAACTAGCCCTCATACCCTGTTACTCAGAGAGTGCTCCAGGGCCCAGTAGCAGCCACATCACCTGGCAACTGGTCAGAAATGCAGCATGCCCCATCCCAGACCCATTAAATCAAAATCAGCTTTTTAACAAGGTGCTCAGGTGATTTATATGTATTCTAAAGTTCCAGAAATCCAGTTATATATTATGGTGCTCCCACACTGCTTTAAATAGATGTGGGTTTTTTCTTTTAAAGGCATAAACAAGCAAACTAACTGCAATTTAGCAAAGTGAATTGCTATAATTCAGTGCCCCTGGACTTAGAGTTATAGAAGCTTACAGTTGATAGTTTCTCCTGTTTTTTTGTGTGTGTGTTGTTTTTTTCTTAATATATTCCTAGGTCTACTCTTATAAGTGGCAGGGGAGCCAGGGAACTGGATGACAAGTTTTATACTGTTCAAGACCACTCACAAATACTATTTATATTATTGTATCAATATGAAGAACATTAACATATTTACTTGATCTATATAAAAAGGCAACAGCCAATGTTATTTTTGTTTCACTTTATAGCCTGTTATTTAAAAAAATCTGCAATGCTTTGCTGTCATAAAGTGTCATAAAGAGCAAAAAATAAAAAATGCTTTCCAACTATGTTGTAAGAACTCTGAAGTAAGTAAATATAAAATAAACTGAGGCTGTAAAAGTCAAGGGCAAATTCTTAAAGAGGCCTGGATTCTAGTTGCAGGTCTGAGACCACACGTTGTTTCAGCAATTCACTTACCTTCTCTGGGTTCCAATTTCTTCATCTGGAAAATGAAAGAATGGTCTAGATTTTATGTTCCAGCTCTAAAATTCTGAAATTATGTATCCCTAAAATAATGTCTGTCTTGTCATCTCATATACATGTATTGAAAT
Organism: Tamandua tetradactyla; assembly: GCF_023851605.1. NCBI lineage: Eukaryota > Metazoa > Chordata > Mammalia > Pilosa > Myrmecophagidae > Tamandua > Tamandua tetradactyla. The sequence continues at coordinate 168,265,654 of NC_135327.1, forward strand.
TCAATATGGAACCTAAGAAGGGGCATCAATAAGTCATTCTGGGATTTCTGCCACTTTGCTTGCTAAGAGCAGAAGCATATGGACTAATCGCCACCTCATGGTGTTAATGTAACCACCTTCTCCAGACAGAGCTCTGCTCTAGCAACAAGCACATGGGGATGGCAGAACATATTTTAATGCAAGGAAAATTATCTCGTTTCTTTTCATTTAAAATAACCAAGTCAAATTGTGCAAATCCATCCCCTTGCCAAATACCCAATTCGCTCACATGATTTCCGTTAGCACTGGGCAAATGAGAGAGAGATTCCACCTTTGATTACCTCCCAAAGTAAACAGAGCACAGCTGAGAGGTGTCTGCACCTGAAAAGTTACCCATTTCCTCTGGCACCAGAAAATAAACTGACAGGCCTTTCAGGAGCTAATTGTTGAGACTTCTATTTGGTTCGCTGACAGAATTGCTTGTTTGTGGGAAGAAAAATATTTGCGCATTGCTTTTTCCATTACCGCTATTTCTATCATCATAAATAAGAATCAATAGGCCATTTCAAGTAGCATATGCTCACCACCATTTAGCATCTGAGTGTCAGCCATAAGCAAGCTAAGCAGCAGTGCCCCAACCTCCTGGCTGAGGATTAGAGCCCAGCAGATAAAGAAAGCTCTTAAATTTCAATAAGCCAGGGTATACATCTGTGTGAACTCCTTGAGAATGAGGGTAATCTGTTGTTTGTCTATATATCTGCAGCGCAGGGTCTGGTACATGGTGGGCTATTCCAGAAGAATAAACAAATGAATGAATGAGACAAAGAAAGCTGTAAGATGGTAGATGGAAATGATTGGATTTGATGAGGTGATCGCAGGATGTTGTTTTGGTTAAGGCAGATCTCTCTGCAATTGATAGTGGAGAAATGAAGGGAAAGAGTGTGAACTGAAGCCTGCCTTTGATGAGCAGCTCAACAGCAACACTCTCAGGTCCCCAGAATATTCACCATCAGGTCCTTGCTATGGAAGACAAGAAATCAGAGTGGAGGCCATTAAAAAAAAGTCAAGTGAGACCTCTGAAGAAAAATTCTTCCCGGCCAGTGAGTCTTGCCAGGTATAAAAATTTTAGGTGAGAGGCAGATAAGAGCAAAGATAGGAAAAAGAAAAAAATGAGGTAGTGGGGGAGAACTGTGGAGCTTAGGGTAGAGGCGGAGCACTGAGTGGGGAAATAGGTATGTGGAAAATGTTTAAAAGTAGGGGGAGAAGATGAAAGACAATTCTCAAGGGAGTCTGTGGGTATGCGGGTTGTGGGGAGTGGAAAGGCAGTAAGGATAGAAGTAGAAAGAGGAAAGGAGGGAGAAAAAGGAGGGATAGAGGGAGGGAAATTTCAGATAAATGTCTATGAAATAACACCCATCAACACTGATAGCAAGTATAAAAGGATCCTTTTTATTCTTCTTGAGAAAGACAAAGGGAATTTTAAGTAGGATTAAGTAGTAGTAGCTTTCAGAACTCAGCAGCTCTCAGAAGCAATAATAACTACATAAATAGCTAAGTGGATGGTAGGAATTACTTCTCTTGGAATTTGGCCAGCATATCAAAGTTAGCAGTAATATCACAGCGTTTTGAAAGCTTTCCTGAGACTCTGGGGGAAAAAATCATCTCAGAAAACTGTTTGTACCGAGTTAATTTCAGGAAAAGGATGCTCTTCACTGCTTGAAGATGTTACATCTTCTGAAAGCGGAAAGACAGAAGCCCTAACCTGCTGGGGACCACTCTTTCGTACATGTAAATGCGTTGCCAATATTGCCTCCAAAGGAAGCAAATAATTACGGTAACAGATTAGCTTTACCTAATGCAAAATTTAACTCAAAACATAATCCAAAAATTATGTTTTGAATTTGAAAAACGGGTACTTTTAGAGATCCAACTTTCATAAGGTTCCTGGCTTTTTGACTCATTATAGGTCAAAACCTGAACCTTTTAAGCTCAAATTCTGAAGAACACACATTGGCACACATTTGTTTCTAAATTAGATCAGTACTTAGACTAATTGGAATTATAATTTCCAAATTCTGGAAACTTCTACTCATATATATCCTGTAATTTTTTATTCTTAAGTATATCTGGCTACTAATATGCTAGATCATCTTCTCTCCTCCCCAAAAGCAGAGATGAATACTGGGTGTGATGGTAATTTGGAATACAAATACCTTCTCTCACCATCTGGAAACTTTCGTGTGTTACTGTTTTAAAAAGTTAAGTTGGGACGTTACATTATTTCTTTTGGTGACACACTCTACCAAGTTATTTCATTATTACCCACCATGGAATTCGGCTCAGATTTGACTGAGATTCCCCACCCTGGGTTTTGTTTTGTTTTGCTTTTTTTTAACATGGGCAGGCACCGGGCGTCAAATCTAGGTCTCCGTCATGGCAGGCGAGAACTCTGCCTGCTGAGCCACCATGGCCTGCCCCCTGCTCTGGGTTTTGCTGCTGGTGTGTCTCACCTTTGAATGATGCAGCCAAGAGGTGATGCTTTGGAGTTTCTAGATCTCCTGCTGCCCCTCCTCTAAACCCTGGAAAATCGAGCACTTAGATACCTCCGCATCTTAGAAGCGAAAACCTAGAACTGTGGGCCGTGTGAAGCGCTGCTTTCTTTAGCAACAAGATGCCCGTCCCCAAGAAAAGTGGCTGCTGGAGGAGCTTCCCTGGACTTGCAGGGAAGCCCTACTTGCCAGTCAGGCCTCTGGGACCCTCCCAGAGCTTCTTGAGCCTCTTAGAGTCTGGAGGAGCAGCAGATCAATTACCAAAGAACTCCCACCGCCGTGTCTCTGACCTGACGCCTAAATCCCGGTGCTACACGCCCCCTCCTGGAGTCCCAGCTGTTCAGCAGACCCCTGGCCCTTTCACCTCCGCCCTAAAACATCTCTGCCCGTGCCCTGCCCCAACTCAAGAGCACTAGCATTTTTACAAAATAAAGGGGGTTTTGTTATGTGCAAAACAAAGAATTTGCAGGAAAATCTGTTTACTGACCCAGTTCCCTAAGGATACATTTGCCCTAGCACTTAAACACCCATTTTTCATTGCACTAGAAATAGTTCTAATTGGACAGATTATTACAGTTTTAGCAACACCCAAATAAATCAAAGGAATCTGAAGCAGACATGCCAGCTAATTCGGATTCTACCACAAATGAGTTCAGTTTTTGTATCTGAGATAAGGATCCAATACGTATCATATATAGATGTTAAAGGGAAATCTATGTACATCAAGTTATTTGGAAAAAAATGAGTTCAGAGAAACTGGTTATTCTTGTGACTAGTTAATAATTAATTTCTTACCAGTTTTATTGTATAAAAACCTGAGTTCATCCATTTCATTAACTGGTAGATTTTCATAAAAACAGTCTAAATAAACAACAACAGTACTCAGAATTAAGCTCAGTGTAAAATATATTTGAATAAAAAATTCTTAAGGCACTGTGTGTACAACCTCTTATTTCAAATTCTTCTATAAGCTGGCCCCCCCTTCATTTTCCCATGTTTCCTTCCAAACAGTAGGACCGCCTCATTTCTTGCACACACCTCTACACCACATCCTGTAAATTTGCCTTGATGGTCCATCTCTTCCCTCTTGGAATGTTCTTTCCCAAATCCTCCACATTATAATTCACCTCCACCATGAAGCTTTGAGTTTTACAATGAACTTACAGTCATAAAATAATGAACTTCTTTCATACCTACATCCAAATTTAACATTTAATGATGGGATTTTTTTCTTTGATTATGTATGTTTTCACTTGTATTTTTTTTCATCAAACTAAATTACATAATTTAAAGGTAGCATCATGCTCTGAAATAGCTGTCAAGATCCAACTCCACATTTAATCTCTATTTCTCTACTTAGTGTTTCCCTTTTTTCTGAAAACATACTTAAATCTGTCCTATTCTAAAAGCACCTTCCTTGCGTCTTTCTCAAGTTCTGCTACCATGTCTGCCTTCTTTCTTTGACAAATGTCTTGAGAGAGGATCCTTTCCTCTGCTTTCTCTATTGTGGTTTTCTCTTAACCCCTCGCAGTATGCTTCCGTCCATCATATTTTTTATCCCTCAGCCCATACTGCAGTGCTGAAACTGTGTGCAGCCCCTGCTTCCTCTCCTGGAGAGGAAACAGTGATGACTCCTAAATTATCCTCTTGTGACAGTTAGGATCTGGTGTCAACTTGGCCAAGTTATGTTGCCTATTTGTCTAGTCAGGTAAGCACTGGCCTGGACCATTGCTGCAAGGATATTTCGTGGCTGGTTGATAAACCAGAAGGCTGGTGTATTAAATCATCAGTCAGTTGGTTGCAGCTGTGGCTGATTACATCTGTGCTCAACGAAGGCGTGTCTCCCACAAACAACACAGTCTGATCAGTAGAAGACTCTTAAGGAAGAAGAGAGGCTTTTTCACTGCTTCTTCAGCCAGCAAGCCTCTCCTGCGGAGTCTGTCCAGACCCTTCATTGGAGCTGCCAGCTTCACAGCCTGCCCTGTGGATTTTGGACACTTCCATTTCCACGGTTGTGTGAGACTCCTTTGTAAATCTCATATTTACAGATCTCTCCTGTTGGTTCTGTTTCCCTGTAGAACCCTGACTAACATACTTCTTTCCAAATCCACCATCCTCAATTCCTTTCTTTTTCCTCCCCATAAGTCTTCAGGCCTCATTCCTCATCTTTTCCCAGACTCCTTTGGAGACTACATCTCTGTCCTTATCTTTAATTCCCATGTCTCCGCTGTGACTCCTTAATCTGTATATATAATGTGGAACTCTCTGAGGGGGTCCCAATTCCTTATGCTGCTACCTGCAGGTCTACAGGGTCATCTAAGAATCAAATTTACATCATCCCCTAAAATCTACCATTCTCAGTCTTCCTCTGTTAATCAATTATATCACCACTTCCCTAGAGCTCTCTGATCTGGATAAACATTCAGACCCTGTTACTTTACCCACCCCACCCCTAGCATGAAGCCCTCGTCATGTACCCAGTACCTACCAGACCTTCTATCCTCTGTAATCCACCCCCCTCCCACCACCAAACTGATGCATACTGACTTGGGCCATGACAGCCCAGCATCAGGACTGCTATACTCGTTCTAATGGACCTGCCTCCTTTCTCTCCCCTGAACTACAATCCTTACCCTTCTGCCAGAGGGATTTTTTTGAAACTGTTACTGAGTGATTCCCTAGATTCCCTCAAGCAGTTCTGTCCCACGGGTAGGATAAAGCCCAAACTCCGCAGCTATGGAACGTCTAGAAAGACTTTCAAAGACCTTCCATGATCTGACCCCAGCCCATTTCTTTAATCTCATCTCCTCCATCACTCTCCCTTTCCTTCACTATTCAACCACCCTGAGCATTTCTCCTGTACCTCGAACCAAAGAGACGTATTCTTGTTCTACATCATGAAATATGTTGCCCTCTTATCTTCACATAGCTAGCAACTTCTTGTCATTCAGTTCTCACCTCAGATGTTACCTTTCGGCTAGGCATACTCTGACCACACAATCGCATTGCTGCCCTCCCTCCCAGTACCTGCCCCATCACTCTCTTCCACATTTACTTTCTTCCATTTCTCCTGAGCACTTCTCAGCATCTGGAAGTATGTGTTCATTTATGTGTCTGTCTCCTCATGCTCAAAGGTCAGACCCATGAGCAAGGCCCTTGTCTCCCTTCACTCATTCCAGCGCCCGGAATGGGGCATGAAACACAAGAAGTGTGAAGATTTCTCTGTAATGTGACACCTATTTTTTATCGTTGTGTCTTCTCTCTGTTTATATGTCCACTCTAGCATTTATCATATTACGTTTTATTTGAATAGCTATGTTCAAAGTAAGTGAGGTGGAGGGAAAGGAGGACATAGCAGAATGTGTGTGGGGGGGGAGGGGATTTATGGCTATAAAATGCACGAACAAGTTTTGTAGTTTTCAGTGTAGAAGACCTACTCATCATTTGTTGAAGTTATCCCTAATATTTTGTGAGTTTTTTTGATGCTTCTATAAAGAGTAGTCTTTAAATTTCATTTTCCATGTGTTAGTTTCTACCATATATTCAAAACTTGATTTTTACATTGCCCTTATATCCTGTGACCTTGTTAATTTACTACTTAGCTCTAAGTAATTTTTTAAATTCTATGGGAGCTTCTACGTACACAAAACATGTTATCTGCAAATGAAGAGTTTTATCCTGACTTTTAAAAAAATGCACATCCAAAATCATTTATTTTTAAAGAAAACATATAGAAAGTAAAGAATCAAATATCACAGCTGCTAGGGCTATGCAGAATATGGAATATAATAGTATTGTCGGGAACATAGATTAAAATAGTTTTAAAAAACACTGTTTTACAGCAATTTATTATGATCCATCATCCTCAATACATTTTGAGCTCCCAGAAAGCAATACTATATCTTATATGACTTTACCCCACCAAATCAAATAAAATATTTTGTCCAAGTAAGCATTCAATACATTTTTGTAAAATAGAATTGAAATATCCCAGTGTTGGTACACAATATTCAGTAAATACTTGTTGGTTGATCTTAAAAAAACAATGAGCAAAGTTTGTTGAATGACCTGTATATTCTCAGTCCTGCTGAGAAATTGTAACAAGAGAATTTCTACTCATCTTTATCCACACAGAAAAAGTTCATTTCTCATGTAAGGATAAGATAAATATATCAAGTAAAATACTTAAGTGGTTACCTGTGCATTTCTTTATATGGGTGTTCCTTTTTCCATGTGATCCTAACTTGCATCCAAAATTCTCTTCCCAAAATTCAGCAAACCATACATTTCTTCGATTATTAGCAAGAGTGCGGCTTCTAAAGTATCGATCAAAGCCTATTTTAAAGAACAAAGATATGATTTTAGTATTCTTTCAAAACCAAATAATGTCAAAGCTTTTGAATGGATTATGGTCACTGTATGAAAAAAAGAAAAAAACAAGTAACAAATGGAGGAGAACCATTAGCCCAGAAATATGGCCACTCATCCTATTGCCTTCATGTAAAAAGTCCAGAAGGATCAATGTGCAATCTCCACCCCACCACCTGGGTACCTGGCTGTAGGAATGACTGTGTAACAAGAAAGTTTGTTGTGTCATCCTCACCACCTCTTCCTCTCCTCTACATTTCCCAGGGGTAGCAGCCAGTGACCTCATGATGGATCCTAAATAATGAGAAACCAACTCAGACTGTTCTAATCTTCTCTCTTCCTCCTGGCAAGAACTAATGTTTAAGGCATTCACAGGCTTCTTACATACCTCAAAATTTATCTGTCCTATATGTTCCATTCTTAGCAAATTCATTAGCAAATGCTAACTTGAGGAGTCCTGGTTAATGGGCTAAAGTGTCACCCTGCCCAGGTAATCACCTCATTGATAGGAGACCACCTGGAAATATTGCCTTTCCACAGGAATAATGACAAAGGTGAGAATTTCAGTCATTGTCACGATCATTGGGAGATATCTGGGAGTCAGACTGCCTTTCAAGGACACTCCAGTCTTTCCTTTTGCATCTTATTTATCCATGACATTGACCTAGCATCATGTCTTCATTTTGTATAAATCAAGCACTCTCTCTACAACAATGCTACACTCATCATATATGATGCTCATGGAATCTGCAGATTTAGAGTGCAATTGCTAACATCACAGAAATATTCAAGGGCAACCATGATTCTCTTTCTTACAAAAAAAAATTATAATGGGTATTTTTTCCTAAAAAAAAATATATGTTGTGTTCAGTATTTACTGTCTTAATTCTGCAATCAGTGCCAAGAAGTCTATCCAGAATCGCCAATAATGGGTGTATCTGATCATATTCTGGTATTCTGGTTTTGCCTTTGAGCTTTCATTCATCTGGATTGAAACAGGTCCATATGGTACATCCTTACCATCGATTGATGCTCTTTTGGGCAAAATTGTAACAGCTCCTTCAGCAATCTCCTCCTGCTGGTAGACAGGTGCTATTTTGGATCCCCAACTATCTGAGCCAATCCAGAGAAAATGCCCACTTTGGTTTAATTTTTTTGCTGCTTCCAATATTCTCCTATAGGAAATAAAAGGACAAAAGTATACCACATTTATCAAGAAACACTATAATTATGATTGCTACAAGACAGACATATGAAATTATATACACTCAATAGGTCACTGTTAACCAATTAGTCAATCATTCTAACTGCCTGAGTCTTATCTCTTAAAGGAAATATATTGGACACTTTAACTCCAGCACATGTTAATTAGCCTTATCCTTAAACTTATTCACATCATATCTGTCTATTATCCTTTTTTGTCTCATCTCTTTCTATCCCCTAGGTCTTTCTTTACAGACTTAGGAACTAGAAAGCTGTTGAGTCTCTTTGAAGCAGAAGGCAGTACATAATTGCATTAGAATTTAGCAATTCTTATGAAATCCCACAAGGTTTTATACCAAATATGAAATATATTAGAAAAAGGATGTGGTCACAAATCTGATCTTACATAGGAAGAAAAGTAATAGCACCTGATGTCATCCTCATTGGCAAACATAATCACAGCCCGAGCATTTGGTGTTTCTAGGAGACGTTTGATAATTTTTTCAAATTCCCCTGGTCTTGGCTCACGTGGAATTTTCTGTGATTGAGCAATGCAAACGCCACCTATTAAAAAAAAAAAGTGATTCAGATGGGGCATTTATTTACTTAACAGAGCTAATGAGGTTAGCTACTTTATAAAAACACATGATTCAGAACAGCATATAATTTCTCAAGACATCTTCCATACTCACCAATTAAAAGTAACTGTGCTTGCATTGCAATGTGTGCCTCAAATAAATGACTTTTATATGATAAGCAAGTAATTATTGTACACTTTTTCCTTTTTTATCAAATTTAAACATTATTTTTGTGGATACATGTAAGGAAACAAAGTGCTGGACAGACATATAATGAGAGTCAAAGAGTGGAAGGAAGAACAGCTGTTTTGATTTATTTAACACAAACCAAAAGATTAGTGCCTGGCTATCTTATAAGTGAGACCATCTGTTAAGTAGCAAGTTTCCTTTGCTACTTTTATTTATCAGTAGGGCCTCCTTTAGTCAATTCCATTTTTGCTTGTTTTTGTTTGTTTGTTTATTTTAGGTGCATGGTCCGGGAATCGAACCCAGGTTTCCCACATGGAAGGTGAGTATTCTACCACTGAACCACCCGTGTACTCAAAGTAAATTTCATTTTATAGCCAATAATATTGCAGCAAGATTCACATGCATCAACCATGGTGATAGATTATTAGAAAGTGGTATTCAAGACTATTTGAGATACAGCCAATCCCCAAAGATGCAAAGCCTGCGTTAACCTATGCCCCCACCATAGAAACTCAAAAGGCAGAAATCCCATTTCACTATCATTTGTGAAAAAAAAAAAAGAAGAAGAAGAAGAAAGAATACTCTTTTGGCCTCTTTTCTCTATGGCAATGAGAGGTCAAAGAGAAAAGTTTAGGAAAAAATCTCTGCAATTGGGCTGAAGCAGAAGAAGAATAAGGATTTCCCAATTATAGTGGAATGGAGAGATATTATAGATTCTGATACTAGGAGAAAAAGCAATATAAGCAATAAATTACAGTTGCATTATGAATTAAACAGGCCTCTTTGAGTAAGCTGAGAACAAAATTACCATTTATAGCATTGCTTCAGTAGACAAAGGCATTTTTACTTCTAAATAATTGACAATGCATTCAGTCACCCAACCATTAGTAGGTAGCATCTCATACCAAGCACTGGATAAGACATTAGGAATGTATAGTCTAATCAAGGAGTTGCCATCTAATCTGGGAGACAGGCATTCCAATAAATTATCATGGACTGTGTGATAAATTATGGAATTAAGGGGATAGAATATGTGATACATTGTAGAATTAAGGTGGTATAGCATGAAAAGGGAGCACAGAAAAAAATGAGTTAAGTGTCTGGAGGTATTGGGCTTTAGAGGGCAAGGATACATTCACACTGGGGACAAAAGTGGGGTATTCCTGCTAAAGGCAAATGTATAAAACAACTTTGCTTGATCATGACCTATAGCGTGAGTCACTGGGGATAAGAATGGAAAAATGACCAGGCTCAGCTTGAGAATGACTTTGTTAATTGTGTCAAAGAATTCAGACTTTATCCTGAAAACAGCGGGAACCCACTGAAAGCTCACATGCAGGAGAAATACCTGATGAACTTTGTACTTTAGGGCAAAAATTCTGTTAGCCAGGTAATGTGTTCCCAAGATGTTGTGATCAGACTTAGAGTGTTTGGCAATAATGAACTAAGAAGCAATGGATTATGAAGGTTTATTCTTCCTAAAAGTTAGAGCACCTGAAAAATTATCCCTGTAATAATTATCCCTTGCTAATCTTTCAGTGTGCTCTTCAGGATGGAAACTGCCCATAATCCACAGAATGAGCCATGCTGCTGTCCAAAGTTAGCTAACCTACAGATATACCATTAAAAGCTATGAGGATTAATTCATTCCTTTGGCAAAAATTTATTAAGTGCCTATTATCTGCCAGATGCTGTGCAGGGATGGAAAGGTGAAGGAAATACACATGGTCCCTACCCTCCCAGAATTTAGGAATATTATGGGGCGAATTGGGTATTAAGAAAAGCCAAGTTAGGTGTATAATTACAAATTGTGGCAAATGCTATGCAGAAGAAGAAGGGCATTTAATTTAGATTGAGAAGTTGTTCTGACAAAGACTCCCTAAAGTAGTTATCATTTAGTTGAGGTCAAAAGGATGAAAGAATGGGAGATAATAGCATGGGAAAGGCCAAGAAAGAGTCAGTGCAATTAATGAACGTGGGGGAGAGAAGAGTGGGATGAAGATGAGAGGTCAGCAGGGACTGGGTCATAGTGACATTGTAGGACCTGTGGAAGAGGTAGTTAAAGTTCTCAACTTTTTCCCTAAATGTTTCTATTTATTCAATATTTGAGTAGCCCAAAGGAATATATCTCCTATATGACCATTACAAAGTAAGGAAAAAGTGGCTGAGAACTGCTGATATAAAAGGTAATCTGGAGTAGAAATAACAGGAGGCAATGAGGCCAGTTAGGAGGTGAGTGGAATAGGAAGTGGGACGTGATGACAAAGGCAAAGCTGCTACTGCCAGGGAAGGACGGATGGAGCCAAATTAGAATTTCTGAGTTAGAATCAATAGGGCCTTGTGCTGATTTGATCTAAGTAGTGAGGCAATGGGAAGCAACTAAAAAATGACTCCAAAGTTTCAGTCTTTGTGATTGATTATATGGTGATACTATGGAAAAAGTAGGAAATATAGGAGGATAAACAGGTTTGTGGAGGAGAACAGAATGATTTTGATTAGGAACATGTTGTTTTTGAAGTACCTTTGGTACATCAAACTGACAAAATGGATCTGGAGCTCAGGAGAGAGAAAGGAAATGTCACTAATTTGTCAGGTGCTGATATATTAGATAGGTGAAGTGTTGGGAGTGAGGAGAAGAGATCACTTAGTGTGAACACCTGAATCAATAAAAGAAAATAATGAATGACGGTACTAGTGAATGAGATTACAAAGATGTGGTCACATATTTTTTGAGGAGCAAATTTTGGGGACAAAGTCTATTGGCATGTTGAAGACTGTGCATTATTTCTTAAAAAAAAAAAAAGAAGAAGAAGAAGAAAGGAAGAAAGAAATGAACCGGTGAATCAGAGCATTAGATAACTACAGGAATGCACCACCAAAACTGTAACACTCTCTAGGGAACAATAGCGGCTTTGAAATATGAATACTCTTTTAATTATTTTTGCATAATTACTTAAGTTTCTCACCAAAGACATGTCACAGTCTGAGTAGCAGTCAGAGACTACAGCTGACTCCATAGCCAGAAGAAATGAAGGCCAGGGAAATTTTATGACTATTTCAGATAGGGCAAACAGGCAATCCAAACGTATGTTTAGATGCATTTATTCACTAATCGTCTTCGAACATTTTTATGTGTAAAAAGCTGAGTTATCTAGGTTGGATTTTTACACTGTCTAAATTCATTTCATAAATGTTTATTCCTCTAAGTCACCATATACTTATCAGCCTGGTAAATTTTCCTAGAAGGAGGCACTGTTCAATTAATTTATTCCAGTTTATCAAATATTTCTGGAAAACATGTTCACAAGTCATTTATGCCTTTTGGATATTTTATTAAATTGTGGACTGTATAACTTTTCAAGTGATTGAAGTTAGAAGATTAGGATTCTTTTCTTAGCCCTGAAACTCATTCATACTTTCTATCTTCACAGCACTCAAAAAGCCAGACAGTTAAACTATTTAAAACCCTCACGATCTACTATGTTTCAGGAACTGTAGACATTCAAAGATTTCCTAGTCTCAACAGTATCATAATATAATTAAATGACAAAATGTGCACATAAGAAAAGTCATGTAAGAGTACAATTAGATAGAAATGAAAGATAAGAGCATAAGGCATATAGAAATGCTGTAATGAGTGACAAACAAATCATCCCCAAAATAGTCCTATGCCTTCATAAGAAGAGTCATGTACCTGCCTGTTTGGTTGAAAAACCCAGTAAAATTCAGTCCAACCTTCAGGCCGATGCATAGATATGTTTTCTATAAAATATTCAGTATCTATTGTTTGAATTCATAAAGAAACTCTCCAACTTGATTTAGACTTCTGGAGTGGAAGCGAGGAAGGGGAGGGTAAAGCAGGCATGAAGAAATTCTTCCAAGCAAAAGAATGTGTCTGTTGCTTCTATTTTTCTATAGTTCACTCTGAAAGATTACTGATAGCATATAACTAAAGACATACTAACTTTCCTGTTCTGCATATGTGCCTGTCCAGTTCTTCAAGTAACAATTTTTAAAGCTTAGTATTTAGAAAAAGCTATGCAAAAGCTGGAAATGGCCTGAAGGCATTAGCCAATGTAGACTCCACATGTTTCCAGGATGGAATGAATAATTGGCTGTTTTCTAGAATTTTCTGCCTCGTTTCCTTTCAGCCTGTGTAATGTTCTCTTTTTGATTATTTAATTACAATAAAGAGGTTTGCTGGGTAGCTCCTGTGAACAGAGCACTTTCCGTAAACCCCACAACATGTGTCCACTCCTTGCCAGTCTCACCCATGCCAGAGCCGTATCCCTAACCCTAATGGCAGCACTCCAGGGTTGGTACTACCGCCAGTTTTCAGATGAGGAAAATGAGAAACAGAGATATTAAAAACTAGCAAGAGGCTAGAACCTAAGTTCAAAGCCATATCTGTCTGACTCCAAATCTAAACTTCTTCCATAACATTGCTCATCCACAATGCCTTTACCTGCTCTTAATGATTCAGTGGCTACAAGTCATTGATGAATGAGATAAAGCAAATTTAAAGATGCATTTTAAAACTCAGCAGGTGCCCCTTATAAATTTGATGGGTAGCTACAAAAATACTGGTGCTTGTGTTCAGTATCAAGAACTGAATTAGGATACTTAGGAAAGATACACATTAGAGGACTGACATAACCTCACCAATCTGCAGTCAAAATGTTTCAGTGGCTCTTAAAAATGCATGTCCTCAAAAAGGATTTCCTGAGTTCCCAAGTCCTGCACTTCACCTTTCCAGTACAGTAACCACAATATTTTTGTTTTATTACCATTTTTTCTTCCCCTAGATTAGAAGCTCCTTGAATACTAAGCTTATCTTCACATTTACTGCCATATCCCTGGTGCCTATCACAGGGCTTGGTATATAGAGACATCAATAAATATTTCTTGAATGAATAAATGCAAGGCTTGTTATAGACACTTTGCTAGGCTAGAGAAATAGAAATGAGATGTCCTGTCTTCAAAGAACTCTCAGTCAAGTGGGGAAGCAAAATCCTTTATATAAATTTAGGTTTAAAAAGTGTCATAAAAGATGGGGGAAAAAAAAGGGCCATAAGAATGTAGAAAAAGTTGTTGCTGAAATGGGTTTTGCCTCCAAAATCATTTTTGTTAGGATGCTTTGGATTAAAACATCACCTGGGACAAAAAAAAAATTGCATAGATTGAAATACCAGTGGTCAATGAGAAGAAGGGGTAAGGATATGGGATAGATGAATTTTTTTCCTTTTATTTATTTTTCTAGAGTAATGCAAATGTTCTAAAAGTAGTCATGGTGATGAATACACAACTATGATGATATTGTGAGCCGCTGATTGTATGCCATGTTTGAACTGTATGTATGTGAAAATTTGTCAATAAAATTAAAAATTAAAAATATCACCTAGACTTTAGATTATTCATCTGCAGAGTGGTGCTATAATTTGGTCTTACTGATGCAAGAAAAAATTTGTAAACGATTCAACTTTAGAAATGTTATCTCTTTAGATAGTTTAGATTCTGAGCAGGTGGACCAATGTCTCTGGTACTAGAGGTGAAAGGTCTGTACATGTTAGTTTGTTAGTTCAGCATGTGGGGGAGGGGGGGGATAGAGTTGGTATCAAAAGACCTGAGTTGAACAGTCAATTTATCTCTCAGCTTGTTCATCTCTTTAAAGAGGTTCATAAATGACTATCTCCTAGTTATTTTCCAGGGATGTTAGGAGAATCAAAGTGGTAGAGTTCTATGCAAATAGGACATACCAGTGTCATTAATAACAATAATAATCATGGCCAGATAAGCCTTATAACAAAACCTGAGAGAGGAGATAGTTGATATTTAGATCTAAAATGCATGGCACTTTCAACAGAGCATACTCATATTCTTCATATTTGTACACTTCATATTCTTTGTACATACTATTATCCTAAAGTCTGAGAAATAAGACTTGTCCACTACCTATGCAAATAAATAAGTTGACTAAATTTCACTTTCCCCCATTTTTGATATCTTTGAAGAAAAGAAAAAGTGCAATGTAACTAGGGTAATTACACTGTGAGAACACAGGGGGAAAATTACTTATATCCTCCTCCCCTAACTCAATTCCTACCCCAAGGACCCAAGTCTCATTTCAAAGGGAGTCTGTAAGATCTGGGTTGAATACATGGGTTGAAAGTCAGAATTTAAACCTCTAAAAATAAAAAACTATCAAACTATTAATGGTGCCAGCTATCAAGGAGCAAAAGATGTAGAGATGACCACATATTCCATTTCATTTAAATGTTTGTTTATGGATTATTAAGAGGCAGGAATCTCAAGTATTGAGATAACATTATTGCAGGTTTGGCTTCCCAGTAACCAGATCCTTAGAAGGAGTTTGAAGTGCACGATATTTGTCGTTTGCTTCCACCCTTTGGTGAGATGGGGAAGAAAGCAGGGTGGAGAGAGAGGTACAGGTGGCAATGGCCCAGTGAGCTTCTCACTGATGGCATGGGGAGCTGTGGGGTTAGAATGGCCTTCAGTGTTGTCCCACATTGGAGGGAGAAGGCCAGACCAGCTCCCATCAATCAGTCACTGGCCATGGGAACAAGCCCATGACCTTAGGTGAGGAGGCTCTCTGCAGCCGGGCAGTCCCTCCAGTGTCTCAGAGCTGAAGGCTGTCTGCACCACTCCCCCCACAACCACCCCCGCCAAACAGCAGTTCAAACAATGGGGCAACAGGCCCTTCACTGAAGGGAGATCTGGAAAGGGGACTCACCACAAATACAAACTGAAATTGACAGAGAAATGAAGGTGTATCTCTGAAATGACAATATAAATTAAATAATTAATAGAATGTTGTTGTTTCATGTTAAAGCACCTCTTTAAAAAGGTCTTATTGCTTAATGAAAGGCCAGCACAGATAAGAGAAATAGGACCATAAAACTCTCTGGTATTTCAATAAAGAAGTGTTATTAAAACAATCTGAAAAGATTATGTTTATAGTTTTTTTTTAGAATAAAATCTCTATTAACAATGCAGAAAGAGAAAAATAAAACAAGAAACAACGCCACAGTACCAAGTTCCAACTGTGATGGAAATAGAGTAGGATTAATATATTACAATGAAATTACTTACAAATATGTGTATAGAATATTAAATGTGATTTTAAAAACAAAACAAAACATGATTATTACCAGTGTTTCAAGTCAGTTCACAATTTCCCTAAAATTAGGTTCTAAGACTTAGATAAAGGCTCTGGTTGTTTAATTTATGTGGAAATGACATGATAGACTTTGGGTCTGATGTGCACTAAAAATGAACTAACACTATTGCCATTTCACCAATTATTTAAGAGAGTTTCTAGGTTATTGGTTATTTGATTTAAATTCCTTTAAAACAATCGGTTACAATTTTGGTTGGCCATAAGAAATTGCCTATAATTGACCATTCTTGACCTAATGGAGATATAGTCAGTGAATTTTAACTTTAACTTTAACTACTTCTTATACACCTTCACATAAAAGCAAAAACAAAATCAAATAAGCAGTAAAAAATAGACAATGAAAACACCTAATTTCTCCACCCTAATGCCCTTGATGTCATTTTTTTCCATCTTTCTAGAAATAGAAAATAACAATTTAGCCTAACTTAGGTTGGCCCTTTTGTGGCAGTTGAGTAAAATTTATTCTAGGGTTCAAATAGGTGCCATCACACCTCTTGTAACAACATTTTCACCTCCTCATGTGCTTATATAGCTGGGACTTAGCAGGAAAGTACTCAACATGATGAAAGCATGTAAGGTTGTCAGCTTAAAGTACATTTTGTAAAAGAAGATTTTGATGACACGTTACTGTAAAGAAAAAGTGATCATCTTTACCTACATAGATCAGAAGAGTAAAACCACATTTAATTTTTTTTCTCATTCTTCCCCTACCCTTTCTTTTCAAATACTTTGTACTCCCCCCACCCCCACCCCCCACCTACTGCCTTCCATTCTGACTCTTCAAGGAACTCCGTGAAACAGTGCAATGTGGGAATGAGAATACTGGTGCCAAAAATATGTGCAGCAGATACTGGTTCCCCATGTCCCCTGTAGGATGGTAATACGAGATAACTCAACATGAAAATGACCGGCACAGAGAGCACCCGTCCCCATGTGCTCTCTCAAAGAAGCTAAAGCTCCAGAGGCAGACTTTACTGGGGTAGGCTCATGAGGTCAATGCCCTTACAGGGCAATTTAACTCAGCCAGAACTCATCACAGATTCAAAGGCAACACTCAGAAAAAAGTGCCCTAAGGAGGTTACAAATCCAGGCTCTGGAGCAGACTTCCTAGCTCCAAATCCTGCCTGCTCTCTTACTACCTGTGTGCTATCAGATAAGTTATGTGACTTCTCTGTGCTTCTGATCCTCAACCAGAAAATTGCGGGGTCTCCCAAATGGGTTTTTCTGAAAGTATTGAATAAGGCCTCAAGATATCATTTTTATCCTCAGAAAACACAATTTAGTTGTAGATCATTTAGAGACAAAATTGAAAAATTGCCAAATGGAAAAAGGTAACTCACTTTCATGACTAAAACAAGCAATATTCATCTATAAAATTATTTCTAGAAACCTCAAATTTCATTCCCAAGTGTATACAAAATAATAACTCTGACCAGAGATTCTAATCTGAACTGAGTCTACTTCAGCTTGGCCCAAGAGTCAGAATGGACATTCACGCCCACCTCAGGCTAGAGATAAATTTCTGATGTTACCTCTTCCCTGTGCTACAAGCTGGAAATGCCTAAGGAGTACAGGGCCAGGAAGTAAAAAAAATCTGGAAAAGGAATAAAGCAAGAAATTAAAAAGAATGAAACTGGAAGGGAAGAGAATGAGAAGAGAAATGGCATGAGAAAAGAAAGAAAAAGAAGGAAAACAGGAACAAGAGTAAAGGGGGGGGGGGGACCAGAAAACTAGAGGGCAGACCATCAGTCCAGAATTATCGTTGGAACTAGGACAAAGATGGGCTCTCTGGAGGGTCGAAACAGTAAATGTGGGGTTAGGAGCAACTGGAGAAGGAGCAGTTGGCAAAATTCAAATAAGCTTTATCAATTTGTTGTTTTTATTTATATTTATTTGGATTATTTAGATAGAGTATTTGGAATTTTCTTTTTTGGGGGGGGCAGGGGGAGGTGGTTCTTTGCTTGTTTGTTTTTGCCATTTCATGGTAGGTTTCCAGGTACTGGGACTAACAATATGATTGGAAAGAGAAAACTAACTCCCTCTAAATGCTCAAATGTCTAATCTGAACAGATTCTCTGAGGGAAAAGAAATTTCATATTTTCCAACCCATTGCCTGGGAAAACCATTATGTCAGAAGACAGTATTGGAATCACAGTGAGCACTGTTTAAATTCCTTACCCATTCTGAAATAAAAAGAAATGGGTATTGGGCTTTGAATTAAACCCATTACTGAATTAGTAATTCAGTTACAGAATTAAGTTGGTGAAGGGAGGGAGGGCATTTGTGGCCTCCACACTTCAATCATTGAACAAATATTTATTGAGCACCACTGCATGCTGGATGCTTTTTACAGACAGGGTATACGACAGTGAAAACATGTATTCTGATGTGTCTGCAGGGTCTAGAAGAGTATGATACCTGTGGGTATTCATCGGAAGTGTGATGAATAACTGAATGAATGCACAATTCCCATTTCATAAGAGTGGAATGATCTAATAAAGAGAGACCAAGCATATCCATATCTTAAAATAACCATCACTCAGAAAAAAATCAAACATCTTTGCATCTTTGTTATATATTTATACAACATAAAGTCACTTCCAAACACCTGCAATTAGGAAACTCTCAGCAGTAAGAACATCAGCAGCGATCAGAACTTGCAAACCACAGGCATTCTTTTATCCAACAACCAAATAACTTCTCATTCTACTCATCAGCATTACCTGAATCATAAATAATTTAAGTAAATAATTTAAATGCAAGGTGACAAACACCATGTGCTAATGTAGGAAAGGGGATTTAATTTTACTTTTCCGTAATAAGAAACAGACAACTCATCTTGGGATACAAGGAACACAGAGAAAAAAAACTCTAAAATAACCATTAAAATGGCATTAAAGGGAAAATAGCAAACCATCAATCACTAAGATTTAAGGAATTTAGTTGGGTTTAATACTGTTTAATCAGGATTAATCAAACAGTTATCTACATGGTTTTATTTGTTTTAATGTTAAAATATGTCAGCACTGCGAGAATAGTTTTTAAAAGATTCCTATTATTGGAAATTCTGAAAATATGCAAGTTAAGTAAAAATCTCACTGTTTAGATATTTACATTACTGCTCCTTCACTGAAACTAAGACACTTCTACTCCTCAGTACTATAGGAAATAGAGCAGTTGTTTGATAACATTTTGCATTAAATTATATCATTTATCTATAGAGGTGAAGGGGATTCTTAGAAAAGAATATTAGGCTTTCAACAATCTCCAACATTCAAAAACAAAAATAAAACCAAAAGATAACAATTTGTTACCTCAGGAATTTCTGTGATATAATTTCTACCATTTCCATTCAGCATTGCCTCCCTGATAAAATTCATTTTCCATATAAATGCATGATACTTTTGCCATATATAATATGTGAATATCTACTTAAAAAAAAAAAAGCAGTTTGGCTTCTGAAAAAATTCTTGAGACCTGAATAGAATACCAGAAGCACTAGTTCTCTTATTACAGCAAGTTCACTCATAATATAATAAAATTTTCTCATTCCTATTTTGGAGCATGCCCTATAATCCCTTGGTATAGCCTGTGGCAAGGCAGGTCACCTCTCTGACTTTCAGTTTCCTTGTCTACAAAATGAAGGTGCTGGACAAGATGACTCTGAGATTTCTTTCATTTCTAATACTTTATATTTCCATGAATTTACCACATATGCTGCCTCCCATAACCACTGTGACTTATGCAAGTTCTAACATGGGAATGGGACATCATGCTAAAATACAATAAATCATTATTTTCTTTTTAAGAATGCAGGCCTTTAAAATCACTTTTGTGTGGGAAATATACCAGTGGCTCTCCTCCAGACCTGCAGACAGGATGTGAAACCCTGGCAAGGATGATCTCATAGAGAAATGGGAAGGAATTTCTTGGCACAATTTTAGCTATCTGGTACAGAACTGAAATGTGATGAATTCTATATAAGAAATAAATCACAGGTTTGATTAACCCGTGACTCAAATACATCTACATATATTTTTAATATGTGGTTTACACCAAGGCCCCAGGCACAAATGTGTACCTCACGGTTCTTCAGAAAGCACTGGCAGAAATTTATTTTCCAACAGTAAATGGGCTTTCTAAGTCTAAAATGCATGGAAGCTGAAGAGGCTCCGTGGTCCTCAGCACATGCCCAGAAGAAAGGAGAATCAAACATCAGTGACAGGGAGACGGAGCTCCTGCGGGCACTGTGCTAGGCAGGACAGGATGGGAGACCAGACCTTGATGTTCAGAGAATTTGGGATCTCAGCAGTGAAAGAAATTAAGCGAATTTATAAGGCATTCCTTCATTTTAATACCTAATCATAAATACTCATTTTAAATCTTGTGGACTCGATAACACAACTTGGACCTAAAATCAGGAACAATCATGTAACCCAAAAAGCGTTAAATTGGTTTCCCGCATCATGTCACTGTACAGGAATTACGTTGTATAATCTCTCTCTAGGCCTCCAGGTGTCCCAGACAGAGTGACTTATGTGAAATCAGGTTGTCACATTGTCTTCTAGGAACTGGGTTTTCTCATCCTCCACCAACTTATATCCATAACCCTCATAAGGTGCTAGTGGTGATATGTTTCTTTCCTTTCTTTCCCTTTTAAAATTTTTTTTCTATTGAAATGGCATCTGTGTGATTTATAGATTTTTTTTTTAAAGAAAGTTCACAAATCTTAGACACAGATGGTGTCAATAAGAATTGGGTTTTTATCTGACTCTAATTGAACACAGCATTGTGCAAAGGAAATGAATGGACATGCGGACTGTCAGAGCTAACAATTTGTTAGAAGTTTAATGAGGAAAAAGAGGGAGGAAGAGGTCAGTGTCTTTTATAAAGGCCAAATCCATAGCCAAATAGATGCAACTTCACAGAAGGCCAAGAAAATAAGTCTCCAGCGAACGTCTGTGGAACTCAGGCAGGCAAGATTACAATATACGTGAGAAAGGGAGAAAACTAAGGAAGGAGGAAAGAGAAGAAGGAGGAGGGAAACGTGGGTGGTTAATAATAACTTCAGGTGTGCAACATAAGGGAACACAACCTCAAATACAGGAATTTTTTTCTTCCTTATTTTCCATTTATTATTATTAAGCATGAAAAACCATCCAGAGCAGCAATTGATTAGTCATTTTTAGAGCTCATAGCATACATTTCCTCTATTTTATTGCAGAATGGTTAGCATTCAGTTTATTTTTGCATGGCTGCTTCAGCACAACATGGGCATAAAACTGTGAAAAATTAAATAGCTCAGAAAGTGTAGGTGGGCTTCTGTTAAAGTTGTGCTGAATGAATTTTTAGAAAGCAGAATGCAGTATTAGAATTGCTGCACATGTGTTCTATTATTAAATAGCTAACTCTTCTAAATTAGGAAGTATAATAGCAAGCAATCTTGCAGAAAAACTGAAGATCCAAACAATTCAATTCTGAAACCAAAATAAAGCTGAGTTTTGTTATTTTTTTACTTCTATAACTGTTAAAATATCATTGTGGCATCAGAGTACAAAAATATAAAGAAGAACTTCTAAGGAGAAAACTGAAAACAAATACTGTCCATAATCCTACCATCTTAAGATTTAAAATTTTAATAATTTATTTCAATCCTTACACAAATAAATCCATAATTTACTGTTTTTATTAATGCATATACATTCTGCATTGCTTTTCAATGAGCATTATATCATTTACATTCTTCCACGAGGTTCCCAGAGAAGCAGCAGCAGGAGTCCTGGTTCTGAGCAAGAAGAGGTGGTTTAAATCATAGCACATTATTTCTTTGTTTAGCTGTGATAAGGTATCATTGTCTTAGCTACCCAATCTTCCACAGAATTACATAGCCAATTTTACTTGGTCTTTTCATGTTTTTGAACATTCAGGTCATGACCAATGTTTCACAGATGTCTAAATACCACTATGGACACTTCCCTGATACAGCTTTTTTTCTTCTTTTGAATAACAGTCTTGATATAAATTTATAAAAGCAGGGGGAAATATTTATAGCTTTTGATGCATAGTATTAAATTGTTTTGTAAAATTTTTTATACTTTTATCAGCAATGTGTGGTTACAGAGCAGTCTTATGAACACCAAAAATTATGTTTAACATTTTGCTAATGCTATATCTGAAAAAGGATGTCCATACGATATAGATGTTAAGTGTTAGCTTTATCATATTTTAGGATAATCAGCAGAAGCTGTCAGGAGACCTGAAAGTTAACAAAATTTTCAGTTATGATGCATAGACCTGTACAAGATTATGGATATAATTTAACCCAGTCTTTCATCCATGGAGAAATTTTTGCAGCAATGTCTTTGATGGAAACCTGGCAAATATCCTGGACATATCACTGTTCTCAATTGCCCTTTTCAATGTGTTGCTAAGTCTTGTTGTTTCAAACCCTCCTAAATCTTTCCCTCTCTTCTCTGTCTCCCCGTCACAGCCTTAGTACAAGCCCAACTGATCCATCATCGAGATTACTGTGATAATCTCTTCTCCAGTGTTTCTGCCTCAAGTTCAATGGTTGGCATTGCGTGTGTTCTAGAATGCTAACCCAGTGATCACTGTTACTCTATTTAAATACTACCATAGTATGCTTTTTTTTCCAGGACAAAATCTCAACTCCATAGCATGCCATATGATATTCTTCATAATCTAGCTCAGTCTTTACTTTCATCTCTTACTATTAACCCCACACTCATTCAATATCCGTATAGGTTATACTCTTACAACTTTCTTCACCTAAAGAGCTATTGTACTGCAAGACTCATCTCTGGGTCCACTCCTTCGGAAGACGGTCCCAGACCCACATCCTCCCAGTTGTGGTTAGTCACCCTAATACCTCCATCAGAGATAAGAACCTCTATCAGAGCATTTATTCCTCTGAATTGTGGTTGCCTATTTAGCTGCCAATTTTCCCAAGTAGCTTATTAGCGCCTTACATTAGAAATGTGCCTTTAACTCCGTTTCCCCAGTGTCCTACAAAGTGCTATCTCCTAGAGGCGGTAAAAAAATAAATGAGTGAATGGTCCACAGTATCTCCTAGTGATACTACTTCATAAAGCAGTCCAACACATTTTTGTAACCTTTGAAAACTAGAGAGCTGCTACTAAATTCCTGTTACACATGACTGGGCAAATGGTCTGTTGAAATGTGAAAGGCACCGTGTTAAAGTATTTGGTGGCCTGAAAAATACATGAAATTGAAAATCTTGGGTGATTTATTAAATAGAATACTGGATGCTGTCTTTGACATGGGCATGAAATGTGAGGTCAACTGTCTAATAATAGACAGACACAAGAAGAACCTCAAAAAACCATATGACCACTTTTAAGGAAAAATTGAATCCATGTGTGATGAAAAACCTCAGATCTAATCTGGCTGTCTCTGAAGGTCCAACCTCAGACCAGGAAAGGTTGTTTAGGAAAGGTAGGAGGCTACCCAGAGGCAAAGGTGTTGACACATTTAACAGGCTCTGGCAGCTGCTTTCATACACAGCCAGAATGGAAGAATGAGTTGAAGCAAGAGACAGGTGTGGAAAGGATCAAGAACAACTACATTTGTTTAAAGTAAAAGAATTAGCAAGCATGTAAGAGAATAAGAGAAAAGACATTATATCATATTTATTCTATAAACATGAAGTAAAAGGTTAAAAACTAAGCTGGCCCAAGACCAAAGGGCTGTAATTTCTAGTGGTTTGAAAGAGATTACCACTTTTTGTAATCTATTTAGTCCAAAAGACTTTTCTACAAATGATGGACGTTTTTATTCCTGTGCTACCCAAAAAGGTAACCCCTAGCCACATGTGGCTATTAAGTGTTTGAAATACGGCTAATGTGACTAAAGAATTAAAATTTTAATTTCATTTAATTTTAATTTAAATAGCCACATGTGACTAATGGCTACATTTTAAAAAAGAAAACTTTCAAATTTAAGGAGGCAGACTTAAGGGGTGAGTTTATCTGTTAGAGTATGAAATAATACTTGTATTGGTCTTTACAATTTATAAAGTACTTTCACATATTTTATTTGACAAAATTATAGATGGTGAAGAAGAATATGGAGTCTCCACTAATAGAGACCATAAGAAAGGAATCCCAAGCCGTGGTTCCTCACCAAATTAGACTTTGATTCTTTTGGGTCAAAGGCCTTAATGAGCCATGTTGGACAGGTAGGGCATAATGGTAATTAGGAAGACAGACTCTGGATCCAGGCTGCCTGCATTCAAAACGCAGTTCTCACTTACTAACTGTGTGATTTTTGTCAAATTAATTAACTTCTCTGTGCCTAAGCTTCTTCCTCATCTTAATGGGAGTAGTAGTACTATTTACCTCATAATGTTTTTATAAGGTAACACATGTAAAACCCTTAGAACAGTGCTTGATACACATGGTAAATTGCTCAGTAAGAGTTAGCAATTAACCAAGTGATTAGCAGTCCCACAGATACACAGGGGAACTTTTCTGGAAGGACCCACTGTTCTGGTCTTGACTGGTCCTCCCTCTGACTGCAATGTGCCTTTGTCTCATAAATGTCCAAGAAGGTTCTGGATGAGGAAATCACACTATTAAACCATGATAACAAAGGGTCTTAAACCAAGTTTTCACTTCCTTCTGGTACTCCAAATATATGTCCTCATCTCATTAGCCAAAATGTTACTCTATTTGTATAGCCACTTTTCCCTCTAACATATAACTGGATAAAAACTATAGTTTAGGAAAAAAAGAAGAAAAAGAAAAAAACTAAAAAATGAATAATAATTAATAAATTAATTAAAGAACTATAGTTAGGATTATGAGCTGATGATTCCTAACAATTACTAAAAGTCTTCATGTGAGCAGAGCATTGTAAATTATAGTCAGATTCCCGAAGGTCCTCAACTTGCCAGTTGCATCTGGGGTGTAGCTTCTACTCATAATCCTTGCTCTGATTACACATTGGCCTCTTTCTGAACCTCTCTCACTGCCTTCTGGAGCCTGTTGACAGGTCTCCAGCCTCCCCTCACCTCCCCTTCCTCCTTTCTCCAGCCAGCTCACTATATCCTCATCCCTTGCGATTCACCAATAAGTTTTCTCAGTGTAGGTTGGTGCTGATTCACAGAAAGCTTTTAAAGATTTTAGGGAAGGCTCTCAAGGGCAGTGAAATAATTTATCTATGAGCAGTGCTGATGCTGAATATACTAGAATGAAAATGAAATTTAGAATACCCAAGAAGAAATGCATTAGTTAAAATAGACGATGATATAAAAATAATAATAATAATTTGCAGGAGGGATGTGAAATAAGTTAAAGATTTTCAAGGTATCACAGAGCTAATAAGCCACAGTATATGACAAGTGCTCCAATAATTGCAAGGAAGGAAAACACAGAATATTTTTTATTCTCCTCCAAATACAAATTCAAAAATGTGCTCTGAGTCAGTAGAAAAAAACACTCAGGTTGCAAAGGTGCTATGAAAAATGACAATCTCTACCAGCTTTATGAATTAATCCTTACCCGAGGCATGCTTTTGCATGCTTAGTGTGAATTATTCTTTATAAAATTATACTGAGCATAATATGAAAGTACAGCTCATAACTAGGTGAACAAACTATAGATTAATAGCATTTTATGTCAGCCATCAATAACTAAAACACCAAAAGCCCATTATATATATTTACCATGAATTCATAAAACATTTGTTTTAAGTAGAAGGCACCAAATTCTGTCCTTCACTTTTTACACTTGGAAAACACTGCTGATTATCCCAGGAATTTCAGAGGGCAGAACTTTCACCAGGATACGTGAATAATATAAATATTTCTTTACAATTCTTCATTTTCTCATTTTGAAAGGAAAAATCCTTCATAAGAAGGAAAATACAATCTCCTACTACAATCGGAGTTACTAATGAGTCCATTGCTTCCTCAGACAATCTTGCACAGTATCTAGACTAGTGCTTCAGCCAGTGCTATTTAGTGACATCAACTCGCTTAGCAATATATTATTCCCTAATGGGCGTAATAAATTACAAATACTTAATAATTTATCATGGTTGCTTTGAAAGCATCGCACAGCACTTAGCATCTAACTTAACAGAAAATAACTATTGACCTTCTCACAAAAAATTCCAAAGGCCTTATTTTTATACTCACTCTGCTAAAATTCCTTTTAAACCTCTTCTTTCATTTCTCCTCTGAATTTTAAAATAGCATCCTAGTGAGATACTTAGGGTTTATCTAGGGTCAACTCTCTCAATAGGGGAATCTCTCTAGCATCTCCAACAGATGTCTAAAAGTGTTTTTCCTATCCTCCTCAGCACCTCTGAAGCACTGTTTTGTTTGCCCATTGGTAACTCTGCTGATTTGTTTCATTTGGTTTTGTTGTGTCTCCTCTTAAGAATTTGTTGCATTCATTGCATTTGGACTTAATATTTTCAGGGCAGTTGAAATCCAAAGTATATAAAGGCTAATGCTCCTCAATGCCAAAACTACTGGTTGAAAAGTAAAAAAGTCAATGAACAAATTGCTTATCCTTAGTTAATATCAAATAAAGAGTGTATTTTTACCAAGCAAACTCCATTCAAGATTGGCAATACATAGAGAAAATCACAGACAACTGAATAAAGAAATAACACATTATTAGTTATCTAAGGATATTTTTTGAGAATTCACTATTGGTTAACCATACAGGGTTCCATGGAAAAGTTATAAAGACATGGGTCTCACCCTTAGGTGTTAGATTGTTAGATTGTTTCACGATCTAACAAGGGAAAACAAAGAAACACGTATATAATAATGTGTTTTTGAGTTCAAAGAATATCATGAAAATAATGTACAAAAATACTGGAGACTGGGAATAAAGCTTAGTGGACTGGGTTAATCAAAGAAGACTTTCTTAAGGTCTTACAAATTAAGGTATGCTAAAGAAGAAGAATGTGGTGTGTCTAGGCAGGAGTGAATATTAGGTCACATAAAGAAAAGAATATCAGAAATAAGCTGATAGCATTCAAATTGGAGGAGTAAGAAGGAGATGAAGTAGATGAATCTCTCAAATGTTTCAAGACCATATTTGCATTGAAATAAAGCAGGGAAAGAGGGTCCAGTTTCCAGAGGCATAGAATACGGAACCATAATGATTTAGGAGGTCTGTCAGAGTACTGGTGGCTAGAGGCCCTCTATCCCTATCCACAAAGGGCTAAAACCAGGATCAGGACCACTCTGACTGTGGCCAAAAAAAAAAAAACTCCTTTCTTTCTCTGAGGAACAAAGTCCTGTGATCTCTTGAAAAGACCCATAATCCTTCAGGGTTGAAAGGACAAGCCCTTGGAGTCACATGTGGATGTTAAAAGCACCTGCAAGGATGATTAGCCCCCTGCAGAATGCAATTAATGAAGACCACTTCCCTACCTTTTCTCAAGAAAACGTCATAAAATGGACAGGCTTTGAAAGCTTTTAGACGAAACAAAGTAGAAGGCTTGAATAAGTTGTATAGTGTATCCTGGAAAGAATTAAGATTATAGAGATATATGCTAGGATGTGGTTATCTGGGGATTCACTCCTATCAGTGAAGGCACAGCTGAAGTCACCAAACCCTTTCACTTGACCCTGTCTCTCTTCTCACACTTCACTGGCAGCTTCTAACCATTCTTCAAGTGTTCTTCCCAGAACCTATATCCCTGAGACCCCCAATTATTTTCTCAAAGCAACCCTATACTCTTCTGTCTCAGCACTTTATCACAGTGTGCAGGCTGATGAATCCTTGAGTATGGGTTGGTTATTTAAAAGGACAATGGATAAACCAAGTTGGTCTTCAAAAACCACATCCCTCAGTTTGAATTCCATGATTAGAGCTCTGTGCAATGGAGACAGATGCTAGGGTTCAAATCTTGGCTCCAGCATTTACTAGTTGTGGACAAATGTATCCCATGTCAGATAATGTCCCTGTAAAGATTAAGAGTTTGTACATGTGAAGGAAGCAGAACAATGCCTGAGATGTAATAAGTGCTCAATAAATGTTGGGCTGTTCCCACTGGATCCATAAGACCAGGAACCTCATCTACTTTGTCTACCACCACATCTCAGGTCTGAAGCACAGTATTTGGGACATAGGGGGAACTTCATGAAATATAGGGTGAATGAATAAATAATCATTCCACACATTGCTAATTAGTAAATCTTTGAAATATAAATTGATACATATTTCCATCCCCTTGTTCCCAAAGTCCTAGGGATGAGAACTTATTCCTTTGGGCCAGTCTGTGCAAGTGCTCATGGTTGTACTGATCAGACTTAAACTTAACCAGATACTTTCCCAACACTTAAGGAACCAGATTTAAAGAAATGTGAATTAAGGCAAAATTCTCAACTATGCTACCAAATGCTATCAAGTGTATAGAAAATACATCATTTTAGTATATATTTAAGAAAGTTATTGAAAAAAGTTGAACTTTCCAACTCTAACTTTTAACAGAATCTTTTGGCCACAAAATGTAATTATTTAGCCCCACTGTAAATCATTCATTAAAATGTTTAGTGAGGGTCTCCACACATGCCTATGACTTTTTAAAATTGATTTTAATAGTGGTACACACAGAGGTTAAACCACAGAGTTATAAATGAACACACTAGCAAATTCTAGGAAAGAGAAAGGGGCAATTCTAAGGAGTTTAAGGGCAAATTAATAAAATGAGTTTCCAAACGACAAGAAACATTAACTTCAAAGGACCACTAAATGGTATGAGATTATTCTTAAGCACCAGGGATAGAAATCTCATGTCTTTTCTGTCTACAGATGGACAGGAGACAGACAATATACATTTACATGGGGCAAACAAGATACGGACAGAGACTAGAATCACTAGAGTGGACTAATGAGGAGACAGTCTTTTCTGTGGTATGATTTCTAGATTCTTGCTCAAAACAACATCCTTAGCTCAAATTCCATAGTTAGAGCTCAATTTTTTGGCCAGGAAAACGTGTTTCTCAAAATTCAATACTTTCACACTCTTAAGGTTTAGAGCCATTGCCAAAAGATTGTGCAAAACCACAGCATAAACATGGTTTCTTTGACCGAAAATCGTTTTACTTAAGGATTTAAGGTAAAAGGGTGGATAGTTTAACGGGTAGTAACTTAGGTAGTAGCTTCAAGATTTTAAGGACAAAACATGAAATTACAAAGAAGCATCATGCTTGAGATAGGTCATTTGCAGCAACCCATGGGTTTGGACCAAAGAGGGAATTTGAGAGGAAAGATTCAGAAAGAATTGGGAAAGAAAGAGAAGGGCTCAAGGCAAAGTTCAAAATTTGGCTGAGACTCAGCCCTGCTCAGGATTAAGGAAGTGCCAGCAGAAAAGATGGCAAAGATACTACGACAGAGCTGGGGAAACCCTGAAATCCTTAAACCAGGAATCCTCAGCACTCAGGCAGGAAGGTAGCAACTGAAGGTGGCAAAAGACAAGCAAAGTATTGCCAGAGCAAAAGAGATGCTATGTGGGAGCAGAAAGGAAAACAATTTAGAGCCAGAGCCTCAAAATGCAGCTACTTGTTGAATCAGCCAATGGAGAGGAAGCCCAAAGGCTTCTACGGAGCTCTCCTAAGCAGGGTGGCTCAGAACTCTCTTTCTTTGTGGGTTAAAATAAGAGACATAGACGCCCCGCAGCAGCCGAGCCGCCCGCCCTCCTTCTCCCCTCTCTTTCTCCGCCGGCCCGCCGCGCGGCGCCCACGCCCCGCAGCAGCCGAGCCACCTGCCCTCCTTCTCCCCTCTCTTTCTCCGCCGGCCCACCGCGCGGCGCCCACGCCCCGCAGCAGCCGAGCCGCCCGCTCTCCTTCTCCCCCCTCCTCTCCCTCCTGCTCCGGCTGCTCTCCAACCACCACGGTGCCCTCTTCCCCCACCTTCACCGTGCTCCTCCGCCACCACCCTCGACAGCCTTGCCGCCCTCACCTTTCCTCCTCCAGAACAGCTACTGGGGGAGTGGAGATAATACAGAGCAGCTCCCGGAGCCACGAGGGAGATCAAAGGGACAGCGTACCCCATCCTGGAACGGCTGACTATCTGGGAGAACCAGCTCCGGTGATATCACCAAGGGGCACGGGCTTTCCTGGGTGGGACAGCAAGCGATCGGAGTCCCTCCCTTCCACCTTCCTGGGCCAGCTGGTAGAATTGGACAAGCGGTCCCCTTAGGCCACGGCGGCTGGTGCCCCCACCACACGAGGCCCCCCGGAACAACTGAGATAGTTGGGTCGGAAATCCCCAGACTGCGGAGAACAGTGACCGGGGGATCCCTTCCAAACACGTGACTCCCCCGTCGGCTGGGAACAGTGCACTCTCCCGGGCTGCGACAGCTGGCGCCCTCCCGCCACGCTTGGTGCCCCGGGCCGACTGGCTAATTTGGCCGGACGCTCTCCTGTGCTGCGACGGCCGGCGACCCACCCCGCGTTTGGAACCCCGGGCCGGCTGGCATTCTTCCAAGACGCTTCGGCTGCCGAACCTCCCCTACGGCGAGAGTTTTCCAGAGTTGAGGGACCCACAGCAACTTTCGCTGGTGGAACCCACAGACAGGCGTGTGCCATGAGCGCCACCTACTGGGCAGGATAGGAAGAACAGAACCCAGAGATTGCACAGAAAAATCTTTCAACCTGTGGGGTCGAACACCCGGGGAAATCTGACTAAATGCCCAGACGCCAGCAGAAGATAACGGATCACGCTCAGAAAATTGAACATATGGCCCAGTCAAACGAAGAAACCAATAGTTCAAATGAGATACAGGAGCTGAAACAACTAATGCTGAATATACGAACAGAAATGGAAAACCTCTTCAAAAACGAAATCGATAAATTGAGGGAGGACATGAAGAAGACATGGGCTGAGCATAAAGAAGAAATAGAAAAACTGAAAAAACAAATCACAGAACTTATGGAAGTGAAGGATAAAGTAGAAAAGATGGAAAAAACAATGGATACCTACAATGACAGATTTAAAGAAACAGAAGATAGAATTAGTGATTTGGAGGATGAAACATCTGAATTCCAAAAAGAAACAGAAACTATCCGGAAAAGAACGGAAAAATTTGAACAAGGTATCAGGGAACTCAAGGACAATGTGAACCGTACAAATATACATGTAGTGGGTATCCCAGAAGGAGAAGAGAAGGGAAAAGGAGGAGAAAAACTAATGGAAGAAATTATCACTGAAAATTTCCCAACTCTTATGAAAGACCTAAAATTACAGATCCAAGAAGTGCAGCGCACCCCAAAGAGATTAGACACAAATAGGCGTTCCCCAAGACACTTACTAGTTAGAATGTCAGAGGTCAAAGAGAAAGAGAGGATCTTGAAGGCAGCGAGAGAAAAACAATCCGTCACATACAAGGGAAACCCAATAAGACTATGTGTAGATTTCTCAGCAGAAACCATGGAAGCTAGAAGACAGTGGGATGATATATTTAAGTTACTAAAAGAGAAAAACTGCCAGCCAAGACTTCTATATCCAGCAAAATTGTCCTTCAAAAATGAGGGAGAAATTAAAACATTCTCAGACAAAAAGTCACTAAGAGAATTTGTGACCAAGAGACCAGCTCTGCAAGAAATACTAAAGGAAGCACTAGAGTCAGATACAAAAAGACAGAAGAGAGAGACATGGAGAAAAGTGTAGAAAGAAGGAAAGTCAGATATGATATATATAATACAAAAGACAAAATGGTAGAGGAAAATATTATCCAAACAGTAATAACTCTAAATG
Organism: Tamandua tetradactyla; assembly: GCF_023851605.1. NCBI lineage: Eukaryota > Metazoa > Chordata > Mammalia > Pilosa > Myrmecophagidae > Tamandua > Tamandua tetradactyla. The sequence goes on from NC_135327.1 coordinate 168,297,482, forward strand.
TCAATGGACTGAATTCCCCAATTAAAAGACATAGACTGGCAGAATGGATTAAAAAACAGGATCCTTCTATATGCTGTCTACAGGAAACACATCTTAGACCCAAAGATAAATATAGGTTGAAAGTGAAAGGTTGGGAAAAGATATTTCATGCAAATAACAACAAGAAAATAGCAGGAGTGGCTATACTAATATCCAACAAATTAGACTTCAAATGTAAAACAGTTAAAAGAGACAAAGAAGGACACTATATACTATTAAAAGGAACAATTAAGCAAGAGGACATAACAATCATAAATATTTACGCACCGAACCAGAATGCCCCAAAATACGTGAGGAATACACTGCAAACACTGAAAAGGGAAATAGACACATATACCATAATAGTTGGAGACTTCAATTCACCACTCTCATCAATGGACAGAACATCTAGACAGAGGATCAATAAAGAAATAGAGAATCTGAATATTACTATAAATGAGCTTGACTTAACAGACATTTATAGGTCATTACATCTCACAACAGCAAGATACACCTTTTTCTCAAGTGCTCATGGATCATTCTCAAAGATAGACCATATGCTGGGTCACAAAGCAAGTCTTAACAAATTTAAAAAGATTGAAATCATACACAACACTTTCTCGGATCATAAAGGAATGAAGTTGGAAATCAATAATAGGCGGAGTGCCAGAAAATTCATAAATACATGGGGGCTCAACAACACACTCTTAAACAACAAGTGGGTCAAAGAAGAAATTGCAAGAGAAATTAGTAAATACCTAGAGGCGAATGAAAATGAAGACACAACATATCAAAACTTATGGGACGCAGCAAAGGCAGTGCTAAGAGGGAAATTTATTGCCCTAAATGCCTTTATCAGAAAAGAAGAAAAGGCAAAAATGCAGGAATTAACTGTCCACTTGGAAGAACTGGAGAAAGAACAGCAAACTAATCCCAAAGCAAGCAAAAGGAAAGAAATAACAAAGATTAGAGCAGAAATAAATGAAATTGAAAACAATAGAGAAAATCAATAAGACCAGAAGTTGGTTCTATGAGAAAATCAACAAGATTGATGGGCCCTTAGCAAGATTGACAAAAAGAAGAAGAGAGAGGATGCAAATAAATAAGATTAGAAATGAAAGAGGAGACATAACTACTGACCTCACAGAAATAAACGAGGTAATAACAGGATACTATGAACAACTTTACGCTAATAAATACAACAATTTAGAAGAAATGGACAGGTTCCTGGAAAGACATGAACAACCAACTTTGACTCAAGAAGACATAGATGACCTCAACAAACCAGTCACAAGTAAAGAAATTGAATTAGTCATTCAAAAGCTTCCTAAAAAGAAAAGTCCAGGACCAGACGGCTTCACATGTGAATTCTATCAAACATTCCAGAAAGAATTAGTACCAACTCTCCTCAAACTCTTCAAAAAAATCGAAGTGGAGGGAAAGCTACCTAATTCATTCTATGAAGCCAACATCACCCTCATACCAAAACCAGGCAAAGATATTACAAAAAAAGAAAACTACAGACCAATCTCTCTAATGAATATAGATACAAAAATCCTCAACAAAATTCTAGCAAATCATATCCAACAATACATTAAAAGAATTATACATCATGACCAAGTAGGATTCATCCCAGGTATGCAAGGATGGTTCAACATAAGAAAATCAATTAATGTAATACACCATATCAACAAATCAAAGCAGAAAAATCACATGATCATCTCAATTGATGCAGAGAAGGCATTTGACAAGATTCAACATCCTTTCCTGGTGAAAACACTTCAAAAGATAAGAATACAAGGGAACTTCTTTAAAATGATAGAGGGAATATATGAAAAACCTACAGCTAATATCATCCTCAATGGGGAAAAATTGAGAACTTTCCCCCTAAGATCAGGAACAAGACAAGGATGTCCACTATCATCACTATTATTCAACATTGTGTTGGAGGTTCTAGACAGAGCAATTAGACAAGAAAAAGAAATACAAGGCATCAAAATTAGAAAGGAAGAAGTAAAACTATCACTGTTTGCAGACGATATGATACTATATGTAGAAAACCCAGAAAAATCCACAACAAAATTACTAGAGCTAATAAATGAGTACAGCAAAGTAGCAGGCTACAAGATCAACATTCAAAAATCTGTAGCTTTTCTATACACTAGTAATGAACAAGCTGAGGCGGAAATCAAGAAACGAATCCCATTTACAATCGCAACTAAAAGAATAAAATACCTAGGAATAAATTTAACCAAAGAGACAAAAAACCTATATAAAGAAAACTACAAAAAACTGTTAAAAGAAATCACAGAAGACCTAAATAGATGGAAGGGCATACCGTGTTCATGGATTGGAAGACTAAATATAGTTAAGATGTCAATCCTACCTAAATTGATTTACAGATTCAATGCAATACCAATCAAAATCCCAACAACTTATTTTTCAGAAATAGAAAAACCAATAAGCAAATTTATCTGGAAGGGCAGGGTACCCCGAATTGCTAAAAACATCTTGAGGAAAAAAACGAAGCTGGAGGTCTCGCGCTGCCTGACTTTAAGGCATATTATGAAGCCACAGTGGTCAAAACAGCATGGTATTGGCATAAAGATAGATATATCGACCAATGGAATCGAATAGAGTGCTCAGATATAGACCCTCTCATCTATGGACATTTGATCTTTGATAAGGCAGTCAAGCCAACTCACCTGGGACAGAACAGTCTCTTCAATAAATGGTGCCTAGAGAACTGGATATCCATATGCAAAAGAATGAAAGAAGACCCATCTCTCACACCCTATACAAAAGTTAACTCAAAATGGATCAAAGATCTAAACATTAGGTCTAAGACCATAAAACAGTTAGAGGAAAATGTTGGGAGATATCTTATGGATCTTACAACTGGAGGTGGTTTTATGGACCTTAAACCTAAAGCAAGAACACTGAAGAAGGAAATAAATAAATGGGAGCTCCTCAAAATTAAACACTTTTGTGCATCAGAGAACTTCATCAAGAAAGTAGAAAGACAGCCTACACAATGGGAGACAATATTTGGAAACGACATATCAGATAAAGGTCTAGTATCCAGAATTTATAAAGAGATTATTCAACTCAACAACAAAAAGACAGCCAACCCAATTACAAAATGGGAAAAAGACTTAAACAGACACCTACCAGAAGAAGAAATACGGATGGCCAAGAGGCACATGAAGAGATGCTCAATGTCCCTGGCCATTAGAGAAATGCAAATCAAAACCACAATGAGATATCATCTCACACCCACCAGAATGGCCATTATCAACAAAACAGAAAATGACAAGTGCTGGAGAGGATGCGGAGAAAGAGGCACACTTATCCACTGTTGGTGGGAATGTCAAATGGTGCAACCACTGTGGAAGGCAGTTTGGCGGTTCCTCAAAAAGCTGAATATAGAATTGCCATACGACCCAGCAATACCTTTGCTAGGTATCTACTCAAAGGACTTAAGGGCAAAGACACAAACGGACATTTGCACACCAATGTTTATAGCAGCGTTATTTACAATTGCAAAGAGATGGAAACAGCCAAAATCTCCATCAACAGAAGAGTGGCTAAACAAACTGTGGTATATACATACGATGGAATATTATGCAGCTTTAAGACAAGGTAAACTTATGAACCATGTAATAACATGGATGGACCTAGAGAATATTATGCAGAGTGAATCCAGCCAAAAACTAAAGGACAAATACTGTATGGTCCCACTGATGTGAACGGACATTCGAGAATAAACTTGAAATATGTCATTGGTAACAAAGTTCAGCAGGAGTTAGAAACAGGGTAAGACAATGGGTAATTGAAGCTGAAGGGATACAGACTGTGCAACAGGACTAGATACAAAAACTCAAAAATGGACAGCACAATAATACCTAATTGTAAAGTAATCATGTTAAAATACTGAATGAAGCTGCATCTGAGCTATAGGGTTTTTTTTGTTTTTGTTTGCTTGTTGGTTTGTTTGTTGTTGTTGTTTTTTACTATTACTACTACTTTTATTTCTTTTCTTTATATTAACATTTTATATCTTTTTCTGTTGTGTTGCTAGTTCCTCTAAACCGATGCAAATGTACTAAGAAACAATGATCATGCATCTATGTGATGATGTTAAGAATTACTGAGTGCATATGTAGAATGGTATGATTTCTAAATGTTGTGTTAATTTCTTTTTTTTTTCTTTCCATTAATAAAAAAAAAAAAATAAGAGACATAATTTCAGAATCATCTCTATCAAAACATATGCATAGTTCCCCCACCCCTTTTCTTTCTCTCTTTATTTGTGTCTCTCACTAAAGAGATATAATTTTGGAATTGCCCCTGCCAAAGCATTCCCTCTCTCAGCACACACATACACACACACTCAGGAATGAATTCCAACAATTGTGTGTGTTGAAGATGATAACAGAGTTTGACCAGGATAAAGAGAAAATCATTTATAGGTGTCCAGCTGGACTTACCATATCATAAAATAATGCATAGGTATAACTTTCAAACTATATTTTCCAACCCCATTAACTTTTCCAAGTACAATGTCTCTTTTATGTTTTCCTCCTTCTTCATCCTGAATTAACTTTGTTTCTTGGTCTAAACTTGCAAAGCAGTTTTGTCTTTAGATTCAGTGTTTTCAGGGCAGCAGAGCTTCAGAATAGTGAGCTAGCCATCCAGCTCATTATTTTTACACTCACTCAACAGAGTATAAGCATGCTTGCTTTCATGTACACTTTACTGCTATCTAGACTGAATGACTCCATCTGGACTGGCAACAATGTCAGTATTGAGAAAAGATGAAAACCACCTAAATCATGCTGCTTGGAATTAGTTATAAACTGCACCTTTCCAGACAACTGTGATTCTGTGATGGAATTACAATGTGGTTGGCTGAAAGGAACAACAAATGATGAATATTTGAACTTAAAATAGTTGATCACTTGTCCTACCATATTTTATCTTAAAACTCAATTCACATTTTATTTGTAAGAACCCAGGGAGAGAGCTGAATGAGCAACGGGACCAAGAGAACATTTTTCTTTCCTATCACATTCTATGATGGATAGGCTCCTTGTGAAGGAGAAAGTATCTAGGAGAATGCCAGAAGTCTGGTAATGTTTTAATCTCACTTCATCATTAGTCAGTGAGATTGTGGTAGATTGCTGTCTGATCCCTCAATATCTATTCTTCCTTCTTCCTTTCAGTTATCTTTTAATTACAGAATCCCCCAAGTTTTGTTTAGGGCCATGTCTGCACAGCTAGAGACCATATATGCACCAACGTCTGATCCTACCCCAATGGTGTGTCAGCTTTCACCAGTGGAGCACATTTTTATAAGGAAATTTCTTGCCCTCAACAGTATCTCTCTCTCTCTCTTCCCCTCTCTCATCTCTCTCTCTGTCTCTTCCTCTCTTTCTCCCTCTCTTTCTCTCTCTCTGTCTCTCTATTTGAACTTAAATCTCTCCCATTAGCTCTTCCCCATTCCCATGGCTAAAGGGCAGACATGATGACATGCGCCACCTCTGACCCACAGACGGGAACAGCACCAGACTGTTGCTCTCCAACAGCAGGAAGAACCTTGGTCTCTGAGTGACTTCATGGAACCAAGCCACTTGTCCTCCCCGAAGAGCCTTCCCAATTTGTCTATTGTTTGAGGTGCTATATTTTAGGGTCCCATTTTTATAGCAGCTAAGCCTGTTCCCTAATTAATCCAGAAACAAATTGCAAACCAAAGTGACTTGGATACACAGAATATATATTTTATGTACATATGCATGAGCTAAAAGTGAGGAAATAGGAACTGTTATGTAAAACAAAGGAGGAGGTTATAAAATGAAGTACTTTTTTCCTTGAAATCCACAAGCCCTCAGCAAAGCAAGGCTAGGAATATCCGTCTGAATAAGTGAAATCACTTTCCATTTGAAAATACTATAGCAAAAAAAAAAAAAATACATTGTAAAGGAACTATAAAATTAAGCCATTTAGCTACATTTCAGTAGTTTAGAGTTAAAAATAGTAGATTACTTGATCTATTCAAGAAGAAATCCCAGATATTCCTTCTTTAGTATCCAGTGTTTTAGAGCAGCTAGAAGGAAATACCTGAAATTGTAGAACTGTAACCCATACAATACTTTGAAATCTATTCTATATTTATGCGTTAAAATGTCTTTGCATTTTATTGCTTTTTAATATATATGTTATATTTCATGATAAAAAAGAAGAAATCCTGTAAGAAACAGTAACTTGAAAAATGAATGATCACATGTCCAAATATCTAGCATCAAATATCAGAAAAGAAAATGGTATAGTAGAAAGGCAATAAACCATAGTGGTTAAGAATTCTGACCAAGAAAAAAGATGGACCTGGTTGCATGGCCTGACTCCCCAGTTACCAGCTCTCTGACCTTGAGCCACTTATCTGGAGGCTCTCTAAGTCTCAGGAAACTGTACCTCAGTTTCCTGTGGACTAAAGGAGATAATACATAAAGCACTTAGGGCCCTACCAAGTTCATAGTAATATTTAAGTGAATACTGTCTAATGGCATTACCAGCTTATTGTGAAAAGGTGACTATTAAAAGTGAAACATCTTAACCTTCAGTCTTCTATGAGACTGACTTCTTTCCCAGAGTGGCAAGCCATAAAATGTTCAGTGCTAAAATCAAGAAAAGACAGCAATTCAATCAGGGAACTTATTTACGTATGATGTGTTTTGATAACCCTAGCATAAAATGTATGATCAATGTGATAAAATGAATACAATGATAAGAAATCAAACACTGGTGTTCTTAAAAGCAACTTCTGGAATTAAGAAGCCAAATCTCATTTCTCCATACTAAGACTGCCTAGTACAGTCTAAGGAATACCAGGTCTTTGAACTATTATTGCTAGTTGTGTGATATTACGCAAGTCCTCAAACTTCTTTGAGACTAGATTTGCTCATGAATAAATGGAGACAATAATATCTACCTCACGGGTTGCTCCAAGTATTGAATGAGACAATACCTGCAAGGGGCTAACTACTATGCCTAACACAGAGTAAGCATTCAGATAATGGAAGCTTATTTATTGATACAGTTATTGTTACTTAAAATAGTAAAATACTGCTCTTATATGACAACAGTCCCCTCCCATGAAGCCCACTGGCAGGGGACATATGCTCAGGCTGTTTTCCTCATCTTGCTGAAGGACCACAAAGACCACCCAAGCGCCTTCTCTCCCAAGCTCCATCAATGCCAAAACAATATCTTTCTAAGTTTGGTGGGCAAGAATAGGATGCATTTTAGAAACAGATTTTCCCCTCTTTGAAGCTAAAGTGACTAAAACGAGATTATTTCTTATTAGTGCCACATTCTATCCAACTCGGCTGACCACTCCAGGCATGGCTAAGTAATAATTGCAGCAGTGCGTGTCACCCAGCATCCTCCAAGACTTAAATGATTTCACAGAGCTAAAATTAAGTTTGCAAACAAAATGCCCTCTTAGCCTTCAAGGAGCTGATTGGGACAATTACTGTCATCAGCTAACCCAACATCTGAGGTGGAATGAGGGTCTTTCTCCTTCACCCATAAGATAGAGATAGATGTGAAACTAAAAAAGCGTACTTGAAACAGAAGGGGAAATGAGGCTTTTCTTTTCTAGACTAAAATAGAACCTTTCCTCCCCCATCTACAATTCTGATTCCTCAACCCATTTCTAAAAGGCCAGAAAATATTTAGCATTGCTTCTTTTAATCCATTGTTTCACCTGTATTTTTAAAGCAATCAATTTTGCCCAGGCTAACATGCTTATAGTGTTTCCTCTTGCAGGTTTCTGACTGTAGTCACCACCCCATTCTGACCCAATTTTCTAAGCTGATTTTTTTTCAGCTGTGCAGCTGCTTGCTGAACCGCTTCACAGTTCATCTGCTCCTGTTCCCTAGTGCCATAGTCCCTGGAACCACCTTGGCTGCATCTGGTGGACACTTCTGAGCACTTCATGAGATGGTCAGTTCTCCTGCCTTTCTTCTCTGGGGCCCCAGGGGAGCATAAAGGTACAGGTCTACTGCATAGTGGTGGCAAAACTAAGACCAGAATCCATCATCTTTTTTTAGTCACAATGTAGACAAGGGCCCTGCTCCTCTCTAAATTAAAAAAGAAAGAAGAAAACAAATTAAATGAAAGACCTCCTACTGAATGTCCTCTCTGGTGGCCTCATGGAGACATAGTCTTTCTTTCAGGCCCCCTGGTTTTGCTGTGACATTCCCTTGTGAAGTTTTGGCTGTTTTCTATGTTGTTCATTTTGAGTGACTTTTTTTGCCCTTTTTCTTCTTTTGAGGATGTTTCCTACCATGTCCAGTTGGATTGTTTGCTAGTTAGTCAGGACTCCAGGCTAAGAGCACAGCCTCAAGCCAGTGACTGCTGTGTAATCGCTGCAGATTATGTTACTGAAAGACCAACTTTGTCAATCATTATTTGCTTGCCTGCTTGGTTTTCAGGCTATTTGTTTGTATCTACCTTGAAACAAAGGCAATGATAATGAGACATGGAGTTTTGCACATTTTAATTCATCATCTCCAAAGCAGGTTTGTATACGGAATATGATCCATATTCAGATTTTACCCATTCATCCAGATCTCACCCATTTATCCCCTCTCTGCTGAGCCTTCCCTCTCCCCATCATTCTTTTGTCCTTCTCTAAATAGCCACAGCACTTAGCCTTATATCTCTGTGACACCTACTTTCAATTACATGTTAACAAAAGGTTCGCCTGGTGTTGTAGTTCCCCTACCCAACCACAGGTCTTCAGGATTAGTGTCCACGCCTGCTCTATCCAGGGAGGCTCCCTGGCGCTCACACCCCGCCTCCCTCCACTGCCCCCACCCGATGCGGGGAAACACAGAGCTGAACAGGCATCTGGAATACCCAGGGGATGTCTTCCACTTGAGTAGCAGCAATTCAAATTATTTTCTTTCTGAAATACAATCCTGCTATCAGCAAGGCAAACAAATGAAAGCCCTTCTTAGGAATAGCCTCAACTGAAATTTATTTAGATATGAACCATTAACAGGAAACATTTGGGTAATTTTTTTTAAGTTCAATTTTATGTCCAGAAAAATAACAAGATAACTTTCAAATGCAGCAGTGATTGCAGAAGCTAAAACCTCAAAAGTCAGTAGGATTTACAAATAAGCGGCATTAAAAATGTAAATCTTTTCAGGTACTTAGGAGGGATTTGACAAAACCCTGCAACAATAAATGGCATGAGAACTTTCTTCAAGGACTGGGCAGAGTGGATACAAAGTGGTTTTTTAAAACAAAGAAAAAATGCTTAACATCATGAGTCATTAGGAAAATATAATTTAAAATCATAATGAGATACTTCCAGATACCTGTTAGAATGACTAAAATTGTAAAAACTTAACCCCAAATGCTCGCAAACAAACGAAGCAATAAGAACTCACATACACTGCTGAGGGGAATGCAAAACAGCACAGCCATTTTGGGAAAAACTTTGGCATTTTCTTCCAAAGGTAAATATACATCCAAGTAATTCCACTTGTACTTATCTACTCAGCATAATTGAAGAGATCTGCCCACACAAAGATTTGTATGTGAATACTTACAGCAGCATTATTCGTATTAGCTAAAATGCAAAACAACTACCTAAATTCCCATCAGCTGGGGACTAGATGAACTGTGTTCCATCCTTCCATACCATAGCATACTACTTAGCAATTGAAAAGGACAAACTACAGGTACGTGCCCCAACACTGAAGAATCACAAAAGCATTGTGCTAAGTGAAAGAAGCCAGTAACAAAAACACTACTTAGTGAATTATTCCATTTATATGACATTCTTGACAAAGCAAAATAATAGATAAAAAATCAGATCAATGGTTGCCTGGGCTGGGGGCAAGGAAGGGTACTGACAATAAAGGAACAGAAGTGGTAAAGCTGTTCTTGTTCTGTATCTTAATTGTGGTCATGCTTGAATGAACTATTTTCATTTTCTCAAAAATTACAGAACTGTGTACACCATTAAAAGGTGAAGTTTACTAAATTCAATTATACCCAACTAGGTTGACTTAAAAAAAAAACTAAATTGAATAAATGATAATTACCAAAAAAAATGAAAATCTCATCTACCTAGAAGTATTTCTTAATTAAAAAAAAAATCTGTTGGCAAGTCCTCCAGCCCTATCTAGAACATAGATATTCTCTCCCAAATATATAGGATAAACAAAAACTATCCCTTTCTTTGAAAAATGAAAACTGATTTCTATTTAAAATGTGCTTTGGATGTATCTTTCTACAAAACCTTCTCTATTCTGGGTGGGAGTGAAAATTTGAGAGAATTAGTAAAGATTGTCAAACCTGATGAATTTTTATATAGGTAGTGAAGTTGGTGGGGGTGAGTTTTCTGAATTGTTTAAAGCCAGAAACCTACTTTCTGTATAGTTGATTACATGGGCAAACAAATCCCAAACATCCATGCTCCCAACCAAAGATGTCAGTTAATATCCAGGTCCAAAGTTACCATATTTGCCTATTTTTAAAAGGTCAAATTCCCTGATGATAAAATAGTCACCATGTGGCCCTGGTAATCATCTTGCAAGCCCATAGGCTATTATTTTTTTTCCATTCTGCATGTCTTCCCTTCCTTATATCATCCCCTTTTCAGACTGCAAAAGTCGCCTGAGGGCTGAGACCATACTGCCAATAATTCATTATAATTGGAAGCAGTGGGTGCTTAAGCACTCATTACCTGATGAGGGACATCAAAATAACAGACTCAGTTTGTAGGTCAGTGCTAATGAGGCCAAGGTCTTGGACTTGACACGGGTGCATGTTTGCTCTGCTCCATGGCAATAAGCTGAGGCGTGTGGGTCTGGGCTGCCGCTCACACAGCACATTGTAGTTGGGAAGGGGTGGAGGTCCGTCAGGGATATACAAATGCTCTGATGCGAGTGCCCCAACACAACCAGGGTGGGGGAGGTAGAATCAAACAGTTCAGTCCAGAAAAATCAAGTTACCTCCAAGGTCTGAGGCAGGGGCGACAATCAGGACTCATCATCACAACTTTTTTTCTTTCCCAACACAACCACATAAGAGTAATGTTTCCTTCAAGTAAAACAGACTCATGAGCACCAAACGTCAAATAGTACGCTCAACTGGGATGGGTGAAGGGGGCCATTCCAACATCTCAGCTGATACTGATGTCCAAAACGAAGTTGAAATTCTAATGGAGCAATGCACTGGAGGACCTCTTTAAAATGCTGATTCTGACTCTAGGACTGGGATATCGACAGTCTGCATTTCCAGCAAGCTCCCAAATGACATTAATGAACCACAGTTTGAACGGCAAGATTTTAGACCTTCTCATACTGGAGTGTGCACAGGAATCTTAGACCTGAATCTAGACAGTTGGAAAAGGTCTGAAGAACCTGACAAGTACTAGAGGTCAGGGTGGCTAAGTTTTTAGGAATCCAGACAAGGAGATCAGACCAGTCCTAATCACTTAAAAGGAGAGGCCAGAATTAAGTCTCATCCAGCACCAAGGACCCTGAGACAAATAGCCAGGGATTGTGGCACACAGCCCTTGCAGGCACAGCAGGAAGAAGTGACACATCTGATAGTTAAGAGTCTGGTGTGGCCGGGAGCAGATGGGAGATAGGAGGGTAAAAAGTACTCGGCCTCAGATTCTTGTTGCATGAGTGAGATCAGAATAACTGCTATTTACCAAAGGGTGGCACAAGGCTTATGATAAGTCCATCTTGTATAATGGTTTGTAGGCATTTAGGACTTTATGGTAGTCTTATCCCTCTCAAATACCTCACATCCTTGCCCCAGACACTGATTTTAACAGGAAGAGATAATTCTTAGGATAATTCAATGTGAATTTTTTCCTTCTCTCAAGTTGAGGTCAGTGGTTTACATACATAGAGTCCACTGAGATAAGACCTTAGCCCCACAGTCACAGAAATGGTGGCAAGTCAGCCATGAGCACAATAGATGGGTAGATAAATTTATATTCATGTACGGATTGATTTAGATATTTGTGAAATATTTACCAAAAGAGCTTTACATTTGTCTAAAAATGACATAGCCTTAATATATATTTTTTTTATTTCTAGGGGAGACATTTCACCAGTGAGTTTGATAGAATTTTAAATATGAAATGCCTGAGCTGAAAATACATATTAATACTATTTTACCTTTCCAGATAGGTCAGCTGACCCTTTCTTGGACTAAATACTACTAACACACAAATAAAACTGAGGTCCTTAGGTCAGTACTGTGCCCAGGAGATGCTGATTGTGTCATCAGAATCACAGCTGTGGATGTTAAGCTCCAGAGAACACTAACCCCACACAGACATTCCTCTGACTACAGACAAGTGGAAAGTTGGATAAAACATAACGAAATATTTATTTTAATATAACCTGAACTTGAAAGAGAGACAGGAATTTCTCAGGAGCTATAAATAAATAGAGAAGCCAATATCAGGAATAGGAGCCAGAGCTGGGACTATGGTGGCACAAAGGCATATGATTTGAAAATGTGGGTCCTAGAGGCTCGTCCTCAAGTCCTGGCCCAGTGGAGAACTAGAACTGAGAGCTGATCCATAAGGGCTGTTCAGGCCTCAAAGAGAGGTTTGAAAAACTCTACCCAGCCCAGGGAAGCTGAAGCAAAACCTGGAGTCCACCCTAAACAGACTTACATTATTAAAGACATTAAAACAGTAGAAAAAGAAATTTTGAAATTTTCACCAATATCCATCTTAAATTCAAACTGTTCCAGAAAATAGGAAAATTTCGTGAAACTTTTAGCTCTCTGATACCCAAAACAATACCTAAACAAAGCTAAAAGACAAACCACAGACTGAAAAAGCCTAAGTGACTGTGGATAAGACACAATTGGTTTCAAGAATATATAAAGGACATATAAAAATCCATAAGAAGTCTAAGAATCCCATAGAAAATGAACAAAGGATATGTATTGACATTCCACTTTAAAGAAGACATCAAAAGGCCAATAAATATATAAGAAGATGCTCAACTTCAAAAATAATCAGAGACAGATAAAATGACTAATAACGTGATGTCATTTCACATCTATCAATAAATATTAAAAAGTCTGGTACAGTTATGGATTAAGAGATGGAGGAACTCTTGGACACTGCTGGTTGAGAGGAAGTCTGTACCAATCCTTCGGAGAGCAATTTGTACCAATATTTAGTGCAGGTGAAGTTGCACACACCCCAAAATCCATCAATGACACAAGTAGGTGTTTATCCTAGACAAACATTGACAAATTCACAGGAAGACATGACTAGATGCTTACTTCAAAAAGTTTGTAATGGTGAAAATAGAAGGCTTAAATAGGGGCAATTAATAAATGGTATGTTGGTATGTTCTTTTTATTGTGTTTTACTTATTTTATAAAGGGAACATTTCTGATGCAATTATGTTTTCAAATATTTATATTGGCCAACCAGAGTGATGGGTATATAGGTTTTTATTTTTCCTGTGTTCTATATTTTTGAAGTATCTTTTTTTGTTTTTGACTGAACTGATTACTTTTTTTATTAATTAAAAAAAATTAACTAACACAACATTTAGAATTAATTCCATTCTACATATACAATCAGTAATTCTTAATATCATCACATAGTTGCATATTCATCATTTCTTAGTACATTTGCATTGATTTAGAAAAAGAAATAGCAAGAAAACAGAAAAAGAAATAAAACGATAATAGAGAGAAAAAAGTAAAAAAAATAATAACAAAAAAAACTATACCTCAGATGCAGCTTCATTCAGTGTTTTAACATAATTACATTACAATTAGGTAGTATTGTGCTGTCCATTTTTGAGTTTTTGTATCCAGTCCTGTTGCACAGTCTGTATCCCTTCAGTTCCAATTACCCATTATCTTACCCTGTTTCTAACTCCTGCTGGTCTCTGTTACCAATGACATATTCCAAGTTTATTTCCGAATGTCGGTTCACATCAGTGGGACCATACAGTATTTGTCCTTTAGTTTTTGGCTAGAGGCACTCAGCATAATGTTCTCTAGGTCCATCCATGTTATTACATGCTTCATAAGTTTATTCTGTCTTAAAACTGCATAATATTCCATCGTATGTATATACCATAGTTTGTTTAGCCACTCATCTGTTGATGGACATTTTGGCTGTTTCCATCTCTTTGCAATTGTAAATAATGCTGCTATACACATTGGTGTGCAAATGTCCATTTCTGTCTTTGCCCTTAAGTCCTTTGAGTAGATACGTAGCAATGGTATTGCTGGGTCGTATGGCAATTCTATATTCAGCTTTTTTGAGGAACCGCCAAACTGCCTTCCACAGTGGTTGCACCATTTGACATTCCCACCAACAGTGGATAAGTGCGCCTCTTTCTCCACATCCTCTCCAGCACTTGTCATTTTCTGTTTTGTTGATAATGGCCATTCTGGTGGGTGTGAGATGATATCTCATTGTGGTTTTGATTTGCACTTCTCTAATGGTCAGGGACATTGAGCATCTCTTCATGTGCATTTTGGCCATTTGTATTTCCTCTTCTGAGGGGTGTCTGTTCAAGTCTTTTTCCCATTTTGTAATTGGGTTGGCTGTCTTTTTGTTGTTGAGTTGAACAATCTTTTTATAAATTCTGGATACTAGACCTTTATCTGATATGTCGTTTCCAAATATTGTCTCCCATTATGTAGGCTGTCTTTCTACTTTCTTGATGAAGTTCTTTGATACACAAAAGTGTTTAATTTTGAGGAGCTCCCATTTATTTATTTCTTTCTTCAGTGTTCTTGCTTTAGGTTTAAGGTCCATAAAACTGCCTCCAATTGTAAGATTCATAAGATATCTCCCTACATTTTCCTCTAACTGTTTTATGGTCTTAGACCTAATGTTTAGATCTTTGATCCATTTTGAGTTAACTTTTGTATAGGGTGTGAGAGATGGGTCTTCTTTCATTCTTTTGCATATGGATATCCAGTTCTCTAGGCACCATTTATTGAAGAGACTGTTCTGTCCCAGGTGAGTTGGTTTGACTGCCTTATCAAAGATCAAATGTCCATAGATGAGAGGGTCTATATCTGAGCACTCTATTCTATTCCAGTGGTCGATATATCTATCTTTATGCCAGTACCATGCTGTTTTGACCACTGTGGCTTCATAATATGCCTTAAAGTCAGGCAGCGCGAGACCTCGAGCTTCGTTTTTTTTCCTCAAGATGTTTTTAGCAATTCGGGGCACCCTGCCCTTCCAGATAAATTTGCTTATTGGTTTTTCTATTTCTGAAAAATAAGTTGTTGGGATTTTGATTGGTATTGCATTGAATCTGTAAATCAATTTAGGTAGGATTGACATCTTAACTATATTTAGTCTTCCAATCCATGAACACGGTATGCCCTTCCATCTATTTAGGTCTTCTGTGATTTCTTTTAACAGTTTTTTGTAGTTTTCTTTGTATAGGTCTTTTGTCTCTTTAGCTAAATTTATTCCTAAGTATTTTATTCTTTTAGTTGCAATAGTAAATGGAATTCATTTCTTGATTTCCCCCTCAGCTTGTTCATTGCTAGTGTATAGAAACACTACAGATTTTTGAATGTTGATCTTGTAACCTGCTACTTTGCTGTACTCATTTATTAGCTCTAGTAGTTTTGTTGTGGAATTTTCCGGGTTTTCGACGTATAGTATCATATCATCTGTAAACAGTGATAGTTTTACTTCTTCCTTTCCAATTTTGATGCCTTGTATTTCTTTTTCTTGTCTAATTGCTCTGGCTAGAACCTCCATCATGATGTTGAATAACAGTGGTGATAATGGACATCCTTGTCTTGTTCCTGATCTTAGGGGGAAAGTTTTCAATTTTTCCCCATTGAGGGTGATATTAGCTGTGGGTTTTTCATATATTCCCTCTATCATTCTAAGGAAGTTCCCTTGTATTCCTATCCTTTGAAGTGTTTTCAACAGGAAAGGATGTTGAATCTTGTCAAATGCCTTCTCTGCATCAATTGAGATGATCATGTGATTTTTCTGCTTTGATTTGTTGATATGGTGTATTACATTAATTGATTTTCTTATGTTGAACCATCCTTGCATACCTGGGATGAATCCTACTTGGTCATGATGTATAATTCTTTTAATGTGTTGTTGGATTCGATTTGCTAGAATTTTGTTGAGGATTTTTGCATCTATATTCATTAGAGAGATTGGTCTGTAGTTTTCTTTTTTTGTAATATCTTTGCCTGGTTTTGGTATGAGGGTGATGTTGGCTTCATAGAATGAATTAGGCAGCTTTCCCTCCACTTGAATTTTTTTGAAGGGTTTGAGGAGAGTTGGTACTAATTCTTTCTGGAATGTTTGGTAGAATTCACATGTGAAGCCGTCTGGTCCTGGACTTTTCTTTTTGGGAAGCTTTTGAATGACTGATTCAATTTCTTTACTTGTGATTGGTTTGTTGAGGTCATCTATTTCTTCTTGAGTCAAAGTTGGTTGTTCATGCCTTTCTAGGAACTTGTCCATTTCATCTACATTGTTGTATCTATTAGCGTAAAGTTGTTCATAGTATCCTGTTATTAACTCCTTTATTTCTGTGAGGTCAGTGGTTATGTCTCCTCTTCCATTTCTGATCTCATTTATTTGCGTCCTCTCTCTTCTTCTTTTTGTCAGTCTTGCTAAGGGCCCACCAATCTTGTTGATTTTCTCAGAGAACCAACTTCTGGTCTTATTGATTTTCTCTATTGTTTTCATGTTCTCAATTTCATTTATTTCTGCTCTAATCTTTGTTATTTCTTTCCTTTTGCTTGCTTTGGGATTAGTTTGCTGTTCTTTTTCCAGTTCTTCTGAGTGGACAGTTAATTTCCGAATTTTTGCCCTTTCTTCTTTTCTGATATAGGCATTTAGGGCAATAAATTTCCCTCTTAGCACTTCCTTTGCTGCGTCCCATAGGTTTTGATATGCTGTGTTTTCGCTTTCATTCGCCTCGAGATATTTACTAATTTCTCTTGCAATTTCTTCCTTGACCCACTGGTTGTTTAAGAGTGTGAGCCTCCATGTATTTGTGAATTTTCTGGCACTCTCCCTATTATTGATTTCCAATTTCATTCCTTTATGATCCGAGAAAGTGTTGTGTATGATTTCAATCTTTTTAAATTTGTTGAGACTTGCTTTGTGACCCAGCATATGGTCTATCTTTGAGAATGATCCATGAGCACTTGAGAAAAAGGTGTATCCTGCTGTTGTGGGGTGTAATGTCCTATAAATGTCTGTTAAGTCTAACTCATTTATTGTAATATTCAAATTCTCTGTTTCTTTATTGATCCTCTGTCTAGATGTTCTGTCCATTGATGAAAGTGGGGAATTGAAGTCTCCAACTATTATGGTAGATGTGTCTATTTCCCTTTTCAGTAATTGCAGTGTATTCCTCACGTATTTTGGGGCATTCTGATTTGGTGCATAAATATTTATGATTGTTATGTCTTCTTGTTTAATTGTTCCTTTTATTAGTAGATAGTATCCTTCTTTGTCTCTTTTAACTGCTTTACATTTGAAGTCTAATTTGTTGGATATTAGTATAGCCACTCCTGCTCTTTTCTGGTTGTTATTTGCATCAAATATCTTTTCCCAACCTTTCACTTTCAACCTATGTTTATCTTTGGGTCTAAGATGTGTTTCCTGTAGACAGCATATAGAAGGATCCTGTTTTTTAATCCATTCTGCCAGTCTATGTCTTTTGATTGGGGAATTCAGTCCATTAACATTTAGTGTTATTACTGTTTGGGTAATACTTTCCTCTACCACTTTGCCTTTTGTATTATATATATCATATCTGATTTTCCTTCTTTCTACACTCTTCTCCATACCTCTCTCTTCTGTCTTTTCGTATCTGACTCTAGTGATCCCTTTAGTATTTCTTGCAGAGTTGGTCTCTTGGTCACAAATTCTCTCAGTGACCTTTTGTCTGAAAATGTTTTAATTTCTCCCTCATTTTTGAAGGACAATTTTGCTGGATATAGAAGTCTTGGTTGGCAGTTTTTCTCTTTTAGTAATTTAAATATATCATCCCACTGTCTTCTAGCTTCCATGGTTTCTGCTGAGAAATCTACACATAGTCTTATTGGGTTTCCCTTGTATGTGATGGATTGTTTTTCTCTTGCTGCTTTCAAGATCCTCTCTTTCTCTTTGACCTCTGACATTCTAACTAGTAAGTGTCTTGGAGAATGCCTATTTGGATCTATTCTCTTTGGGGTGCACTGCACTTCTTGGATCTGTAATTTTAGGTCTTTCATAAGAGTTGGGAAATTTTCAGTGATAATTTCTTCCATTAGTTTTTCTCCTCCTTTTCCCTTCTCTTTTCCTTCTGGGACACCCACAACACGTATATTTGTACACTTCATATTATCATTGAATTCCCTGAGCCCCTGCTCAAATTTTTCCATTCTTTTCCCTATAGTTTCTGTTTCTTTATGGAATTCAGATGTTCCATCCTCCAGTTTACTAATTCTAACCTCTGTCTCATGAAATCTACCATTGTAGGTTTCCATTGTTTTTTTCATCTCTTCTACTCTATCTTTCATTCCCATAAGTTCTGTGATTTGTTTTTTCAGACTTTCCATTTCTTCTTTTTGTTCATCCCTTGCCTTCTTCATGCCTTCCCTCAATGTATTGATTTGGTTTTTGAAGAGGTTTTCCATTTCTGTTCGTATATTCAGAATTAGTTGTCTCAGCTCCTGTATCTCATTTGAGCTATTGGTTTGTTCCTTTGACTGGGCCATATCTTCAATTTTCCTGGTGTGATTTGTTATTTTTTGCTGGTGTCTGGGCATTTAATCAGATTTCCCTGAGTGTGGGACCCAGCAGGTTGAATGACTTTCCTGTGAAGTCTCTGGGCTCTGTTTTTCTTATCCTGCCCAGTATGTGGTGCTAGTCTGTCTGTGGGTCCCACCAGCAAAAGATGTTGTGGCTCCTTTAACTTTGGAAGACTCTCGCTGCTGGGTGTGTGGTGGAGACAGAGGAAAGGTTGTAGGCTGGTTTTAATGGCTTCAAATTGTGAAGTCCTGGGATCTGAATTCCTTGAGAGAGGGATTCCACCTGAGTTGCATTTCACCCCTCCCACGGGGAAGGTTCAGGTGGTAGAGAGCCCTGAAAGCAGCCTGTTTCTGCGTTCGGGGCAGTTGCAACCTGTGTAATCCCAGCGCTGAACCCAGAGGCAACCAAGCCTCCATAGAAACAGCCGCAGTTTCGCCTGAGCTGAGGGCCTATTTTTAGTAGTCAGAAGTTGTTCATTAATGCCACTATTGGTGTTAGGTTGGACTCAGTCTCTACTACTGTTGGAGACTCTTTCCTTTCCCTCCGGGAAGTCACCTGTTGGGGAGGGGCACCAGCCACCGCGGCTTGGGGAACTGCTGATCCGAGGCTCCCAGCCGGCCCAGGAAGCCGCATTTGTGGGAGGGGCACTGGTCGCCAGCTGCCGTGGCTTGGGAAACCACTGATCCGAGGCTCCCAGCCAGCCCGGGAAGCTGCGCGTGGGGGAGGGGCACCGGCTGCCGGCTGCCGCGGCTTGGGGCACCGCTGATCCGAAGCTCCCATCCGGCCCGGGAAGCTGCCCGTGAGGGAGGGGTGCCGGCCGCCAGCCGCCGCAGCTTGGGGGACTCGCCTCTCCAAGTCTCTCAGCTGGACCGGGAAGGAGGGAGGGAGGGGTGCCAGCCTCCAGCCACCGTGGCCTGGGGAAGTGCGCGCCGCTCAGGGACCTCACTGCAGCGGAGTCTCGCAGCTGGTCCAGCCGGTCCAGACTGGGGTACACTGTGTGTTCGGTCTTTGTCGTGGCTCCGGGAGCTGTTCTGTACTGTTTCTAGTTATTTAGTAGTTGTTCTGGAGGAGGAACTAAGACGCGCACACCTTACTAACCCGCCATCTTCTCCGGAAGTAGTTTGAAGTATCTTATAGTTAACATTTAAATTAAAAATTGTAAAGTCTATCCAGACCTACACATCCTACCAAGGAAGAGATATACATCTCTCAGATGTAGTTAAGTGAACAACAAACAAGTTACATAAAAATGCCTATAGTCTTATTATGTGCAGGAAATAGATATATAAACATAAACATAAAAGTAAAGCCTAGGGCAGGCCACAGCGGCTCAGCAGGCAGACTTCTCTGCCTGCCATGTCGGAGACCCAAGTCCGATTCCCAGTGCCTGCCCATGCAAAAAAAAAAAGTAAAAGCCTAGAAGAATACACAGAAAATGCAGTTAATATTGGGGGGAAAAGAACAATGGAATAAAAAAGTGAAAAGAAGACTTTTGCTTTTTTTCCTTACCTAATTTTGTGTTGTCAACATATTTATGAAAATGTAGCATATGTCATGGTTTATTGATTGCTTTGGTCACCCCAATTAATAATCTTCTGTATCCATACCTTTTGCCCTGTAATTTTGACTCTTGGCTGGCTCTGTGTCTTGCTTTTGGGCCTACAGAATGCAAAGTAAGTGCTGATGTGCCAGGTTCAAGGATAATTCTCAAACAGCCAGCATATTTCTCCTTAATCCCTTTCTTGCACAGTTGAGTTTACACTCTTGAAATAACCCTGGGATAGCCTGGTGAGAATGATATAAACCACGCCAGGGAGAGTCCAGTTATCCCAGCCAAAACTCTACTAGAGTATCCTACAGTCCATTAAACCCCAAACATATGAGAGCATCCAGTCAAGAGCAGCAGATCTGCCCACCTGGCCCCTAACGACAAAAGAAGTCTAACTGTGACCAGAAGAATTGTCCACCTGACCTATATAGACTTATGAGCAATAATAAATGCTTATTCTTTTAAGCCACTGAGTTTTTGGATGATTTTGTTATGCCCCAATACTAACTGATACTGTATTCACCATATATGAAATTGTCAAGACTGGAAAAAGATCCATCCATTCTAGTGAAGATGACTTGCTGATTCATACCTCTCCCCAGCATGCAGAAACTCCAAGCCTTTATTACTAATGTCATTATTAGAGTCTGACATCAGAATTTGCCCTATTTTGCCCACACACTGTCCAGTTTCTTGTTTGGAAGGTGCTTACTTCACCTTCCATGAAGCTGGAGCACTACCAAGCTAGGGTGAAGTGGAATTTTCAGCGCATCTTCCAGCATGCTGTGGCATGTGCCTTTATTTACCCTTCATGAGGCCTCTGCAATCGAGGCTGGAAACAAGAAGAGAGACAACAAATTGCTCATAAACTTGCGTTATATTTGGCAGTAGAGTCCAAGTCATTATGAACACAAATAAAATTAAAGCTGCCTTACATATCATTGATTCTGCCCCAGACTGAGCCAGATGTGAAGCAAAAGCTTGGTCATTAATACTTTGTCCCTGGCCCTTGTACATCTTAGCAGACAGTATTATTCAGCATCTTGTTGCAGTTACATAGATCAAATGCTATGGAGCGAAGGGTACAAACCAAAAAACTTGAGAATCAAGAGAGGTTGCACTCTCTCACTAACTTAATGCTGTGATTTTGAGCAAGTTATTTAAATTCTCCAAGTCTTCAAGTTATTTAAATTTTCCAAGTCTTAAATTTCTTTTCAATGACATGAGGATTTTGGATGAGATCTCTTAGGTTCTTCCAAATCGGAACACTCTGAGATCCTGTGAACTATGAAACAAGTTCTAAGGCCTTCCTATCAGAAATACAACCTTTTCATGCCTCTTTAGTTCCTGTAGATTTGGTTGTTCTTTCTCCCTGTCCAAACTGCTCATTTGAAAAACTTGGACAGAATGAAGATTTTAGCTGAAAGCAAACAGAAAAGTAATTGCCATCAGAAGCTCTGTAATACCTCATTGTTAAACTGGATAAGTTGTAAATGTCCTACAAGAAAGAAAAGTTTGAGATTATGGCAAAATCTTCATCTTACATATAAGTAAACTGAGATCTGGGAGGTCATGTAATTTGCTAAACATCATATGGCATCTCAGTGAGCAAGTCTAAATATAGGTTTTGATTCCCAGTTTATCTATTAATTTAATCAAGGAAGATTTACTTACCAGGCATGTACAAGACACTCTGCTAGGAATACAAGACAAACTCATTGTCTTCACAGAACTCATCAAACCCTGTAACCATGATAAGGCAGAGGGAATTATGGAATGCTTTGGGAACCCCAAGTAAGGAATACCTCATTCTGCTTGAAGAGACGGGGAAAGCTTCACGGAGCAGGAGATGACTGAGCCGGGTTTTAGAAAACAAGGAGTTTATAAGAGATACAAGAAAGGGGAGGAAGGGGCAGAGAACACAACAAATGCAAGGGCATTAAAAGAACCAACATATGCCCAGGAGATTGTAAACACCTGTATAAGCTTCAGCCCAAGATGCAGGTTGGGAACGTCAGGAGACATATAGGAAGAAATAGGCAAGAATACATAATGCCAAGTAAGGCCAAGTAAGGGAACTTTGACTTCTACACAAGGGAGATGGAAAATGAGCTACTAAAAATATTGTAAACTGGTAAAGGACCTGGTCATCCCCACTTTCAAAAAAGAGCATGCTCCTAAAGAATGATTTAGAGGAAAAAAGTGATTATGAAAGCAACAAGAACCATGAGAGGCTAATACACATCTACTGCTCTTTCAATTAGTCTCTGCTGGCTTCAATTCCCTCCTGCCTAAAGGTACCATTCACTATCCAAGACTCAATTCCATGGGGAAGGCCTTGGAGCTGACCAAGATGCTGGGAGGAGCTGGACCCAGGCCCAGAGCCTGCTGCTGCTCACAGCTGGCTCAGGCTGAAGGCTGTGCTGGTCCTTAGGAAGAGACTCCCCTACTATTATTGGGAACAGGTTGAGGTAGTAAAGGGTGTAACTTACTGGGCAAATCCAAGCAAGAGATTTACTATCCTGATGGCTGTGTGACTTTGACACTTGTTCTGGTTTGAATCCGTTGTATACCCCAGAAAAGGCAAATTCTTTAATCCTCATTCAATATTGCTGGGTGGGATATTTTTTCCATGAAGATGTGACCCACCCAATTGTGGGTGGTAACTTTTGATTAGATGGTTTCCATGGAGATGCATCTCTACCCATTCAAGGTGGAGTTGCTCAAGAAGCAAACATTTTGGAAAAAGTTTTGGAGGAATCAGAACCAACAGAGTCCACACAGCTAAAGACCATTGGAGATGAAGAAGGAAAATGCCCCTGGGGGAACTTCATGACACAAGAAGCTGAGAGAGAAAGCTAGCAGACATTGCTATGTGCCCTCAACTGAGAGAGAAACCCCACACTTCATCAGCCTTTCATGAGTGAAAAGTTGGTGCCTTAATTTGGACATTTTCACAACCTTAGAACTGTAAACTTGCAACTTAATACATTCCCCTTTTTAAAGGCTGTTCCATTTCTGGTATATTGCATTCTGGCATCTTACAAACTAGAACAACAAGATTATTTTATTTCTCTAAGCCACGGGCACTCATTTATGAAATGGAGATAACACTGACACCTACCTCATATCATCAATATATTAAATGAAATGAAGTATGTGGAGCACCACTACAGATTCTGGCACTCAATAATCAATAATTATGTTTATTATCATTTAGTGTCATATAATCAAACATCTTGCCTATTCCAAAGAAGTTTGGAACCTGACAGCAGGTCCTAGAATCACTCTCTTCTTTAGCCTTCCCCCTTTCTTCCCTCTCTAAAGATCTCAGAGACAAACTATTACATTTTAAAGACTTTTCCCCTGCCCCAAATCCACATTTTTCACATTCTTATGAATGTAAGATTTAGACTAAGTGTGATAAAAGATCAGATCTGCTCTTGGAGTAGGCAATCTTTTAAAAAATGATTTCCTTTTCTCCACCACAGATAGGACTCTCTCTTAAAAGGTGCAAAGGGAACTACACTCAAAATATACACTATAGGTTTATGTTCCATACAGAAAAAAGCAGCTTGCCTACCTCACTTCTCCCTACCTCATGATGGTTTTTAGAGCCAAGAAGTTGGGCTAAAAATGAGTCAAAAATGAGAATAAAGGTAAATCTTTTGTATTGCTGGGAAATTTTAATGTCTCAATGTCATTTAAGATTTTGGCAATATTAAAAGACCAGCGATACTTCTTACATAATGGAGCCAAAGAAATGAGGAAGGGAAAGAAGGAGGGACGGAGCAAAGGAAACAGTAGCTCTTACCTAAATAATTCTTCAAAACTATGAAGCTTTACTTATAACTTTAGAAATTCACAGTCAAGATGGAAGTGCTACCTTTAGAACTGTAACCTTAGAAGAAGGTGGCAGGCTTTCACCAAGCATTTTATATCAGAAGTGTGGGTTTGAAATCAAGGTTGATTTCCTCACTTTGGAGAATCACTAAAATTAACATCACAAACAAAAAAATGCTGTTAATAACACTAAAAACAAGGGAATACCTTGAATTTAACTATATCATTTTTAGTTAAGTCCTTGGTAAAATGCTGCATTTACAAAAACATGCAATTGGTTAAGTTGAGGACCCAGGTAATTCAAATACCCAAATTTACTGAGCTTTTTGGTTAGTTTGTCTGTTTGTTCAATTTGCTTCACATTTGATTGATCCTTAGACTGAAATAACCAAATGATCTGGCTGAGCCCTCAGATGGGAATAATTCTGTAGAAAACATGGCAAAGTATGATACTATTTTTGTGAAATTATATAAAACTGCTGCTTAGAGTTTAAATTAGCACAACTTTTAAAAGCAACTGGCAACACAATAATGAGGATCATACTAAGCTGTTTGCTGACCACACTCCATATACTGTACCTATTCCTTCCATGGCTTCTCCCTAATCTTTTCAGCAACACTAGAAGGTAAATATTCTTCTTATCCCTATTTTGCAGATGAAAGAAACTGAGGCACGGGGATGTTAAACAACTTATCCAAGGTGACACAAGTAATAAGTGGTAGAAGTAGGATCCCAGACCCCACTGTTCTTAATCACCATGCTAGGGTATTTCCAAAAAGTCACAAGGACATGTGCAAAGACTTACTTCCAAGCATGTTGAGTTAGTAAAATTATTATGATTTAGTTCTGCTTTGTTTCACCTGGATTGTTACTAAATGCAGCAGCTGTTTTTTAAGTAAAACAAATAGTAGTTTAACAACATTTCCCAATTTGCTCTGTTTTTTTTCCACTCTCTCTTCTTCTTGTTATAATATTGACCTTCCTCAGCCTGTTAACTCATGCCTTTCTACTAGGGAAAGCAGTACAAGAAGGGGTTGCCTTACACCCACACAATGGAGCACAAGACAACTACAAAAAAAAAAAGATTAAGAAAGATCCCAATGAGTTCATATGGAGTGCTTTCCCAGGTATACTGTTAAGTGAAAACAGCAAAGTGCAGAAGAGTATTTATAGTATGCCACTCTTTGTGTAAAAAGAAGTGACTATAATAAAATACATATGTGCAAAGGAAATATAAGAAGGATTGACCAGGAGCAAAAGAGATTGGTTATTTATTGGAGGTGGGTGTGAAAGGGCTGGAAAGATGCTGTACTGGTTTGAAGCTATTATGTACCCCAGAAAAGCCCTTAATCCTCATTCAATATTGCTGGGTGCAATCTTTTTTATCATTTCCATGGAGATGAGCCCTCAACTGTGGTTGGTAACTTTTGATCAGATGGTTTCCATGGAGATGTGTCTCCACCCATTCAAGGTGGGGTTGCCTACTGGAGCACTTTAAGAGGGAACCATTCTGGAAAAAGTTTTAGAGCTCACACATCCAGAGGCTTTTGGAGATGAAGAAAGAAAATGCCCCCGGGGGAGCTTCATGAAACATGAAGCTGGGAGAGAAAGCTAGCAGATGTCGCCATGTGCCCTTCCAGCTGAGAGAGAAACCCTGAACATCGACAGCCTTCATGAACCAAGGTATCTTTCCATGGATGCTTTAATCTGGACATTTTTATAGCCTTATTTTAATCTGGACATTTTCATAGCTTTAGAACTGTAAACTTGCAACTTAATAAATTCCTCTTTTTAAAAGTCCTTCCGTTTCTGGTATATCACATTCCAGCAGCTTACAAATAACCCAGAAGGAAAGAGTGGGAATGAAGCAGGAGGAATAAGGTCAGAATGGCACTGCTCTGAGGAGATGTTCTGTGTAGTTCTGGCTCTTAGAATCACACTTATGATTCATATACCCTTCACATACCCCTGAAGAGTAAACAAAACTAACTAGGATGAGGAGCAGGGTGGGGGGATGCCAAAATGCAAGACAAAAATGAAAAAATAAAATGAACTCTTTTACAGATAAATCACAAAAACAAACTGAAGGGAGTGAGGATTAAAAAAGTAAATAGAAAATTTTAAAATAAAATCCTAACCTAAGTAACTATAGAAAACAGTGTCTTGACTGGATACTGTTAGGCTGAAAAAAAAACTGTACATAAGTGCTGTAATCTAACTGAGTCAGTAAATGTGTTTCTCTCGGGGAAAGGTGCTAGCAATCCCGAAACTACTTTATGTGTGCACTAGAATTAAACGTATAAGTACAATGTAGAAAATAAGAAGCAGGTTTCTCACTATTGTATAAGGAATTTGAAATAAAGAAAAGAGATGAGAAATGAACTCTAAGGTAGCACTATAAATTCATGTCTTTAAATATACCCAGATATCTTACATGATAGATTAGATAGATCAGTGGTAGATTGATCAATTGATCAACTAATAGATTCAGAAATACAGATGTGTGGGTTGTTTCTCACACATATATTTTCTAGTTAAGTCTGCTGACAGGTTTATTAATACCCCAGTAGTAATAAGCATACTTAGGCCATGATCTCAGTTTCTAATCACCTTGGACAGTGTAGTTGATTCCAAACTTAGGGCTGGGAAAATACAAGATGAGTCTGGAATGTAATGTGAACAAAAAAAGTAAGGAGGTGTCCAAAAAAAGCTAAGAACTTATCAAGACAGCACAGGCATCAACCTGAAGGAGCTCCTAATGGACAAAGCTGGAACATTTAAGTAACAAAATAATGATAATAATGCATTATAGCTCATAGAATAAAATAAATATCCATGAGTCCATACTGACAAAATAATCAATTGACTAAATAGATCAAAGAGAAGAACAGTTCTTCCTTGAACAGAATTCCAATTAATAAATGTAGAAGGAAAGAGGGAAATAGAAAATCACCATTATGCAAACACTATAAGTGTTACAGACAAGATTCACTGATGGACACTAAAATCAGTAGGTGAAAATTTGAGGAGAAACAGTCTCAACACATTTCCTCTAAGGTATCTGTTAACAACAGGGGTAAAGACAGTAGTTTTACAATAGAGAAATCCAGCATAAATCACCTTTATTAGAAATAAGACATATCAACATCATGAACCCCATAATATCATGTACTAAAGACACAGATTTATTTCTGTGAGATCCCTCAAAAAAATGCCTAATCTCAGTACAATCATGAGAAAATTCCAGGCAAACCCAATTGTTTAAGGATGATTAGGTCAATAAAACCAAGGAAAGACTGAGGAACTGTTACAGATTTCAGAGACTAATAAAAAATCACAACAAAACCTACACACAAATATTTATAGTAGCATTATTCACAAAAGCCAGAAAGGTGGAAACAACACAAATGTTCATCAACTGATGAATGGATAAATAGAATATGGTATACCCATATAATGGAATATTAGCCAGCCATCAAAAGGAATAAAATGCTGATACATGCTACAATGTGGATGAATCTTGAAAACATCATTCTAACTGAAAGAAAGCAGTAAAAAATGATCACATATGAGTTCATTGATACGAATTATACATAACAGAAAAATCCATAGGAACAGAAAGGATATTTATGGTTTCTTAGGGCTTAGGATGGGGGTGGGATAAGGAGATGAGGCAATAAGGGGGTGACATCTAAATGGTACAGAGTGTCTTTTTGAGTGATGAAAGTGTTCTATATTCTCTATGGTGATGGTTGCACATATCTGAGAATACGTCAAAAGCCACTGTACATTTTAAATGGGTGAACTGTGTGATATATGAATTATATCTCAATAAAGGTATTTTTTAAAGGTGCAATGTGGAACCCTAAAAAGAATACAATGTGGGATGAAATCCTGGAATAAAAATGTAAAAGGACATTAATAAGAAAATGTGAAATTCAAATGAGGGACTTGGCTTGGTTTTTTGGTATTGTACTAATGTTAATTTCCTGGCTCTGATATTTGCACTATGATTAAATAAGATATTAATATTAGGGCAGCTATGCAGGAAACTCCCTGCATTACTTTTGCAAATTCTTTGTAAGTTTCGAAGCAGTATAAAACCTAAAAGTTAAAAAAGAAAAGTATTATCCTTACTCAAATACAATTGAAGATAGACTTTTGAAGTAAACCTCTTTTGAAGAGAAAGATGAAATTTGGGGAAAAATAACTGACATGAAAATTAAACCAGGGGAACTACATTTGATTTAAAATTCCCAGTTTTTGACAGTTATAATTTACGAGTCTGCATCAACAATTTAATCCCTTGATTAAATACATGAATATTTATGTATATTCATGCTTCAGCTGTAATCTATCTTAATTTTCTGTTTCCAGCAGAGAAGCATCTCTCTCTTACCCAAAGACAGGGACCCCAAGAACTTTTTGTTGTTGTTGTTGTTGTTGGTTGGTTTGCCTTTTTCATCTCTTAGCTGTTTACAGTTCTGAACTGGGAAAAGCCTGTAATACATGCAATTTTCAGCCCAAAGGAATGTATCTCTAAGATGGATATCTTGGGCAGTTTATTTCAGTTTTGTCTGGCAAGGCATCACCTTTATTTGCTCTCTCACATTGCAAAAAGAGACAGATTTGGGTGTCTGTTTTGTTCTTCTTTTCTTCTATCCCATTCTTCGCTATTTAACAGTGTCTGTCACTAAGAGAACGATCAGGAGGAAGCTATGCAAGTTCGTCAGTCAGGGCCGAAGAGCCCAGGAACCGTTTGTTACAACAGCAAAGGGAATGGAGCATTTATAATGAAGCCTCCAAGCACAGACTAATTAATACCTCTCTCTTCTTTGAAGAAAATGACCCAATATTGAACTCTAGTGGCTTATACAACATTTTAATTTACTATCTGCTGAGAGGATGCCTACTTTATAAATTGTATTCCTGTTTATTCAGTCTCCCATAACACTAGCAGTCCTATGGATTGGAGAGTCTCCTCCCTTCCCCTAACCCCCACCCTGGCTAAGGTCTAAGAGAAACTTGACTTGGACAAGTAGATATTTAATATATGTCATATACTCAGGAGAAGCCAATAACTTCAAATTGTTGCTCTCCTTCCCTAACTCTACTTTCCCCCATGCTCTTACTGGGGAAGTGTTTGCAAAGATTTGCTTTCTAGACCACAATTCAGAAAATAGGCAGGAGATAAAGACCCTTAGAGATAACAGGGCTAACTTCCCTGGTAGCAAAATGAAAAGTGCTGAGGAATTAAGAAAGGCACCCTGGCAAGGTACAAGAAGTTCCTTTGATGACACTCATGAAAATGCCAAGACTATTGAGCCTTTCTTCAGCTGTGCACTAAAGTGGTGGGGTTAGATGGCCTTGAAAGGACTTTCCAGGTCAAAATGATTCTGCAATTATGCCAATGTTGCATAGATCTGCCAGATCTACCAAAGAAGAATACAGGATGGCCATATGCCCCTCAATAATTGGGACATAGTTATACTAAAGAATTGTCTGTTGCTCAGCTGAAATTCAAATTTAACTGAGACTGTACTTTTTTTCTGTCAACTTGCCACCTCTTCTGAGAAATGGGTAAGTAATACAATGATTTAACTTCCAGGCCTGGGTTTCTGTAGAAATCGACTACTTCCTAACTCCGGTGCTCAGACAATTTATTTAATGTCATTAACTCTCCATTTCTTCATCTTTAAACTGGAATACAAATAATAAAACTTCCTCCTAGATTGTCGTGAGGAGTAAATCAAATAACCTACACAGTGCTTAACACAGTATCTGATAGATACTGAACACCCAATAAATCCTTGCTCATATTATAATTACTTCATTATTACGGCCTGCATTGAATATATATTTGTTGCAAGAGCAACCAAGACAATAATCAAAGCCTAGATTTTATCATAAAGATAGAAAATGTCTTTGCTAAGCAAGGCAAAAAGAGAAGAAGTCTGTGAAGAAATTGAGAATCCCTAAATTATGCTATAAGATTTTCCTGTAATCCCTTAATAATAATTACTGTCAGGCTTCAGAATGAGAAAAGCTTACAGAAGTTTCTTGCACTGTTTTATACATTTCATTTTTCATTTAAATTCAGAATAAGAGGCAAAATAATTGTAGTGAAACAACCAAGATAAGCCCAAACAAAAATGAGGAAAAGGTATATATGTAAATTAAGAACACACTTATTACTCATCCTTTAAAAAAAAAAGAATTGCCAGTGAGCTCAAGTACAATATTTCTGTCTAGAGGCTGGTTTACAATCCTTTTCCAAGATTACCTGTGCCTGGATAACAGCCAATGTTTAAGCTCTTCTCTTAGAAGCATCCTATCTACCTCTTCCACCTTCATTTCCTCAAGAAGTCTCCCAAGAACCTATCAACACCAATACAAAAGCTGTAAAATAACATTTTCCTCTTGGCTGGATACAAAAATCAGAATTGCAGAACAGTCTCAATGAAAGCTGTTTGAATCACTATCAATTCATCCTTTCTGCTGACTGGAAGGGTAAAATATAAATAAATAAAAGGGATTCTAAATGTCCAGTTACACCAGCAGTTTCCAAAGACTATCTCCTCTTTCCCAGGATCCAGGATCAACATAAAAGATTCATTTTCTTTATAACAAGTATTCATAGGTATTTGAGGGTGTTCCATAGACTCAAATGAGTTATTTTTCTTTTTTTGGCCATGCAGATTAATTATTCCTGTCAATTCAAGTCTGTCTTCCTACTAACAAATCCCAGTGGGTCTCCATCCCCACTCAATCTCTAAACTCCAGATTCCAACATTTTAATGAATTTTTTTTTCTGCATTACATGATGCTCAATAGTGCTGCCTATAAAGGATATGGTTCTCTATAGAGCTTTCCTTTTTTGTTGTCATTCCAATTTCCTTGAAGAAGAAAATAGCCTTGGCAACTTCATCAACTTCATGAGTACATGCTGACGTTTGTTGTGGGGGATTTTCCCAGTGATTTTAGGAACAGTGTTCTAGTCATCACATTCCCATTTTCACTAAGGAATTTGGGGTGATCAAGTTGGGAGTTGAGTACATTAAATGGCAGCTTTGCTGTATGTATGCAGTGGCCTGCTTGGAACGGAGGACCAAGTTCACTTAGATTTCAGCTCCCTAAAAATAAATGGAAATTTAAAGCTATGGAAACAAAAATGTTGAATGTGAAAATATTTTGTAAAATTAAATTACTCACTAAATTATTAGCATACTGTTTATTTTACTTTGACGAGAAGGAAGAGAAAGCTGTGTAGATAGCCACCTTTGAGACTTGATGGAGCCAATGAGACAAGAGGATGAGAGAAAGCTTTGGAAGGTATTGTGGAATTAGAAGGGTCAGTTTGAAGGTCCACACTCTATTATTTATTATTGTTTTATCTCTCTGAGCCACAGTTTCATCTGTAAAAGGCAAATAAAAATGCCTACCTCAGAGGCTATTGTTTGACTAGCATCATAATGTATATAGCACCACCAAATATTGTGTTCTTTCCCATTATTCTCTTCTTCGGCATTTCCTTTGTAAATGAAAATATAACTGAAGAGGCCACAATTTGATTTCTCTATTATTTCTTAGCATTTTTGTTATTAAGACTTCCAAAGTGATTCACCTTACAGGGCTATAAGCAGAGGAAAACAAAAAATATATGGTAGGAAGGGATTGATGACTTGTGTTGAGCAGAGACGACACTCAAATTCATCATAGAATAAAGTAGGAGCAAAGTTTATTCTTAGGCCTAATTAAACTCATAAGTTGCTATTCACATCTTCCTCATAATGGAATTCTTCACCCAAGTCAGAGCCTAAGATTACTGAGAAAATGAGTCATGAAGACAGATCTGGAAATATAAAAACAATCTAGGTAATGGAAGACCTTCTAATGAGAACAAACATCTTTATCAATCATGGATACAAATCACTGTATCGCAATTCCAGGAGAGTGACCATTGTGTGAACATCTTCTAAGTTACTACAGATGATTCCGGTCCAGATAAGAGCTAACCCAGTGCATTTCAGTGAAAGAACGTGTGCCTAGAAGATAAGAAAGTCCTACATCAGAGACCAGAAGAAAATAGTAATCACTAAAATGTGTTAGGTTAAAAAAAAAAAAAGGAAACTGTAATAGAAGAGTCCCTGTCCCTTCTGCCAAATAATTAGATAACCATGGAATCTCTTTCCTTAAAGAAGAATCTATATGGAAAAGAATACATGTATGTTGAATTAAGTGTCTTCTCTCCCTGCCCCCACCCCACCGCATGTACTGAAATAACAATAACCAACACTTGACCCCACTTATTTCATTTTAAAAAGCACTTTCAGCAAAGTTGTCTAATGTCCTTCAAAACTGTGAGAGACCATGCACTAGAGTAATTTTCCAGAAACCTACAACCTCCAGATGGGTCCCTGGACCAGATAAGTTCTGAAATGTAGAGGGCCCAGCCTCTCCAGAACATCAGCTAGCTCCATCCCCCTATCCCATATTATCAACAGCTCCTTCCAACATGAAAAAGCTGAAATTGTAACCCATACCAAACTCTGAAATCTGTTCTACAACTAATTGTTGCAATGTACTTTGAAATTTATTGTTTTTTGTATATATGTTATTTTTTACAAAACTTAAAGAACAATATTTCTTCTAGCCTCCAGTGTTTTGGAGCAGCTAGAAGGAAGAATGTGAAATAGTGGAGTGGTAACACATAACAAACTCTGAAATCTGTTCCGTAACTACTTGTTGGAGTGTATTTGAAAATCATTGCTTTTTCTTTCTTTTGTTTGTATATATGTTATATTTAACAATAAAAAGCTGGGCTTGGGAAAAAGTCATCATAGTCATTCTGTCAAAATATTCAGCTTGAACTAATAGAAATGGGACACAGATTTGGGAAGGAAATAGTATATTTTCTAGGGTCTGAGTATCCAGAGATTTACAGCAAAGGGGCCTACCTTAAAGAGGAAACCTAAAGCTCACCTGTAAAACTTTATCACCAAGAGTTATTACATAATTACTTATCTACATGCCTTTTTTCCTCTAAGGGACTAAAAGCTTCTATGAGTTTTGCATCTTCCATGGCTCCTAGTAAAATGCCTGGCTCAAATATATTGAACTTAATTTGATTTTATGACAGCATTTGATCAAAAGTTTTCTGGGCTGGATTCTGAAGTCAGATAAACCTAGATTAAAATCAGGTTCATCACTTACTAGTGTGTGACTAAAAAAATTAATTAGCCTATCTTTCCTCAATTCCTCATCTATGAGAGAGTTGTGGTAAAGATTAAAAGAGATAATGAATATGAAACACTTAACAGGGTGCCTAGCAAATTATAAGTATTTAACAAACTTTGTCTTTATTAGTTTTATCATTGACTTCTTTACTTTTGCTTCTCACACACATAATCCAGGGTGCCAAGAATTATGCATATGTCAGCCAGCCAGAAGCCCAAATAAATCAATGAACATCAGAAGGAAACCAATCAATCTTCAAGTTTTTTTACTTTGACAAGATGCTGGTGATGAGAAAAAAATTCTGTGGCAAAGGTGCATTTTCATTTGTCATCAAAACACAGTCAGGTGATGTCACAGCTAGTGAAAGTTTTTACAAATGAAAATAATTCTACTAATACTGTGCCATATCCTTCAGGCTTCTTCAAAGATCAAAGCAACCAACACACACACACACACACACACACACACTCACACATACACACACACACACATACATACATACGTACACTTGGCTTTTGAAAAACTGCCGAAATCAAAAAATAGCTTGAGCTATCACAACACAAAGTTTCACTAGAACAAGAATGAGAATAATTAATAAACTAATTAATAACATTATTATGGCCCGAAGACTACATTATTCTCAGAATGTTGGTTTAGCATTGAAAGTGAAGTTGTTATTTTATAGTTCATGAAGTTACATGCTCAGAGAGGATGGATATTAGGGGAAATAAGCAGAGAAAATCATCTGAATTTATTTGAGGCAAATCCAAGAAGATAATATTGGAGCCTTAGGTCAGGACCTGGATTTGGCCTTGTTCTAGACACAGAAGAATTACGTGTTTGTGCTGTTTCTCAGATATATATAAAAAGGAATTGAATTCACATATGTGAATGACATTGGACTATGTCATTTCGAAGCAGATAAAGTTTTAAAGTGAACTATACCTAGTTCGAAAACAGTGTCATTTGATTTTGCCCTTTTCCTGCTATTCCCAGCTTCTATATGCATTGACTGTTGCCCAAATCCCCTTCCTAAAGGGTTTAGCAATACTTAAATTTGGTAAAGAGCATTCCTACCTCCAGGAGATACCTCTCCTTCATAATTATGGATGAGTGATATATAAACAAATGTGATGCCCAGAACTGGAGTCAGTTCTGCTCTGAAATATTCACACATCAAACAATTCTCTTTCCTCATTTTAATAAAGACATTCTGACCATATTATCATAGCTACAGGACAGATTGTATAGCTCTCAAAACTCATTTGATCTTAGTTATCTAAGCCTTGCTTTAATCGAAGATAACGGAAATCATTTCCCTATGTAAAAAGGTTAAGCTTAGTAAAAAAGCAAAAGCTTTTCTGGCTCATTCTAAATAGGCTTGGAGAAAGAATTGCTAAGTGTGAAACTCCTTACCTACTGCATTTCATTGATCAAAGCATTTTGTTAAACAAGCAAATGCAGAATTTGGAGAGGCATTCAAAGGGTTTGTATTTTGGAAGTTAATACCCTTTGCTTAATTTATCATTGATTTACATTCTCTTTTCCTCTCTTATACTAGAGCCATACATATGGGAATATACCAAGATTTGTCTATTTGTCTAGAATGAGGCTTGAATTGTGCACACTCAGAATATTCATGGGGGGTCATGAAGTGTAAGATGTGTACATTCTTTCGGATCCCATCACCCAGGGCTTGGCTCTGGACTCTCTCAACATCACACAGTGGGTGCTTTCCAATACACTCAGACACAGCAAATCCCAAGAATGGAAGGTGTGTACATGTTCTCCTCACAATCTGTTTGGCAGGCAGCACTTTAGTCCCAGCAGCCTTAAGGAAAGTACTCAACATGAGGCACCCAAAGGCTTGAGGGAGGGAGAGAGAAATGCTTCCTTTCACCTGCTCTTTTTGCTTGAGCATCTGCTGGTCAGGCACAGCCTGATCCCCAGTCCACAGAAGAGTATCTCCCAGCTCTGCTGCCCTTCCTCATTCCCCTGCCTTAGTTCTAAATATTTCTCTGCATCCACCAGAGAGGAGATTTAACTACCGCATTGGCTCCAGCTAGAAATGGCACAACTTTCTTTCCTGACATCTCACTTGTCTCTTTCCCAAACCTTCTTTCCTACACCTCTTCCCTCCTCCTTCCAAATCTTGAGAGCTAGAATCGTTC
The DNA here is from genome assembly GCF_023851605.1 of Tamandua tetradactyla. Classification (NCBI taxonomy): domain Eukaryota; kingdom Metazoa; phylum Chordata; class Mammalia; order Pilosa; family Myrmecophagidae; genus Tamandua; species Tamandua tetradactyla. The sequence continues at coordinate 168,333,130 of NC_135327.1, forward strand.
ACATGCAAAATCATTCACATGCAAAATATTCATTTTAGTTATAAAAAACTACTTTTCCCATTCAGAATGCTTTTCAACCTTGTATAATAATAATAATAACAATAACATTTCTGGATGCCATGTGCCAGGCAATACATTTTACATTTACTCTCCCAATCAGCCCTGTAGAGTAGAAATTAGGAGCAAACAAACCAAGGCCTGGGTGGGTTAAGTAACTTGGCCAAGGTCAAATATTGTAAGTGATAGAGACAATATTCAAATAAGGTCCGTTCAGATGTCAAAGTCCAGCTTCTCACACTGCCCCACACTCATTGATAAGGTCAAGGTGGGAGACACAAAGCAAAAATAAGATTAAAGCACCAGGAATTTGTTGAATACAAATTTGTTTCTCTTCAAGCTTATCTGAAACCAAATCAGAAGAAAGATTTCATTTTATTTCAAGAAAACACAAACACAGCAATATAAGTGAAAGTAGTCTAAACTTTTGATTTATATTAACATTAATTTGTATTAACATGTGTAGAACCTATAGATGGTTATGTTTAAATGAATACTGGCAATGGAATAGAATATACACATATATTTATATATAATATATATATATATATATATATATAAATAGGCACCCTGACTGATTTATGGGCATTGTGTCTCTTAATAACTCACAGTTAGCAATTTCCAATTTTAACCAAGTTCTTTCAATAAGAGCTTGCTCAAAACACTTAACATTGTTTTCTTTGAATATCTGTGGTTAGAACAAATACCACCCACCATGATAACCTGGTCAGTTAAACCCACACTTAATGTTTTACTACTACCACCCACATACCTGCTCTGCCCAGGGTTTGCCCTATGGGTCAAATCATCCCTGTGTTCTCTCCCCCAGGACTGTGAGCTCTGTACCCTACTCAAGATGGCTATGTTCTCTCACATCTCCAATTCTGCAGTCATTTCTGCACTCATGAAAGCCATAAACATCCTTGACCTTAGCTTCTATTTTAGTTTCCTAGGCTGCTTAATGCAGATACCATGAAATGGGTTGGCTTTAAACAATAGGAATTTATTAGCTTATCGTTTGAGGCCATGAGAATGTCCAAATCAAGGTGATGCTTTCTTCCCAAAACACAGCTGCCAGTGATCCTTTAGCCCTTTGCCACCTGGCAAGGCACGAGGCAGTGTCTGTGGCTCTTTCCCTTTTCTTCCAGGTATCGTTTCTCTCTCCCGTTCTCCCTCTCTCCCACCTCCCCCCACCCTTTTTCTCTCTCTTCTTTTCTCTCCATCCCATTTATAAAGGACTTGGAATAAACGGATTAAGACCCACTCCAAACCATATCTTAACTGAAGTAACTTCATCAAAAGGCCATATGTACAATAAGTTTATACCCACAGGAATGTATTAGCTTTAAGAACATGATTTTCTGGGGTACAAACAATTCCAAACCACCACAACTTCTGTCCTTACAAATCATTTTCCAACATATATATATGTGTTTACAAATGTTTATGGAAATGAATTTATTCATTTTTTCTGAATGCAAGCCAAATAACTTTTTCGCTGATTTTTTTCAAGACATGATAGATGCTAGTTTAGTAAAAATATTTTCACCTGCCCTATAATGCAATTCTAATGATAAAAAAAATTTGCACTCTAACTTCGATTTACCCTCATTTGGGTCAGTTTCAAATGGCCATTCTTAACAGAATTTGCTACTTCATTAATGATATCATGCAATCATCTGTTTAGTTCTGTTTACATCACAAACATCAATTTTCTTCTTAGCAGTAATCTCTTTAAGTCATGAAATCATTGAATATTGATCAAATCTGATTATTCTAAATATAGACAGCTAAAAAGAGGGACTGTTTATGCCAAGTATTGTATGAAACGTGAACACTATCAATTAATTTGTCAGAAAATATTTATAAGGACTTAAGTTGTTCATTAAAATCTCTATCCCTTCCATTTAGAAATTTGTCATCTAAATCAGCAATGCCCAATGGAAATATAACTCACGTCACCTATGTAATTTAAAATTTTCTAGTAGCCACATAAATAAGGTAAAAAGACATAGGTAAAATTAAATTTAATAACTTCATTACACCCAACATATCTGAAATGTTACCAATTGAATATGTAATAATATAAATTATTAATGAGTTGTCTGACATTCTTTTTTGTTTTAAATCTTCAATAAGCTTATGGTTATACTTATAAAACATCTCAATTCAGACTAGCCACATTTCAAGCGCTCAGCGCTATACGAGGCTATTGGCTACCATATTGGCCAGCACAGATATAGATCAGTGGTTCTCAATCTCAGCTGGCATATCGAAGTCACCTAGGGAGCTTTTAAAAATCTTGATGCTCAGGCCACATTGAGACCAATTACCTCCAAATCTCTGGAGGTACAACCCAAACATCAATACATATTTAAAGCTCCCCAAGGGATTCCAAGAGACAGCCAAAGTAAAGAAGAACCACTTATTGAAAACAATATGGAAAATGTCAATGAATACATATATGTCATCATTTGTTCATTCAAATATCAGGGGACACGATGGTGAATAACACAGTCTCTACAGTCCAGGAGCTCATAGTCCATAAGAGCAAATTCAGCAAATATTTATAATGTGGTGATAACTGCTCAAATGGAAATGAGAGCAAAATATAGCAGGACAGCAGAGAGGGAAAGAGCAACAATGCCTGATAAAGGTACACATGTCTAATGCTGCCTGATAAATAAATAGGAGTTAAATGGACTTGTATCAGGGCTGGGGAATATGTTTTGGTTGGGGCAATTAGGAGGTTGTCAGCAACCACAGCAAGAAGCATTTTCCTTAATACTATAGAAACCTCATTAATCAGAAACTAACTAATTTGTATTTTTAAAAATTCTGATAGAAGTTGGATGAGAATTTGCTTTTGCAGACATGTGTGTGTGTGAAACATTTTAACAGAAAGTTAAAAATTCTAAATAAAATCATCTAAACCAATATAAACTATGAACAAATTTACAAGTGCAGTCCTCTTAACTTGTTAATTTATACCACTGTATGAGAAGTTACTTAGTTGTATTTTTAAATAAAAGTGTAGTGATTTAGTTTTATTCCAAATTAATATCTTTTGTGATATAAACACGAGTGCTCCTGAATTTGTTCTTCCCCCTTGGAATATGCTTATACTAAGAAGTAAACATTTTCTACTGTACAATCTACTATGACTGCACAACAAGAATATGCCTCCCATGACTTTTTTACCTCTTTTTTTCTGACTAATACATTTTTATTCTCTTATTTGCTCAAAAATCAACTCAGAAAGCACCATCTCCATAAAGCCTCTCCTGACCACCACCAATCACCAATGAGAGAGCTCACCATCCTTCTGTCCTACCTTTGGACCTGGTACACTGTGGAAAAGAGTCTTATAACACTTAATCATATAAACAGTAAGCACAAAACTGAATGATATTTTCTTTCAAGGTATGTATTACAAGGATAGGTCCCAAACCATCTTTTCCTCTTTGTGTTTCCAGTGCCAAACACAATGTGTGGCACCAAATTATAAGTACTCAAAAATATTTGTTCAATATAGATTTAAAAAGAGAAAATGGCACCTGGTAGAGCCAAAATCAGAACAAAAATCTACTTCTACAAGATAAAGATTGCATGCAGTAAGTAGGGATGGGCAGAGATTTCTTCAAGCTATTTGAGATTATTTCACCTTAACAGGAAAGGAAAAATAACCAGAAGTGTCAGCTTGTACACTGGGAACTCTCCTAAAAATAAGATTATCTCCCCTTGAAAGGAGAAACATATGTATCATGGTTTCTACACTTAGGATTTAGGGAGTGAATGTGTTTTGCTCTAATAGCAAAATAATTGGAGTTCTGTCAATGGTCAGCATGACCCAGCCAGAAAACTTTTTATTTACTAAACTCGTCTTTCTAGGTAAAACAAAGCAGTTGGGACAAAAGAAATAGTAATTTTCTTCCTAAATCTTTCCCTAGTTCTTCAGAAAAAAACAAGTCAATTAGAAATAGAATTAGCAAAGATGGAGCAGTGTGGCTCTGGTCTGCTCTGATGGACAAGAGTCATGGGCAAGAATGGGGCAAGGGTGACAGGTGAAACCCCCATCATTCACCTACTGAAGAAGCTGGGTTTGCATTGTAATGTTTTAAATGTCCCTCTAGGACCGAACTCTACCTACTCTGATCTCCTCCAGGCAGAAAAAAATGGGGACTTACACAGTGGAGACATGATACATGAGACTTCATCACACTGCATCTGCTGTTGTTCTCATTCTCCTGAGGGACAGAATTCCTGGAACATAAGCATGTCTTAAATTGGGGCCATGAGTGAGAAATGGGGGACTCATAGATGTTGGTATTGCCTTCTTTATTTATAATGCTCAAAAAAAGAGAAATAGACCTTTCCCCTGTGGTATACCAGGTAAAGCTTACTGAACCCAATTAAACATATGGTTAAGCAAGGGATATTTGGATAAACTTGACTTAAACCAATTCAGAATCCATTCAATGACAATGGATGATGGGATTCTTCTACTATTGACTTTGTTCATCTCTAATAAAACAGAGATTATCACTGAATTATTAAGGCTTCTTATGGCTCACACCATTAAAAACTTTATACAAAATATACATTTTTATATATGTTGTGTGTGTTTGTGTGTGTGTATATATATATATATACATTACATCTGTATGTATATACATATATGTATGCAATAACGAAAAAATAACCCAAATAATTCTGTAACGTTCAATGGATAACAGTAATGGGTGTCAGAATAAGAACCCCACAGACAAGGATTATCTGCAAACCTTTTAAATTTATCATCCTTTAAAAAAAACAGTACCCTTAGATGCATTACATGGGCCTTGCTTTTTGCAAGAGATTATTTTCTCTTCCCTTTGCCCCTAAAAACAAATCCTTCCCTAAAAATACCTGAGAGTATTTTAAAATGTTGATCACATAAAACAGCCCTGATGTTTAGAAACATTTAATACACTATTTCTTTCATCCAATTATTCAAGTCTTAAATATATTCAAAATTCACATATTGTTCTAATAAGCATTGAAAATAATATTCCTCTCTTCAAAGAGAACCAGTACCACTAATATACAACTGGCTAAATTTAAACTAATATATCATAATTAAGCAAAAGTAGGTCTTGAGGCAACTTGTTTAAGCTTCCATGACTTTACAATTCCATATTCAGCACTTATCAAAAAGTCCAATTCATACGTGTGAATATATAAGTAGTCATACACAGTTAAGTGTACACCTATAAGTATACAGGATACATATGCAGATGTAAATGTATTTTATGATTCCAGCTTCTGTAACTGTTTTACAGACATTCTTTGTCTTAAGGAAACCACTTTGACATCCATTAGCTATAACAAGCAAGTTTACCATTGGCTCATCATCATGCAATAATGCAATTGTCTTAAGATTTGTCTATTAGACAACTCGGAATTATGTAAATGCTCTATATATAAAATGAAAATGGGGAAGCCATTAAATCACAGTCAATAAAATATTTCTGTCAGTCTAACTGATAGAGCTCCAACTCTATCAAATTTTAGCTGTAATGACCTACAAACCCATTTACCCCTTTTGGATCTTCCTCTGCAGTCTTGTTACAAAAATGCACATGGTTGGGATTGGCAGATGGTTGTTGCAAGGCCAAGCAAAATCCAAGCTTTGTAACCCAAACTAATGGCCACACCAATACAGTTGCCATAAAAACAGGCAATCCAAGCTTTACCATTAAATAGTTAAGTTTATCCTCCTCTGTGTTCTATTCTACTAAAACCAGGAAACCAGGACCTTGAAATTTACAATTTGTACTGTGATATATAGTTTCTCCCACAAAATTCTCACAAATTGCTCCTAAAATTTTTGTTGTTGTTGCATAGACTGAGAAACCCATTTGATTCTATGTATCAATGCTAGTAAGCCATAGTTGACAACAAACTTCCCTAAGTAAGTTGACTGATGTTAAATTTGCATTGGCCTTGTCAATGGCAGGCTGTGGGAGGTTGTGGGATGAAGATAACCAAGACAAGATAGAAACTGGGCTCATCTCCTGAGAAGAGCGTCCAGAATAGCCAACAGGATAGAGCTCATGGCCAGGGACTAGTTTGTACAGATAGAGGCTGGGTGATAGTAATGCTGAAAATAGACAAATAGCCAAAGAAAGAATAGGAAGGAGCATAATAATTATGAGAAACATGTTGAGCATTTAATATTTGTGCTAAGTGCCTTAAACATAATACACTATTTTGTTCTCACCATTTCTTTCATTCAAATAACTTCAATGGTAGAGTATAAAATAGCTACCTAGACTGAATATAAAGTTGACAGAGTATAAAGTAAATGAATATCTAGACTGGATATAAAGTAGATGAGGAAGCTAACACCCATGAGAGTTACTTCAGACTCCACAACCACTGAATTGCCAGCAGGGACCTCAAACAAAGACCAGGCATAACTAGTGCACTCAACGAGTATGCGATATTGCCCACTACCCCAAAAGTGTATGAGGAGAACTAATGCCTAATTCCAAGAGACAGGCCAAATTGGAGGCCACAAGCAAGGTTCATAGTTTGGACAGATGGCATAGGCCCCAATTTGAGATCCAAACCAGGCAGGGGCTCAGAGAGCAATGATGTCAGGGTGTATATAGCAAGAATCCAGATTCATTCAAAGTTCTGAAGGAAACGGCTCTTAGGTATAAATTGAATCACATGCTGAGATTCAAGTCATATATCAGAGAAAGTTACAAACAGAAGTCAAAAGGGGAACTTTTCATGATCTGAAACAAGAACCTGGACACTTGTGCCCTATTTATATTACCCAATCTGCGCTAATAAGTGTTTACAAGTCTATGGCAGTGTAGATGGGTCTGCAGGTCACTGCAGCAGAACTCCAGGTCTTCTAGTCTGAGGAAAGCTCATGCTTCTAAAAGCCCCACTCCCAAGTGTTAAATGCTATACCTTCCTCTATTTCAATTATTACAATCATCATCCCCATACATGCCTATTAGAAAAAAGCAACAATAAGACATCTACTTAGTTCAGTCATCTGGGAAATGCAGTGGATAATATAATAGTGTAGGTCATACAATGCATTCAAGAACCAGTCAATTTAGTGGAAAAAGAAAAATCGAATTGCTTATTTTGCATCACACAGAGCAAAAAAAAATTTATTATTTGACTGTTTTGCCTTTCAAATACTTGCACTGATTTGGGTTAGACATAATCATATTCACCAGGCATCTCTACACTGTTACCTAGGTATATTATTTTTAAACTTCCTTTTCTTCTTGGAATAAAATTGATTTAGCCTTTGGGATGGTTAATTCTTTAATACCAATTTTTTTTTTTTTTTTTACTAAATAAGCAGTTTGTTTTTTCAACTAAATTCTTTAATCGGCTTTTGTTCTAAAATTGTTTATTTCTATCTGCATTACAAATGCTAGATTAGCCAATTTATCAACCCAGAATAATACAAGGAGTGATCTTGTCAATTCGTCCTTTCAGGAACAAAGATACTGTCTTCTATACTTCTGAAGAAAGAAAATAATAGGATTAGGCTAAGATTGAGGACAAGCGGTCCTCATACCAAAGAAAGGTATGTGATCCTTTTAAAGCTTTCCCATGTAGAATGGAGAATTGTAATCCATTCGTGCTAAATGTTTTGACTATGCTCATTATGCAAAAAACATTAGAGCCTAGTATATTTTGTTACCATAGTTCTGCCTACTGGGAACTATAATTAAAGCACATTTAAGCAAATGCAATTTTATTTTTTATTAAGCAACTAAAAGCTTAGTCAACCTTGCAAATATGGCATTTTCTTAGGATTACAATATGAGACAGTCAGCTATCCAATAAACATTATTAGGTGCTATCTTTATTAGCCATGCCTCTTATTCCTACTGCAAGAGAACTCCATGCTATACAACAATGGTTCTCAAACTTAAGGATGCATCAGAATAACCTGGAGTGTTTCCTAAAACATATTGTAGGGTCCTGCCCCCAGAGTTTCTGATTCTGTAGATCTGAGGTATGGCCCCCAAATTTGCATTTCTAATATGTCACCAGAGGATGCCATAATATGAATTAGTGGATAAAGCTTTAGAGTCAACCTACCTAAGTTCAAATCCTGGCTCCTCCACTAATAATATGTCCATGGGCACATCACCTCTCTAAGCCTCAGTTTCTTCATCAATAGAGTGAAGGTTATACTACCTATCCCTTATATTTGCTGTGACAATTAAACGATATTAAATATGTAAAATGCTTAGCCCAGTGCCTGACACAGGGCAAAAAATCAATTAATGGTAGTGATCTTTTTATCATTATTGCAAATTGAAGAGATATTCCAAGGGCTAGTTCAAAGATTTTATAACTAGCAGTATGCATCAAACTCATCTGGAGATCTTTTGATAAATTCATATGAGTCACCTTTTCCCTCAGAGATTCTGATGTAGTCTATATTTCACTAAATCTATGATGCCATTAAATGTAAGATGCACCGTTACTTTTATGACCACCAAGAAAGGAAATGCTGCCAATTAAACTATGGTTAAACTAATGTATAACCTGACTTCAGAAATGAGAAAATATGAAAAAAAAAGTGCATCCTGGAATTGGTAGAATACAGGAGGTCTGTGGTGGGAATGTGAATTTGGGTCTGCTTCCCAGATCTTTGTGATGTGTAAGTCTGGTTAAAATCCACTAATCTAGTCAATACGAGAAGTGCAAGGGAACTCAAAGTTTGGATGCTTTTAAGCTGAAAGAGCCCACAGTCTGAAACCCTATTTTTAGGACAACAGCATAGCCCAAGCTCATAATCCACCATGTAATTCTATGGTCTGTTGATGAAATAAAAAATTTTATCTTAGTATGATAGGATCTACCTTCTAAACTTGGAAGAGGCTTTCTCTCACTGAATATCATCAGTTACCCTCAAGTCAAGAAAACATCAGTCTTTTGCTCTAGCCAACACAAGCTTAGAAGAGAGCAGGCTGCAATCAACAGGAAAGTGCCAAGCCAAGATCCATAAACACGAATCCCAATTTTGAGATTTGAGGAGTTCCAGGGGAGACCTTTACTGGAAGAAAACATGACTATCTAAAGGGAAAACACAGGATGGTAGAAGTCACCTAGGATGTTTTGCCATGGTAGAGTTTATTTCCCATATTGATTTTTAAATTGTGGTTTGTAAAATGCTGCAAAACAAAGAGTCAATTTTGTATAATTTGATTTTTCTATCAAGTTTGTAGCAATCGCACTTTCTCTCACTTTAGGAACTTTGGATAAAGGCAGTGGTGCCAATTCCCTCCCCTCAATATTATGCTCCCGCTCTCACACCCAGCAAATACATTTATTCTGTAATGCAACATAGAAAAGGGCAATATATTCTGACACTTTTATTTGGGAGCTCAGAATTCTAATAACCTCGATAAATGGTTTCTGTTAGTCTCCAGGCACATTAGTTAATTATAACAAGAAAATAAAATAATACTCATTTTATCTTCTGAAAATTCTAAGAATGTAAATCTCTAATGAAGTACTGAAATAATATCATAGCTGTATTTGAAAGTTTCCAACTTCGAAAATTTCATTTTAATGCTTTCCTATCTGGTGATTACTCAATCCCTCTTTTAAAGGGTGATATCATTAACAATGATTGATTTCATAATTCCAACTCAACCCAGATAGCCAAACAGAAGATGTCGAAGTCAGGGAGTAGCCAAGGACATTTCTGTAAGGACCAAATGGTGACAATCATAGTGATCACACTTAAAGTTGGTGAAAAATACATGAGTACACATGATTTTCACACTGAATTAGAACCAACCCATACACATACATCCACTCACATACACACAAACTATAGAAAAGTCTATACTTTCAGAATTATTGGAAACCACTTTTGGTCTTGGCCCAGATTAAATTCAGTTCTGTGGCTATATAATAAACATTTGTCATAATAATGTTTTTTAAACCATGATGCTCTTCACTTCCATGTTCATTTTTAAAGAATATGAAATCAAGATATTTAAATAAGGTTTTAAAAAATAATACTTTAGAGTTAAAAAGAAAACATAACATTGATTTTATTCAAGTGTCTGTAGTTTAAATGACTGCGCCTATAAATCTCAGTCACCTGTGCTTGATATCTTAGAGATGACATCTTAGAAACAGTCACACTGGCCACTGAGAATATCTGTCAGCTTGAGTGAGGAGGCAGCAGCAACATCCCTTTTGGAAACTAGATCCTGTTTTACTACAAATATAGAGGACAGCATTTTCTTACTGATTATGTATTAATCAGGCTTCATTATACCATGAATGCAACTCCCATTTTCCACGTAAGAAGACAAAGACTGATTGTATAATTCTTCAGTTCCATCAGTCACTGTTATCTACAACTGACTTATTTGCATTTACTTATCCAGAAGAGTTTTAACTGTATTGAAAGACTTTTGTGTACCTTTCCTATTTTTGACCAAAAAGTGTATAAAACTGTTGACGTTTCATGATATTGGTATGTCTAATGATTTTTTAAATCTTCAGTTCTTCGAAAAGTATAAGGAAAACTTTAAGAAATAAGCATCAGTAGTGGTTCAGAGGTTCTGATTTGCTTCACCAAAAACACCAATTATTTCTAGTCCTCTGTTGATTAGAAAGTAATGGAGCTCACTTGATATGTGAAAATATTTTGATATTGTATTTTGCCTTCCGTAAAACAACATTATTCTTTCTAGTAATTATCTGGATCTCCATTTTTTTCAATATCCATCTCTGGGTCTCATGTGTCTGTTAGGAAATCAAAAGGTTTATTTGTCAAAGAAGAAATATGCTAAAGAGAAGATTATGTAACAAATTCAAGAGGAAAGAAAAATAGCCCAATGTCCTTTTCTTTGATATAATCCCTAGGATTATAGGAAATCTGGGTGAGTTAGCACACATTGCATTCAGAGAGACCTTTAAAATGTCTTCAATTTATCCTTGTGGACAAAATAGAGAAGCAGAAGCTGAGTAAATGGGCATTTGGGCAGATTGGTAATAAACAATTTCAACAGCTATAGCCAGAGGGTGCTCATTTATGATAAGCATCTACCTGGTTCAAGATTTCTAGCATCATGGAAAGATTCTTTAGTGAGTTCCAGTTGTTCCAGGACTTTACTCAACGTCCTAAATAGGAATATTTTGAGAATGTCATAAAAATTGTAGGAGGAAGAGTGATGGTGTTGGATGAGTGAATCAGGATCAGAATAGAAGCTGACAGGTTAGATACAAGGGCTAAATCTACTAAAGTGAAAAATGATAGAAATAGATGCATACTGTGGCAATTAATAAGAGTAGTTGGTTTATACATAGTAGAAAAGATGTGGCTCAGTAGTAGTACCTGCAATGTAGGCTTAGACGTTAGAGGCTATAGAAAGGTTTTAATCTATAGAAAGCTTAATATGAATCAACAGTCAGTGGAATATTTGTTGCAGGAATGAAAAAGCATAGGATATTGTCAATAAAAGTAAGAAGAATCTATATTGAAGGAAGCAAATACCTCACTTTCCTCTGTGTGGCTCAAACCATCTTTGCAGGTCTCTATTCAGTACTGGTAAGTACACTTAAGAGAAATATAGACAAGCCAGGCACATTCAAGAGTGATCTTAGATAGTACAAATAGAGCAAGAAATTCTTGAAGGAATTAGGCACTTTTAGCCTGGAATTGTGATAATCATATTCACATATCCCAAGAACTTCATTGAGAAAAAGTACTGGAGATGTTGTTGTTTGACCTTAATGGTTACAGTAGGACAAATGACTAGAAGACACAAAGCAGCAGAATTATACTTTCTGGAAGACCATCTCAGGCTCAAAGTTGCTCAAGTATGAAATGGCCCAGCTTGGAAGGTACTGACCACTCTCTCCCAAGGGACACTGAAGCCCTAATTGGCAGGTCATTAGTAAGGCTTTTGTAAAACTAAGGCAAGTTTCAGATAGGTGGTAGGTCTCTCTCAAAGTCCCTCTAAACTTTAAGATTCTAATATGCAAGCATTTCCCATAGTGCAAATTAGATTCTTTGCAACAGTTCTTCACTTATAAAAACAATGGAAATAAGTGGTACTGTCAGGAGGTGAACCAAGTCTTCAGAAAACCCTACGAGAAGTCTCTATTTTCTTTTTTGTTTGCTGTCTAGAAAACTCATCTCCTTCCTCAGAAATACATTAATATCCTTTTGTCCTATGCTATAGTGGCTGACTCGGAATTTTCACAAAGCTTGTTTTATCTTTCTACACATAATAGTCTGTCCAGCATTCTTCCTTTATAAGAAATCCCTATTCACTTTCATAAATTATGTGAATGGATTTAAGCATACTTTCCTGTCTTCAATAGAAACTATTCCCAAAAGTAGCCTGAAACCTGCCAAACATCTGCTTCAATACACATTTCAATACATGATATTGATATGTATTCTCGCTGGGTGAATCCAAATTTGAAGCCCTTTTCCCCCCACAACTCAACTGCAGGGAGCTCAAAAAAATCAGATTAATTCAAATATTTGCCTTAGCAAGCTATAATTAACCAAATAAATCCGTAAAACAAAAGTCACAGTATGATCTTTCCAAATCTAATATAAACTAAATAAATAGGGCAAATACTTATCTAATTTAATAAATATTTTTAAAAATACGTAAATATTTTTGGAATATCTGCTGTATGTAAAATATACAAAGATGCTTCTTTTCCAAACTGTGAGTCCCTGGGTGTCTGAGAGTTCAAGAGTTTTATATATGCCTAGTCTATCTTTTTCTGATTGAATTATTTGATCATTTATATAATTAAGTAAGTAAGTATTGTTGATCATGGTCCAAAAGAAAGGTGACCAGAATCCCTAAATCCTGAATTATCTCTAGCCATCTATGAAGGCCTCTACCACGCATTGCTAGTTCCCTTACAGATATGTTCACAAAGACCCTGAGTGTAAACATAGCTTTATTACTACCTAAGGCTTTTGCACCAAGTGCTTCACTGTCTCCTTCTCTGGTTAAGTGGCCTGGACCTCATACGAACTTGGCAAAGTCCCAACAATGAAACCTTGTCTCCTTTTCCAAGCCTGACTTGAGTCCAGTCCCTGGTTGCAGCTGCTCAGAGGAGGCAGATGTTCTAGTTTGCTAGCTCCTGGAATGAAATATACCAGAAATGGAAGGGCTTTTAAAAGGGGGAATTTATTAAATTGCTAGTTTATAGTTCTCAGGCCATGAAAATGTCCAAATTAAAGCAAGTCTATAGAAATGTCCAATCTAAAAAGATCCAGGGAAAGATACCTTGGCTCAAGAAGACTGATGACTTTGAGGGTTTCTCTCTCCTGGAAAGGTACATGGTGATCACGGCGATGTCTGCTAGCTTTCTCTCCAAGCTTCCTGTTTCATGAAGCTCTCCAGTTCAAGGGCTCTTGTGGCTCTAAAGCTTTTTCCAAAATGGTTCCCTCTTAAAGGGCTCCAGTAAGCAACCCCACCTTGATTGAGTGAAGACGCATCCATGGAAACCATCTAATCAAAAGTTACCACCCACAACTGAATGGGTTACATGTCCATGGGAACAATCAAAAAGCTCCCACCCAGAAACACTGAATGAGGACCAAAGGGCAAGGCTTTCCTGGGGTCCACATACAATTCAAACCAGCACCGCAACTTTTCTAACTGATGGTGTTATCCTGTATAGCTGTGCTGTTCAATGCAGTAGACAGGAGCCAATTGAGTTAACTAATTAAATAAAAGTAAAAATTCAATTCATCAGTTGCACTAGCCACATTCCAAGTGCTCAGTAGTCACATGTGGCTAGTGGCTAGTGTACAGAACATTTTCATTATGTTCTGTTGAATGTGCTGCTCTAAGATTCTGTTTTATTCTTGACTCTATCAGAACTGTATAGGCCCTAGTATTGAAAATTGGGAAGACTATCTCCCACTGAGGAGCAGAGTATGCAAGTGTTTATTCATTTACTAATTCAACAAATATTTACCAATTCCTTTTCTAGCTACTGGATTCATAACCATTAACAAGACAAACATAGTCCCTGCTCTCGTGGAACTGATTTTCATGGTAATACCAACAATAAACAGATAAACAGCTAATGGAAAAAGATTCCCTCAGCCATGAATTCCAGTATTGGCTCATGCCCTTTTAGATTCATGGTACAAGATGTTTTTGTTTCATGGGAGCAAATCCA